>NW_027457615.1:1343750-1679062 GCF_050624435.1 Tenrec ecaudatus
AACCTACATAGTCCAAGTGCCCGCTCTGGAACATACATAGTCCAAGTGCCCGTTAGGGAATCTACATAGTCCAAGGGCCCGCTACTTAACATAGATAGTCCAAGTGCCGCTAGTTAATCAACGTAGTCCAAGGGCCCGCTAGTCAACCTACATAGTCCAAGAGCCCGCTAGTTAACCTAAATAGTCCAAGGGCCCGCTACTTAACATAGATAGTCCAAGTGCCGCTAGTTAATCAACATAGTCCAAGGGCCCGCTAGTTAACCTACATAGTCCAAGTACCCGCTAGTTAACCTAGATCGTCCAAGTGCCCGCTAGTTAACCTACATAGTCCAAGGGCCCGCTAGTTAACCTACATAGTCCAAGGGCCCACTAGTTAACCTACAACGTCCAAGGGCCCGCTAGTTAACCTAGATAGTCCAAGTGCCCCCTAGTTAACCTACATACTCCAAGTGCCCGCTAGGTAACCTAGACAGTTCAAGTGACCACTAGGTTACCTACATAGTCCAAGTGCCCGTTCATTAACCTACATAGTCCAAGTGCCCGCTAGGTAACCAATATACTACAAATGCCCGCTAGGGACCCTAATAGTCCAAATGCCCGCTAGTTAACCTAGATAGACCAAGTGCCCGCTAGGGAACCTATCTAGTCCAAGTGCCTGATAGGGAACCTACATAGTCCAAGTGCCCGCTAGTTAACATAGATAGTCCAAGTACCCGCTAGGAAACGTACATAGTCCAAGGGCCCGCTAGGTAACGTACATAGTCCAAGTGCCCGCTAGGTAACGTAGATAGTCCAAGTGCCCGCTAGGGAACGTACATAGTCCAAGTGCCCGCTAGGTAACCTACATAGTCCAAGTGCCCGCTAGGTAACCTACACAGTCCAAGTGCCCGGTAGTTAACTTACATAGTTCATGTGTCCGTAAGGAACATATATAGTCCAAGTGCCCGCTAGGGAACATACAGAGTCTAAGTGCCCGCTAGGGAACCTACGTAGTCCAAGTGCCCGCTAGGGAATCTACATAGTCCAAGTGCCCGCTAGTTAACGTAGATAGTCCAAGTGCCGCTAGTTAATCTACATAGTTCAAGGGCCCGCTAGTTAACCTACATAGTCCAACTACCCGCTAGTTCACCTAGATCGTCGAAATGTCCGCTAGTTAACCTACATAGTACAAGTGCCCGCTAGGGAACCTACATAGTCCAAGTGCCTGCTAGGGAACCTACATAGTCCAAGTGCCCGCTCTGGAACATACATAGTCCAAGTGCCCGCTAGGGAATCTACATAGTCCAAGGGCCCGCTACTTAACATAGATAGTCCAAGTGCCGCTAGTTAATCAACATAGTCCAAGGGCCCGCTAGTTAACCTACATAGTCCAAGAGCCCCCTAGTTAACCTGAATAGTCCAAGGGCCCGCTACTTAACATAGATAGTCCAAGTGCCGCTAGTTAATCAACATAGTCCAAGGGCCCGCTAGTTAACCTACATAGTCCAAGTACCCGCTAGTTAACCTAGATCGTCCAAGTGCCCGCTAGTTAACCTACATAGTCCAAGGGCCCTCTAGTTAACCTAGATAGTCCAAGTGCCCGCTAGTTAACCTACATAATCCAAGGGCCCTCTAGTTAACCTACATAGTCCAAGTGCCCGCTAGGTAACCTAGATAGTCCAAGTGCCCGCTAGGGTATGTACATAGTTCAAGTGCCCGCTAGGTAACCTAGATTGTCCAAGTGCCCGGTAGTTAACCTACATAGTCCAAGTGCCCGCTAGGTAACCTAGATAGTCCAAGGTCCTGCTAGTTAACCTACATAGTCCAATGCCCGATAGGGAACCACCAGAGTCCAAGTGCCCGCTGAGGAACCTACATAGTCCAAGTGCCCGATAGGAAACATACATATTCCAAGTGCCCGTTAGGGAACCTAGATAGTCCAAGTGCCCGCTAGGGATCCTGCATTGTACAAGTGCCCACTAATTAACCTAGATAGTCCAAGTGCCCGCTAGTTAACGTAGAGAGTCCAAGTGCCCGCTAGTTAACCTTTATCATCCAAGTGCCCGCTAGTTAACCTACATAGTCCAAGTGCCTGTTAGTTAACGTAGATAGGCCAAGTGCCTGCTAGGTAAACTAGACAGTCCAAGTGCCGGCTAGGTTACCTACATAGTCCAAGTGCACGTTCGTTAACCTAGATAGTCCACGTGCTCGCTGGTAACCTACATAGTCCAAGGGCCCGCTAGGTAACCTTGATAGTCCAAGTGCCTTCTAGTTAACCTACATAGTCCAAGTGCCCGCTAGGTAACCTACAAAGTCCAAGTGCCCACTAGGTAACCTAAATAATCCAAATGCCCGCTAGGGAAACTACATAGTCCAAGTGCCCGCTAGTTAACCTAGATAGTCCAAGGGCCCGCTAGTTAACCCAGATAATCCAAGTGCCCGCTAGTTAACCTAGATCGTCCAAGTGCCGCTAGGTAACCTACATAGTGCAAGTGTCCCCTAGTTAACCTACATAGTCCAAGTGCCCGCTAGTTAACATAGATAGTCCAAGTGACCGCTAGGGAACGTACATAGTCCAAGTGCCCGCTAGGTAACCTAGATAGTGCAAGTGTCCGGTAGTTAACCTACATAGTCCAAGTTCCCGCTAGGTAACCTAGATAGTCTAATGGCCCGCTAGTTAACCTACATAGTCCAAGTGCCCAGTAGTTAACGTACATAGTTCAAGTGTCCGTAAGGAGCATATATAGTCCAAGTGCCCGCTAGGGAACATACAGAGTCTAAGTGCCCGCTAGGGAACCTACGTAGTCCATGTGCCCGCTAGGGAATCTACATAGTCCAAGGGCCCGCTAGTTAACGTAGATAGTCCAAGTGCCGCTAGGTAATCTACATAGTTCAAGGGCCCGCTAGTTAACCTACATAGTCCAACTAACCGCTAGTTAACCTAGATCGTCCAAGTGTCCGCTAGTTGACGTACATAGTACAAGTGCCCGCTGGGAACCTACATAGTCCAAGTGCCTGCTAGGGAACCTACATAGTCCAAGTGCCCGCTCTGGAACATACATAGTCCAAGTGCCCGCTAGGTAACCTACATAGTCCAAGTGCCCACTAGGTAACCTAAATAATTCAAATGCCCGCTAGGGAAACTACATAGTCCAAGTGCCCGCTAGTTAACCTAGATAGTCCAAGTGCCCGCTAGTAAACCTAGATAGTCCAAGGGCCCGGTAGTTAATCTAGAGAGTCCAAGTGCCCGCTAGTTAACCTAGATAGTCCAAGTGCCCGCTAGTTAACCTAGATCGTCTAAGTGCCCGCTAGTTAACCTAGATAATCCAAGTGCCCGCTAGTTAACTTACATAGTCCAAGGTCCCTCTAGTTAACCTAGATAGTCCATGTGCCCGCTAGGTAACCTAGATAGTCCAAGTGCCCGCTAGGTTATGTACATAGTTCAAGTGCCCGCTAGGTATCGTAGATTGTCCAAGTGCCCGCTAGGTAACCTAGATAGTCCAAGGTCCTGCTAGTTAACCTACATTGTCCAATGCCCGATAGGGAACCTACAACGTCCAAGTGCCCGCTGAGGAACCTATATAGTCCAAGTGCCCGATAGGGAACCTACATATTCCAAGTGCCCGTTAGGGAACCTAGATAGTCCAAGTGCCCGTAGGGAACCTATATAGTCCAAGTGCACGCTAGGGAACCTACATACTCAAAGTGCCCGCTAGGGAACCTTCATTGTACAAGTGCCCGCTAATTAACCTAGATAGTCCAAGTGCCCGCTAGTTAACCTAGATAGTCCAAGTGCCCGCTAGTTAACCTTGATCATCCAAGTGCCCGCTAGTTAACCTACATAGTCCAAGTGCCCTTTGGTTAACGTAGATAGGCCAAGTGCCCGCTAGGTTACCTACATAGTCCAAGGGCCCGCTAGTTAACCCACATAGTCCAAGGGCCCACTAGTTAACCTACAACGTCCAAGGGCCCGCTAGTTAACCTAGATAGTCCAAGTGCCCCCTAGTTAACCTACATAGTCCAAGTGCCCGCTAGGTAACTTAGACAGTTCAAGTGACCACTAGGTTACCTACATAGTCCAAGTGCCCGTTCATTAACATTTATAGTCCTAGTGCCCGCTAGGTAACCTATATAGTTCAAGTTCCAGCTATGTAACCTAGATAGTCCAAGTGCCCGCTAGGTAACCTACATAGTCCAAGTGCACGCTAGTTAACCCAGATAGTCCAAGTGCCCACTAGTTAACCTAGATAGTCCAAGTGCCGCTAGGTAACCTACATAGTGCAAGTGTCCCCTAGTTAACCTACATAGTCCAAGTGCCCGCTAGTTAACATAGATAGTCCAAGTGCCCGCTTGGGAACGTACATAGTCCAAGTGCCCGCTAGGTAACCTAGATAGTGCAAGTGCCCGGTAGTTAACCTACATAGTCCAAGTGCCCGCTAGGTAACCTACATAGTCCAAGTGCCCGCTAGGTAACCTACACAGTCCAAGTGCCCGGTAGTTAACTTACATAGTTCATGTGTCCGTAAGGAACATATATAGTCCAAGTGCCCGCTAGGGAACATACAGAGTCTAAGTGCCCGCTAGGGAACCTACGTAGTCCAAGTGCCCGCTAGGGAATCTACATAGTCCAAGTGCCCGCTAGTTAACGTAGATAGTCCAAGTGCCGCTAGTTAATCTACATAGTTCAAGGGCCCGCTAGTTAACCTACATAGTCCAACTACCCGCTAGTTCACCTAGATCGTCGAAATGTCCGCTAGTTAACCTACATAGTACAAGTGCCCGCTAGGGAACCTACATAGTCCAAGAGCCTGCTAGGGAACCTACATAGTCCAAGTGCCCGCTCTGGAACGTACATAGTCCAAGTGCCCGCTAGGGAATCTACATAGTCCAAGGGCCCGCTACTTAACATAGATAGTCCAAGTGCCGCTAGTTAATCAACATAATCCAAGGGCCCGCTAGTTAACCTACATAGTCCAAGAGCCCGCTAGTTAACCTAAATAGTCCAAGGGCCCGCTACTTAACATAGATAGTCCAAGTGCCGCTAGTTAATCAACATAGTCCAAGGGCCCGCTAGTTAACCTACATAGTCCAAGTACCCGCTAGTTAACCTAGATCGTCCAAGTGTCCGCTAGTTAACCTACATAGTCCAAGGGCCCGCTAGTTAACCTACATAGTCCAAGGGCCCACTAGTTAACCTACAACGTCCAAGCGCCCGCTAGTTAACCTAGATAGTCCAAGTGCCCCCTAGTTAACCTACATACACCAAGTGCCCGCTAGGTAACCTAGACAGTTCAAGTGACCACTAGGTTACCTACATAGTCCAAGTGCCCGTTCATTAACCTACATAGTCCAAGTGCCCGCTAGGTAACCAATATACTACAAATGCCCGCTAGGGACCCTAATAGTCCAAATGCCCGCTAGTTAACCTAGATAGACCAAGTGCCCGCTAGGGAACCTATCTAGTCCAAGTGCCTGATAGGCAACCTACATAGTCCAAGTGCCCGCTAGTTAACATAGATAGTCCAAGAACCCGCTAGGAAACGTACATAGTCCAAGTGCCCGCTAGGTAACGTACATAGTCCAAGTGCCCGCTAGGTAACGTAGATAGTCCAAGTGCCCGCTAGGGAACGTACATAGTCCAAGTGCCTGCTAGGTAACCTAGATAGTCCAAATGCCCGCTTGGGAACCCACATAGTCCAAGTGACCGTTAGGTAACCTAGATAGTGCAAATGCCCGCTAGGGAACCCACATAGTCCAAGTGACTGCTAGGGAACTTACATAGTCCAAGGGCCCGCTAGGGAACCTACATAGTCAAAGTGCCCGTTAGTTAACCTAGATTGTCTAAGTGCCCACTACTTAACCTACATAATCCAAGTGCCCGCTAGTTAACCTACATAGTCCAAGGGCCCTCTAGTTAACCTAGATAGTCCAAGTGCCCGCTAGTTAAACTACATAATCCAAGGGCCCTCTAGTTAACCTACATAGTCCAAGTGCCCGCTAGGTAACCTAGATAGTCCAAGTGCCCGCTAGGGTATGTACATAGTTCAAGTGCCCGCTAGGTAACCTAGATTGTCCAAATGTCCGATAGTTAACCTACATAGTCCAAGTGCCCGCTAGGTAACCTAGATAGTCCAAGGTCCTGCTAGTTAACCTACATAGTCCAATGCCCGATAGGGAACCACCAGAGTCCAAGTGCCCGCTGAGGAACCTACATAGTCCAAGTGCCCGATAGGAAACATACATATTCCAAGTGCCCGTTAGGGAACCTATATAGTCCAAGTGCCCGCTAGGGATCCTGCATTTTACAAGTGCCCACTAATTAACCTAGATAGTCCAAGTGCCCGCTAGTTAACGTAGAGAGTCCAAGTGCCCGCTAGTTAACCTTGATCATCCAAGTGCCCGCTAGTTAACCTACATAGTCCAAGTGCCTGTTGGTTAACGTAGATAGGCCAAGTGCCTGCTAGGTAAACTAGACAATCCAAGTGCCGGCTAGGTTACCTACATAGTCCAAGTGCACGTTCGTTAACCTAGATAGTCCACGTGCCCGCTGGTAACCTACATAGTCCAAGGGCCCGCTAGGTAACCTTGATAGTCCAAGTGCCTTCTAGTTAACCTACATAGTCCAAGTGCCCGCTAGGTAACCTACAAAGTCCAAGTGCCCACTAGGTAACCTAAATAATCCAAATGCCCGCTAGGGAAACTACATAGTCCAAGTGCCCGCTAGTTAACCTAGATAGTCCAAGGGCCCGCTAGTTAACCCAGATAGTCCAAGTGCCCGCTAGTTAACCTAGATCGTCCAAGTGCCGCTAGGTAACCTACATAGTGCAAGTGTCCCCTAGTTAACCTACATAGTCCAAGTGCCCGCTAGTTAACATAGATAGTCCAAGTGCCCACTAGGGAACGTACATAGTCCAAGTGCAAGCTAGGTAACCTAGATAGTGCAAGTGTCCGGTAGTTAACCTACATAGTCCAAGTGCCCGCTAGGTTTTCTGCATTGTACAAGTGCCCGCTAATTACCCTAGATAGTCCAAGTGCCCGCTAGTTAACCTAGATAGTCCAAGTGCCCACTAGGTAACCTAAATAATCCAAATGCCTGCTAGGGAAACTACATAGTCCAAGTGCCCACTAGTTAACCTAGATAGTATAAGTGCCCGCTAGTAAACCTAGATAATCCAAGGGCCCGCTAGTTAACCAAGATAGTCCACGTGCCCGCTAGTTAACCAAGATAGTCAAAGTGCCACTAGGTAACCTACATAGTGCAAGTGTCCCCTAGTTAACCTACATAGTCCAAGTGCCCGCTAGTTAACATAGATAGTCCAAGTGCCCGCTAGGGAATGTACATAGTCCAAGTGCCCGCTAGGTAACCTAGATAGTGAAAGTGCACGGTAGTTAACCTACATAGTCCAAGTGTCCGCTATGTAACCTAGATAGTCTAATGGCCCGCTAGTTAACCTACATAGTCCAAGTGCCCGGTAGTTAACTTACATAGTTCAACTGTCCGTAAGGAACATATATAGTCCAAGTGCCCACTAGGGAACATACAGAGTCTTAGTGCCCGCTAGGGAACCTACGTAGTCCAAGTGCCCGCATGGGAATCTACATAGTCCAAGGGTCCGCTAGTTAACCTACATAGTCCAACTACCCGCTAGTTAACCTAGATCGTCCAAGTGTCCGCTAGTTGACCTACATAGTACAAGTGCCTGCTAGGGAACCTACATAGTCCAAGTGCCTGCTAGGGAACCTACATAGTCCAAGTGCCCGCTCTGGAACATACATAGTCCAAGTGCCCTCTAGGGAATCTATATAGTCCAAGTGCGCGCTACTTAACGTAGATAGTCCAAGTGCCGCTAGATAATCTACATAGTTCAAGGGCCCGCTAGTTAACCTACATAGTCCAACTACCTGCTAGTTAACCTAGATCGTCCAAGCGTCCGCTAGTTAACCTACATAGTACAAGTGCCCGCTAGGGAACCTACATAGTCCAAGTGCCTGCTAGGGAACCTACATAGTCCAAGTGCCCGCTCTGGAACATACATAGTCCAAGTGCCCGCTAGGGAATCTACATAGTCCAAGGGGCCGCTACTTAACATAGATAGTCCAAGTGCCGCTAGTTAAACAGCATAGTCCAAGGGCCCGCTAGTTAACCTACATAGTCCAAGGGCCCGCTAGTTAACCTACATAGTCCAAGGGCCCGCTACTTAACATAGATAGTCCAAGTGCCGCTAGTTAATCAATATAGTCCAAGGGCCCGCTAGTTAACTTACATAGTCCAAGGGCCCGCTAGTTAACCTACATAGTCCAAGGGCCCGCTACTTAACATAGATAGTCCAAGTGCCGCTAGTTAATCAACATAGTCCAAAGGCCCGCTAGTTAACCTACATAGTCCAAGTACCCGCTAGTTAACCTAGATCGTCCAAGTGCCCGCTAGTTAACCTACATAGTCCAAGGGCCCGCTAGTTAACCTACATAGTCCAAGGGCCCGCTAGTTAACCTACAACGTCCAAGGGCCCTCTATTTAACCTAGATAGTCCAAGTGCCCGCTAGGGGACGTACATAGTCCACGTGCCCGCTAGGTAACCTACATACTCCAAGTGCCCACTAGGTAACCTAGATAGTGCAAGTGCCCGCTAGGTAACCTACAAAGTCCAAGTGCCCGCTAGGTAACCTATATAGTCCAAGTCCCCGCTAAGAAACCAAGATAGTCCAAGTGCCCGCTAGGTACCCTACATAGTCCAAGTTCCCGCTAGGTAATCTAGATACTCCAAGTGCCCGTTACCTAACCTAGATAATCCAATTGCCCGCTATGCAACATACATAGTCCAAGTGCCCATTCGTTAACCTAGAAGTACAAGTGCCCGCTAGGTAACCTACATAGTCCAAATGCCCATTCGTTAACCTACATTGTCCAAGGGCCCACTATTTAACCTAGATCGTCCAAGTGTCTTTGGTTAACCTACATAATCCAAGTGCCCGCAAGGTAACCTATATAGTCCAAGTTCCAGCTATGTAACCTAGATAGTCCAAGGGCCCGCTAGTTAACCTACATAGTCCAAGTACCCGCTAGTCAACCTAGATCGTCCAAGTGCCCGCTAGTTAACCTACATAGTCCAAGGGCCCGCTAGTTAACCTACATAGTCCAAGGGCCCGCTAGTTAACCTACAACGTCCAAGGCCCGCTAGTTAACCTAGGTAGTCCAAGTGCCCCCTAGTTAACCTAGATACTCCAAGTGCCCGCTAGGTAACCTAGACAGTTCAAGTGACCACTAGGTTACCTACATAGTCCAAGTGCCCATTCGTTAACCTACATAGTCCAAGTGCCCGCTAGGTAACCAATATACTCCAAATGCCTGCTAGGGACCCTAATAATCCAAATGCCCGCTAGTTAACCTAGATAGTCCAAGTGCTCGCTAGTTAACCTAGATAGACCAAGTGCCCGCTAGGGAACCTATCTAGTCCAAGTGCCCGATAGGGAACCTACATAGTCCAAATGCCTGCTAGTTAACATAGATAGTCTAAGTACCTGCTAGGAAACGAACATAGTCCAAATGCCCGCTAGGTGACGTACACAGTCCAAGTGCCCGCTAGGTAACGTAGATAGTCCAAGTGCCCGCTAGGTAACGTACACAGTTCAAGTGTCCGCTAGGTAACGTAGATAGTCCAAGTGCCCGCTAGGGAACGTACATAGTCCAAGTGCCCGTTAGGTAACCTAGATAGTCCAAATGCCCGCTAGGGAACCCACATAGTCCAAGTGCCCGTTAGGTAGCCTAGATAGTCCAAATGCCCGCTAGGGAACCCACATAGTCCAAGTGCCCGCTAGTGAACTTACATAGTCCAAGGGCCCGCTAGGGAACCTACATAGTCAAAGTGCCCGTTAGTTAACCTAGATTGTCTAAGTGCCCACTAGTTAACCTAGATAATCCAAGGGCCCTCTAGTTAACCTAGATAGTCCAAGTGCCCGCTAGTTAACCTACATAGTCCAAGTGCCCGCTAGGTAACCTAGATAGTCCAAGGTCCTGCTAGTTAACCTACATAGTCCAATGCCCGATAGGGAACCTACAAAGTCCAAGTGCCCGCTGAGGAACCAACATAGTCCAAGTGCCCGATAGGAAACATACATATTCCAAGTGCTCGTTAGGGAACCTAGATAGTCCAAGTGCCCGTAGGGAACCTATATAGTCCAAGTGCCCGCTAGGGAACATACATAGTCAAAGTGCCACCTAGGGATCCTGCATTGTACAAGTGCCCACTAATTAACCTAGATAGTCCAAGTGCCCGCTAGTAAACCTAGATAGTCCAAGGCCCGATAGTTAATCTAGAGAGTCCAAGTGCCCGCTAGTTAACCTAGATAGTCCAAGTGCCCGCTGGTTAACCTAGATCGTCTAAGTGCCCGCTTTTTAACCTAGATAATCCAAGTGCCCGCTAATTAACCTACGTAGTCCAAGGTCCCTCTAGTTAACCTAGATAGTCCAAGTGCCCGCTAGGTAACCTAGATAGTCCAAGTGCCCGCTAGGGTATGTACATAGTTCAAGTGCCCGCTAGGTAACGTAGATTGTCCAAGTGTCCGCTAGTTAACCTACATAGTCCAAGTGCCCGCTAGGTAACCTAGATAATCCAAGGTCTTGCTAGTTAACCTACATTGTCCAATGCCCGATAGGGAACCTACAAAGTCCAAGTGTCCGCTGAGGAACCTATATAGTCCAAGTGCCCGATAGGGAACCTACATATACCAAGTGCCCGTTAGGGAACCTAGATAGTCCAAGTGCCCGTAGGGAACCTATATAGTCCAAGTGCCCGCTAGGGAACCTACATAGTCAAAGTGCCCGCTAGGGAACCTGCATTGTACAAGTGCCCGCTAATTAACCTAGATAGTCCAAGTGCCCGCTAGTTAACCTAGGTAGTCCAAGTGCCCGCTAGTTAACCTTGATCATCCAAGTGCCCGCTAGTTAACCTACATAGTCCAAGTGCCCGTTGGTTAACGTAGATAGGCCAAGTGCCTGCTAGGTAACCTAGACATTCCAAGTGCCCGCTAGTTTACCTACATAGTAAAAGTGCACGTTCGTTAACCTAGATAGTCCAAGTGCCCGCTGGTAACCTACATAGTCCAAGGGCCCGCTAGGTAACCTTGATAGTCCAAGTGCCTTCTAGTTAACCTACATAGTCCAACTGCCCGCTAGGTAACCTACAAAGTCCAAGTGCCCACTAGGTAACCTAAATAATCCAAATGCCCGCTAGGGAAACTACATAGTCCCATTGCCCGCTAGTTAACCTAGATAGTCTAAGTGACCGCTAGTAAACCTAGATAGTCCAAGGGCCCGCTAGTTAACCCAGATAGTCCAAGTGCCCGCTAGTTAACCTAGATAGTCCAAGTGCCGCTAGGTAACCTACATAGTGCAAGTGCCCGCTAGGGAACGTACATAGTCCAAATGCCCGCTAGGTAACCTAGATAGTGCAAGTGCCCAGTAGTTAACCTACATAGTCCAAGTGCCTGCTAGGTAACCTAGATAGTCTAAGGGCCAGCTAGTTAACCTACATAGTCCAAGTGCCCGGTAGTTAACGTACATAGTTCAAGTGTCCGTAAGGAACATATATAGTCCAAGTGCCCGCTAGGGAACATACAGTGTCTAAGTGCCCGCTAGGGAACCTACGTAGTCCAAGTGACCGCTAGGGAATCTACATAGTCCAAAGGCCCGCTAGTTAACGTAGATAGTCCAAGTGCCGCTAGTTAATCTACATAGTTCATCGGCCCGCTAGTTAACCTACACAGTCCAACTACCCGCTAGTTAACCTAGAACGTCCATCATTCCGCTAGTTAACCTACATAGTACAAGTGCCCGCTAGGGAACCTACATAGTCCAAGTGCCTGCTAGGGAACCTACATAGTCCAAGTGCCCGCTCTGGAACATACATAGTCCAAGTGCCCGCTAGGGAATCTACATAGTCCAAGGGCCCGCTACTTAACATAGATAGTCCAAAAGCCGCTAGTTAATCAACATAGTCCAAGGGCCCGCTAGTTAACCTAAATAGTCCAAGGGCCCGCTACTTAACATAGATAGTCCAAGTGCCGCTAGTTAATCAACATAGTCCAAGGGCCCGCTAGTTAACCTACATAGTCCAAGTACCCGCTAGTTAACCTAGATCGTCCAAGTGCCCGCTAGTTAACCTACATAGTCCAAGGGCCCGCTAGTTAACCTACATAGTCCAAGGGCCCGCTAGTTAACCTACAACGTCCAAGGGCCCGCTAGTTAACCTAGATAGTCCAAGTGCCCCCTAGTTAACCTAGATACTCCAAGTGCCCGCTAGGTAACCTAGACAGTTCAAGTGACCACTAGGTTACCTACATAGTCCAAGTGCCCGTTCGTTTACCTACATAGTCCAAGTGCCTGCTAGGTAACCAATATACTCCAAATGCCTGCTAGGGACCCTAATAATCCAAATGCCCACTAGTTAACCTAGATAGTCCAAGTGCTCGCTAGTTAACCTAGATAGACCAAGTGCCCGCTAGGGAACCTATCTAGTCCAAGTGCCCGATAGGGAACCTACATAGTCCAAATGCCTGCTAGTTAACATAGATAGTCTAAGTACCTGCTAGGAAACGAACATAGTCCAAATGCCCGCTAGGTGACGTACACAGTCCAAGTGCCCGCTAGGTAACGTAGATAGTCCAAGTGCCCGCTAGGGAACATACATAGTCCAAGTGCCCGCTAGGTAACCTAGATAGTCCAAATGCCCTCTAGGGAACCCACATAGTCCAAGTGCCCGTTAGGTAACCTAGATAGTCCAAATGCCCGCTAGGGAACCCACATAGTCCAAGTGCCCGCTAGTGAACTTACATAGTCCAAGGGCCCGCTAGGGAACCTACATAGTCAACGTGCCCGTTAGTTAACCTAGATTGTCTAAGTGCCCACTAGTTAACCTAGATAATCCAAGTGCCTGCTAGTTAACCTACATAGTCCAAGGGCCCTCTAGTTAACCTAGATAGTCCAAGTGCCCGCTAGTTAACCTACATAGTCCAAGGGCCCTCTAGTTAACCTACATAGTCCAAGTGCCCGCTAGGTAACCTAGATAGTTCATATGCCCGCTAGGGTATGTACATAGTTCAAGTGCTCGCTAGGTAACCTAGATTGTCCAAATGTCCGATAGTTAACCTACATAGTCCAAGTGCCCGCTAGATAACCTAGATAGTCCAAGGTCCTGCTAGTTAACCTACATAGTCCAATGCCCGATAGGGAACCTACAAAGTCCAAGTGCCCGCTGAGGAACCAACATAGTCCAAGTGCCCGATAGGAAACATACATATTCCAAGTGCCCGTTAGGGAACCTAGATAGTCCAAGTGCCCGTAGGGAACTTATATAGTCCAAGTGCCCGCTAGGGAACATACATAGTCAAAGTGCCACCTAGGGATCCTGCATTGTACAAGTGCCCACTAATTAACCTAGATAGTCCAAGTGCCCGCTAGTAAACCTAGATAGTCCAAGGCCCGATAGTTAATCTAGAGAGTCCAAGTGCCCGCTAGTTAACCTAGATAGTCCAAGTGCCCGCTGGTTAACCTAGATCGTCTAAGTGCCCGCTAGTTAACCTAGATAATCCAAGTGCCCGCTAATTAACCTACGTAGTCCAAGGTCCCTCTAGTTAACCTAGATAGTCCAAGTGCCCGCTAGGTAACCTAGATAGTCCAAGTGCCCGCTAGGGTATGTACATAGTTCAAGTGCCCGCTAGGTAACGTAGATTGTCCAAGTGTCCGCTAGTCAACCTACATAGTCCAAGTGCCCGCTAGGTAACCTAGATAGTCCAAGGTCCTGCTAGTTAACCTACATAGTCAAAGTGCCCGCTAGGGAACCTGCATTGTACAAGTGCCCGCTAGGGAACCTGCATTGTACAAGTGCCCGCTAATTAACCTAGATAGTCCAAGTGCCCGCTAGTTAACCTAGGTAGTCCAAGTGCCCGCTAGTTAACCTTGATCATCCAAGTGCCCGCTAGTTAACCTACATAGTCCAAGTGCCCGTTGGTTAACGTAGATAGGCCAAGTGCCTGCTAGGTAACCTAGACAGTCCAAGTGCCCGCTAGGTTACCTAGATAGTCCAAGGTCCTGCTAGTTAACCTACATAGTCCAATGCCCGATAGGGAACCTACAAAGTCCAAGTGCCCGCTGAGGAACCAACATAGTCCAAGTGCCCGATAGGAAACATACATATTCCAAGTGCTCGTTAGGGAACCTAGATAGTCCAAGTGCCCGTAGGGAACCTATATAGTCCAAGTGCCCGCTAGGGAACATACATAGTCAAAGTGCCACCTAGGGATCCTGCATTGTACAAGTGCCCACTAATTAACCTAGATAGTCCAAGTGCCCGCTAGTAAACCTAGATAGTCCAAGGCCCGATAGTTAATCTAGAGAGTCCAAGTGCCCGCTAGTTAACCTAGATAGTCCAAGTGCCCGCTGGTTAACCTAGATCGTCTAAGTGCCCGCTAGTTAACCTAGATAATCCAAGTGCCCGCTAATTAACCTACGTAGTCCAAGGTCCCTCTAGTTAACCTAGATAGTCCAAGTGCCCGCTAGGTAACCTAGATAGTCCAAGTGCCCGCTAGGGTATGTACATAGTTCAAGTGCCCGCTAGGTAACGTAGATTGTCCAAGTGTCCGCTAGTTAACCTACATAGTCCAAGTGCCCGCTAGGTAACCTAGATAATCCAAGGTCTTGCTAGTTAACCTACATTGTCCAATGCCCGATAGGGAACCTACAAAGTCCAAGTGTCCGCTGAGGAACCTATATAGTCCAAGTGCCCGATAGGGAACCTACATATACCAAGTGCCCGTTAGGGAACCTAGATAGTCCAAGTGCCCGTAGGGAACCTATATAGTCCAAGTGCCCGCTAGGGAACCTACATAGTCAAAGTGCCCGCTAGGGAACCTGCATTGTACAAGTGCCCGCTAATTAACCTAGATAGTCCAAGTGCCCGCTAGTTAACCTAGGTAGTCCAAGTGCCCGCTAGTTAACCTTGATCATCCAAGTGCCCGCTAGTTAACCTACATAGTCCAAGTGCCCGTTGGTTAACGTAGATAGGCCAAGTGCCTGCTAGGTAACCTAGACATTCCAAGTGCCCGCTAGTTTACCTACATAGTAAAAGTGCACGTTCGTTAACCTAGATAGTCCAAGTGCCCGCTGGTAACCTACATAGTCCAAGGGCCCGCTAGGTAACCTTGATAGTCCAAGTGCCTTCTAGTTAACCTACATAGTCCAACTGCCCGCTAGGTAACCTACAAAGTCCAAGTGCCCACTAGGTAACCTAAATAATCCAAATGCCCGCTAGGGAAACTACATAGTCCCATTGCCCGCTAGTTAACCTAGATAGTCTAAGTGACCGCTAGTAAACCTAGATAGTCCAAGGGCCCGCTAGTTAACCCAGATAGTCCAAGTGCCCGCTAGTTAACCTAGATAGTCCAAGTGCCGCTAGGTAACCTACATAGTGCAAGTGCCCGCTAGGGAACGTACATAGTCCAAATGCCCGCTAGGTAACCTAGATAGTGCAAGTGCCCAGTAGTTAACCTACATAGTCCAAGTGCCTGCTAGGTAACCTAGATAGTCTAAGGGCCAGCTAGTTAACCTACATAGTCCAAGTGCCCGGTAGTTAACGTACATAGTTCAAGTGTCCGTAAGGAACATATATAGTCCAAGTGCCCGCTAGGGAACATACAGTGTCTAAGTGCCCGCTAGGGAACCTACGTAGTCCAAGTGCCCGCTAGGGAATCTACATAGTCCAAAGGCCCGCTAGTTAACGTAGATAGTCCAAGTGCCGCTAGTTAATCTACATAGTTCATCGGCCCGCTAGTTAACCTACACAGTCCAACTACCCGCTAGTTAACCTAGAACGTCCATCATTCCGCTAGTTAACCTACATAGTACAAGTGCCCGCTAGGGAACCTACATAGTCCAAGTGCCTGCTAGGGAACCTACATAGTCCAAGTGCCCGCTCTGGAACATACATAGTCCAAGTGCCCGCTAGGGAATCTACATAGTCCAAGGGCCCGCTACTTAACATAGATAGTCCAAAAGCCGCTAGTTAATCAACATAGTCCAAGGGCCCGCTAGTTAACCTAAATAGTCCAAGGGCCCGCTACTTAACATAGATAGTCCAAGTGCCGCTAGTTAATCAACATAGTCCAAGGGCCCGCTAGTTAACCTACATAGTCCAAGTACCCGCTAGTTAACCTAGATCGTCCAAGTGCCCGCTAGTTAACCTACATAGTCCAAGGGCCCGCTAGTTAACCTACATAGTCCAAGGGCCCGCTAGTTAACCTACAACGTCCAAGGGCCCGCTAGTTAACCTAGATAGTCCAAGTGCCCCCTAGTTAACCTAGATACTCCAAGTGCCCGCTGGGTAACCTAGACAGTTCAAGTGACCACTAGGTTACCTACATAGTCCAAGTGCCCGTTCGTTTACCTACATAGTCCAAGTGCCTGCTAGGTAACCAATATACTCCAAATGCCTGCTAGGGACCCTAATAATCCAAATGCCCACTAGTTAACCTAGATAGTCCAAGTGCTCGCTAGTTAACCTAGATAGACCAAGTGCCCGCTAGGGAACCTATCTAGTCCAAGTGCCCGATAGGGAACCTACATAGTCCAAATGCCTGCTAGTTAACATAGATAGTCTAAGTACCTGCTAGGAAACGAACATAGTCCAAATGCCCGCTAGGTGACGTACACAGTCCAAGTGCCCGCTAGGTAACGTAGATAGTCCAAGTGCCCGCTAGGGAACATACATAGTCCAAGTGCCCGCTAGGTAACCTAGATAGTCCAAATGCCCTCTAGGGAACCCACATAGTCCAAGTGCCCGTTAGGTAACCTAGATAGTCCAAATGCCCGCTAGGGAACCCACATAGTCCAAGTGCCCGCTAGTGAACTTACATAGTCCAAGGGCCCGCTAGGGAACCTACATAGTCAACGTGCCCGTTAGTTAACCTAGATTGTCTAAGTGCCCACTAGTTAACCTAGATAATCCAAGTGCCTGCTAGTTAACCTACATAGTCCAAGGGCCCTCTAGTTAACCTAGATAGTCCAAGTGCCCGCTAGTTAACCTACATAGTCCAAGGGCCCTCTAGTTAACCTACATAGTCCAAGTGCCCGCTAGGTAACCTAGATAGTCCATATGCCCGCTAGGGTATGTACATAGTTCAAGTGCTCGCTAGGTAACCTAGATTGTCCAAATGTCCGATAGTTAACCTACATAGTCCAAGTGCCCGCTAGATAACCTAGATAGTCCAAGGTCCTGCTAGTTAACCTACATAGTCCAATGCCCGATAGGGAACCTACAAAGTCCAAGTGCCCGCTGAGGAACCAACATAGTCCAAGTGCCCGATAGGAAACATACATATTCCAAGTGCCCGTTAGGGAACCTAGATAGTCCAAGTGCCCGTAGGGAACTTATATAGTCCAAGTGCCCGCTAGGGAACATACATAGTCAAAGTGCCACCTAGGGATCCTGCATTGTACAAGTGCCCACTAATTAACCTAGATAGTCCAAGTGCCCGCTAGTAAACCTAGATAGTCCAAGGCCCGATAGTTAATCTAGAGAGTCCAAGTGCCCGCTAGTTAACCTAGATAGTCCAAGTGCCCGCTGGTTAACCTAGATCGTCTAAGTGCCCGCTAGTTAACCTAGATAATCCAAGTGCCCGCTAATTAACCTACGTAGTCCAAGGTCCCTCTAGTTAACCTAGATAGTCCAAGTGCCCGCTAGGTAACCTAGATAGTCCAAGTGCCCGCTAGGGTATGTACATAGTTCAAGTGCCCGCTAGGTAACGTAGATTGTCCAAGTGTCCGCTAGTCAACCTACATAGTCCAAGTGCCCGCTAGGTAACCTAGATAGTCCAAGGTCCTGCTAGTTAACCTACATAGTCAAAGTGCCCGCTAGGGAACCTGCATTGTACAAGTGCCCGCTAGGGAACCTGCATTGTACAAGTGCCCGCTAATTAACCTAGATAGTCCAAGTGCCCGCTAGTTAACCTAGGTAGTCCAAGTGCCCGCTAGTTAACCTTGATCATCCAAGTGCCCGCTAGTTAACCTACATAGTCCAAGTGCCCGTTGGTTAACGTAGATAGGCCAAGTGCCTGCTAGGTAACCTAGACAGTCCAAGTGCCCGCTAGGTTACCTAGATAGTCCAAGGTCCTGCTAGTTAACCTACATAGTCCAATGCCCGATAGGGAACCTACAAAGTCCAAGTGCCCGCTGAGGAACCAACATAGTCCAAGTGCCCGATAGGAAACATACATATTCCAAGTGCTCGTTAGGGAACCTAGATAGTCCAAGTGCCCGTAGGGAACCTATATAGTCCAAGTGCCCGCTAGGGAACATACATAGTCAAAGTGCCACCTAGGGATCCTGCATTGTACAAGTGCCCACTAATTAACCTAGATAGTCCAAGTGCCCGCTAGTAAACCTAGATAGTCCAAGGCCCGATAGTTAATCTAGAGAGTCCAAGTGCCCGCTAGTTAACCTAGATAGTCCAAGTGCCCGCTGGTTAACCTAGATCGTCTAAGTGCCCGCTAGTTAACCTAGATAATCCAAGTGCCCGCTAATTAACCTACGTAGTCCAAGGTCCCTCTAGTTAACCTAGATAGTCCAAGTGCCCGCTAGGTAACCTAGATAGTCCAAGTGCCCGCTAGGGTATGTACATAGTTCAAGTGCCCGCTAGGTAACGTAGATTGTCCAAGTGTCCGCTAGTTAACCTACATAGTCCAAGTGCCCGCTAGGTAACCTAGATAATCCAAGGTCTTGCTAGTTAACCTACATTGTCCAATGCCCGATAGGGAACCTACAAAGTCCAAGTGTCCGCTGAGGAACCTATATAGTCCAAGTGCCCGATAGGGAACCTACATATACCAAGTGCCCGTTAGGGAACCTAGATAGTCCAAGTGCCCGTAGGGAACCTATATAGTCCAAGTGCCCGCTAGGGAACCTACATAGTCAAAGTGCCCGCTAGGGAACCTGCATTGTACAAGTGCCCGCTAATTAACCTAGATAGTCCAAGTGCCCGCTAGTTAACCTAGGTAGTCCAAGTGCCCGCTAGTTAACCTTGATCATCCAAGTGCCCGCTAGTTAACCTACATAGTCCAAGTGCCCGTTGGTTAACGTAGATAGGCCAAGTGCCTGCTAGGTAACCTAGACATTCCAAGTGCCCGCTAGTTTACCTACATAGTAAAAGTGCACGTTCGTTAACCTAGATAGTCCAAGTGCCCGCTGGTAACCTACATAGTCCAAGGGCCCGCTAGGTAACCTTGATAGTCCAAGTGCCTTCTAGTTAACCTACATAGTCCAACTGCCCGCTAGGTAACCTACAAAGTCCAAGTGCCCACTAGGTAACCTAAATAATCCAAATGCCCGCTAGGGAAACTACATAGTCCCATTGCCCGCTAGTTAACCTAGATAGTCTAAGTGACCGCTAGTAAACCTAGATAGTCCAAGGGCCCGCTAGTTAACCCAGATAGTCCAAGTGCCCGCTAGTTAACCTAGATAGTCCAAGTGCCGCTAGGTAACCTACATAGTGCAAGTGCCCGCTAGGGAACGTACATAGTCCAAATGCCCGCTAGGTAACCTAGATAGTGCAAGTGCCCAGTAGTTAACCTACATAGTCCAAGTGCCTGCTAGGTAACCTAGATAGTCTAAGGGCCAGCTAGTTAACCTACATAGTCCAAGTGCCCGGTAGTTAACGTACATAGTTCAAGTGTCCGTAAGGAACATATATAGTCCAAGTGCCCGCTAGGGAACATACAGTGTCTAAGTGCCCGCTAGGGAACCTACGTAGTCCAAGTGCCCGCTAGGGAATCTACATAGTCCAAAGGCCCGCTAGTTAACGTAGATAGTCCAAGTGCCGCTAGTTAATCTACATAGTTCATCGGCCCGCTAGTTAACCTACACAGTCCAACTACCCGCTAGTTAACCTAGAACGTCCATCATTCCGCTAGTTAACCTACATAGTACAAGTGCCCGCTAGGGAACCTACATAGTCCAAGTGCCTGCTAGGGAACCTACATAGTCCAAGTGCCCGCTCTGGAACATACATAGTCCAAGTGCCCGCTAGGGAATCTACATAGTCCAAGGGCCCGCTACTTAACATAGATAGTCCAAAAGCCGCTAGTTAATCAACATAGTCCAAGGGCCCGCTAGTTAACCTAAATAGTCCAAGGGCCCGCTACTTAACATAGATAGTCCAAGTGCCGCTAGTTAATCAACATAGTCCAAGGGCCCGCTAGTTAACCTACATAGTCCAAGTACCCGCTAGTTAACCTAGATCGTCCAAGTGCCCGCTAGTTAACCTACATAGTCCAAGGGCCCGCTAGTTAACCTACATAGTCCAAGGGCCCGCTAGTTAACCTACAACGTCCAAGGGCCCGCTAGTTAACCTAGATAGTCCAAGTGCCCCCTAGTTAACCTAGATACTCCAAGTGCCCGCTAGGTAACCTAGACAGTTCAAGTGACCACTAGGTTACCTACATAGTCCAAGTGCCCGTTCGTTTACCTACATAGTCCAAGTGCCTGCTAGGTAACCAATATACTCCAAATGCCTGCTAGGGACCCTAATAATCCAAATGCCCACTAGTTAACCTAGATAGTCCAAGTGCTCGCTAGTTAACCTAGATAGACCAAGTGCCCGCTAGGGAACCTATCTAGTCCAAGTGCCCGATAGGGAACCTACATAGTCCAAATGCCTGCTAGTTAACATAGATAGTCTAAGTACCTGCTAGGAAACGAACATAGTCCAAATGCCCGCTAGGTGACGTACACAGTCCAAGTGCCCGCTAGGTAACGTAGATAGTCCAAGTGCCCGCTAGGGAACATACATAGTCCAAGTGCCCGCTAGGTAACCTAGATAGTCCAAATGCCCTCTAGGGAACCCACATAGTCCAAGTGCCCGTTAGGTAACCTAGATAGTCCAAATGCCCGCTAGGGAACCCACATAGTCCAAGTGCCCGCTAGTGAACTTACATAGTCCAAGGGCCCGCTAGGGAACCTACATAGTCAACGTGCCCGTTAGTTAACCTAGATTGTCTAAGTGCCCACTAGTTAACCTAGATAATCCAAGTGCCTGCTAGTTAACCTACATAGTCCAAGGGCCCTCTAGTTAACCTAGATAGTCCAAGTGCCCGCTAGTTAACCTACATAGTCCAAGGGCCCTCTAGTTAACCTACATAGTCCAAGTGCCCGCTAGGTAACCTAGATAGTCCATATGCCCGCTAGGGTATGTACATAGTTCAAGTGCTCGCTAGGTAACCTAGATTGTCCAAATGTCCGATAGTTAACCTACATAGTCCAAGTGCCCGCTAGATAACCTAGATAGTCCAAGGTCCTGCTAGTTAACCTACATAGTCCAATGCCCGATAGGGAACCTACAAAGTCCAAGTGCCCGCTGAGGAACCAACATAGTCCAAGTGCCCGATAGGAAACATACATATTCCAAGTGCCCGTTAGGGAACCTAGATAGTCCAAGTGCCCGTAGGGAACTTATATAGTCCAAGTGCCCGCTAGGGAACATACATAGTCAAAGTGCCACCTAGGGATCCTGCATTGTACAAGTGCCCACTAATTAACCTAGATAGTCCAAGTGCCCGCTAGTAAACCTAGATAGTCCAAGGCCCGATAGTTAATCTAGAGAGTCCAAGTGCCCGCTAGTTAACCTAGATAGTCCAAGTGCCTGCTGGTTAACCTAGATCGTCTAAGTGCCCGCTAGTTAACCTAGATAATCCAAGTGCCCGCTAATTAACCTACGTAGTCCAAGGTCCCTCTAGTTAACCTAGATAGTCCAAGTGCCCGCTAGGTAACCTAGATAGTCCAAGTGCCCGCTAGGGTATGTACATAGTTCAAGTGCCCGCTAGGTAACGTAGATTGTCCAAGTGTCCGCTAGTCAACCTACATAGTCCAAGTGCCCGCTAGGTAACCTAGATAGTCCAAGGTCCTGCTAGTTAACCTACATAGTCAAAGTGCCCGCTAGGGAACCTGCATTGTACAAGTGCCCGCTAGGGAACCTGCATTGTACAAGTGCCCGCTAATTAACCTAGATAGTCCAAGTGCCCGCTAGTTAACCTAGGTAGTCCAAGTGCCCGCTAGTTAACCTTGATCATCCAAGTGCCCGCTAGTTAACCTACATAGTCCAAGTGCCCGTTGGTTAACGTAGATAGGCCAAGTGCCTGCTAGGTAACCTAGACAGTCCAAGTGCCCGCTAGGTTACCTAGATAGTCCAAGGTCCTGCTAGTTAACCTACATAGTCCAATGCCCGATAGGGAACCTACAAAGTCCAAGTGCCCGCTGAGGAACCAACATAGTCCAAGTGCCCGATAGGAAACATACATATTCCAAGTGCTCGTTAGGGAACCTAGATAGTCCAAGTGCCCGTAGGGAACCTATATAGTCCAAGTGCCCGCTAGGGAACATACATAGTCAAAGTGCCACCTAGGGATCCTGCATTGTACAAGTGCCCACTAATTAACCTAGATAGTCCAAGTGCCCGCTAGTAAACCTAGATAGTCCAAGGCCCGATAGTTAATCTAGAGAGTCCAAGTGCCCGCTAGTTAACCTAGATAGTCCAAGTGCCCGCTGGTTAACCTAGATCGTCTAAGTGCCCGCTAGTTAACCTAGATAATCCAAGTGCCCGCTAATTAACCTACGTAGTCCAAGGTCCCTCTAGTTAACCTAGATAGTCCAAGTGCCCGCTAGGTAACCTAGATAGTCCAAGTGCCCGCTAGGGTATGTACATAGTTCAAGTGCCCGCTAGGTAACGTAGATTGTCCAAGTGTCCGCTAGTTAACCTACATAGTCCAAGTGCCCGCTAGGTAACCTAGATAATCCAAGGTCTTGCTAGTTAACCTACATTGTCCAATGCCCGATAGGGAACCTACAAAGTCCAAGTGTCCGCTGAGGAACCTATATAGTCCAAGTGCCCGATAGGGAACCTACATATACCAAGTGCCCGTTAGGGAACCTAGATAGTCCAAGTGCCCGTAGGGAACCTATATAGTCCAAGTGCCCGCTAGGGAACCTACATAGTCAAAGTGCCCGCTAGGGAACCTGCATTGTACAAGTGCCCGCTAATTAACCTAGATAGTCCAAGTGCCCGCTAGTTAACCTAGGTAGTCCAAGTGCCCGCTAGTTAACCTTGATCATCCAAGTGCCCGCTAGTTAACCTACATAGTCCAAGTGCCCGTTGGTTAACGTAGATAGGCCAAGTGCCTGCTAGGTAACCTAGACATTCCAAGTGCCCGCTAGTTTACCTACATAGTAAAAGTGCACGTTCGTTAACCTAGATAGTCCAAGTGCCCGCTGGTAACCTACATAGTCCAAGGGCCCGCTAGGTAACCTTGATAGTCCAAGTGCCTTCTAGTTAACCTACATAGTCCAACTGCCCGCTAGGTAACCTACAAAGTCCAAGTGCCCACTAGGTAACCTAAATAATCCAAATGCCCGCTAGGGAAACTACATAGTCCCATTGCCCGCTAGTTAACCTAGATAGTCTAAGTGACCGCTAGTAAACCTAGATAGTCCAAGGGCCCGCTAGTTAACCCAGATAGTCCAAGTGCCCGCTAGTTAACCTAGATAGTCCAAGTGCCGCTAGGTAACCTACATAGTGCAAGTGCCCGCTAGGGAACGTACATAGTCCAAATGCCCGCTAGGTAACCTAGATAGTGCAAGTGCCCAGTAGTTAACCTACATAGTCCAAGTGCCTGCTAGGTAACCTAGATAGTCTAAGGGCCAGCTAGTTAACCTACATAGTCCAAGTGCCCGGTAGTTAACGTACATAGTTCAAGTGTCCGTAAGGAACATATATAGTCCAAGTGCCCGCTAGGGAACATACAGTGTCTAAGTGCCCGCTAGGGAACCTACGTAGTCCAAGTGCCCGCTAGGGAATCTACATAGTCCAAAGGCCCGCTAGTTAACGTAGATAGTCCAAGTGCCGCTAGTTAATCTACATAGTTCATCGGCCCGCTAGTTAACCTACACAGTCCAACTACCCGCTAGTTAACCTAGAACGTCCATCATTCCGCTAGTTAACCTACATAGTACAAGTGCCCGCTAGGGAACCTACATAGTCCAAGTGCCTGCTAGGGAACCTACATAGTCCAAGTGCCCGCTCTGGAACATACATAGTCCAAGTGCCCGCTAGGGAATCTACATAGTCCAAGGGCCCGCTACTTAACATAGATAGTCCAAAAGCCGCTAGTTAATCAACATAGTCCAAGGGCCCGCTAGTTAACCTAAATAGTCCAAGGGCCCGCTACTTAACATAGATAGTCCAAGTGCCGCTAGTTAATCAACATAGTCCAAGGGCCCGCTAGTTAACCTACATAGTCCAAGTACCCGCTAGTTAACCTAGATCGTCCAAGTGCCCGCTAGTTAACCTACATAGTCCAAGGGCCCGCTAGTTAACCTACATAGTCCAAGGGCCCGCTAGTTAACCTACAACGTCCAAGGGCCCGCTAGTTAACCTAGATAGTCCAAGTGCCCCCTAGTTAACCTAGATACTCCAAGTGCCCGCTAGGTAACCTAGACAGTTCAAGTGACCACTAGGTTACCTACATAGTCCAAGTGCCCGTTCGTTTACCTACATAGTCCAAGTGCCTGCTAGGTAACCAATATACTCCAAATGCCTGCTAGGGACCCTAATAATCCAAATGCCCACTAGTTAACCTAGATAGTCCAAGTGCTCGCTAGTTAACCTAGATAGACCAAGTGCCCGCTAGGGAACCTATCTAGTCCAAGTGCCCGATAGGGAACCTACATAGTCCAAATGCCTGCTAGTTAACATAGATAGTCTAAGTACCTGCTAGGAAACGAACATAGTCCAAATGCCCGCTAGGTGACGTACACAGTCCAAGTGCCCGCTAGGTAACGTAGATAGTCCAAGTGCCCGCTAGGGAACATACATAGTCCAAGTGCCCGCTAGGTAACCTAGATAGTCCAAATGCCCTCTAGGGAACCCACATAGTCCAAGTGCCCGTTAGGTAACCTAGATAGTCCAAATGCCCGCTAGGGAACCCACATAGTCCAAGTGCCCGCTAGTGAACTTACATAGTCCAAGGGCCCGCTAGGGAACCTACATAGTCAACGTGCCCGTTAGTTAACCTAGATTGTCTAAGTGCCCACTAGTTAACCTAGATAATCCAAGTGCCTGCTAGTTAACCTACATAGTCCAAGGGCCCTCTAGTTAACCTAGATAGTCCAAGTGCCCGCTAGTTAACCTACATAGTCCAAGGGCCCTCTAGTTAACCTACATAGTCCAAGTGCCCGCTAGGTAACCTAGATAGTCCATATGCCCGCTAGGGTATGTACATAGTTCAAGTGCTCGCTAGGTAACCTAGATTGTCCAAATGTCCGATAGTTAACCTACATAGTCCAAGTGCCCGCTAGATAACCTAGATAGTCCAAGGTCCTGCTAGTTAACCTACATAGTCCAATGCCCGATAGGGAACCTACAAAGTCCAAGTGCCCGCTGAGGAACCAACATAGTCCAAGTGCCCGATAGGAAACATACATATTCCAAGTGCCCGTTAGGGAACCTAGATAGTCCAAGTGCCCGTAGGGAACTTATATAGTCCAAGTGCCCGCTAGGGAACATACATAGTCAAAGTGCCACCTAGGGATCCTGCATTGTACAAGTGCCCACTAATTAACCTAGATAGTCCAAGTGCCCGCTAGTAAACCTAGATAGTCCAAGGCCCGATAGTTAATCTAGAGAGTCCAAGTGCCCGCTAGTTAACCTAGATAGTCCAAGTGCCCGCTGGTTAACCTAGATCGTCTAAGTGCCCGCTAGTTAACCTAGATAATCCAAGTGCCCGCTAATTAACCTACGTAGTCCAAGGTCCCTCTAGTTAACCTAGATAGTCCAAGTGCCCGCTAGGTAACCTAGATAGTCCAAGTGCCCGCTAGGGTATGTACATAGTTCAAGTGCCCGCTAGGTAACGTAGATTGTCCAAGTGTCCGCTAGTCAACCTACATAGTCCAAGTGCCCGCTAGGTAACCTAGATAGTCCAAGGTCCTGCTAGTTAACCTACATAGTCAAAGTGCCCGCTAGGGAACCTGCATTGTACAAGTGCCCGCTAGGGAACCTGCATTGTACAAGTGCCCGCTAATTAACCTAGATAGTCCAAGTGCCCGCTAGTTAACCTAGGTAGTCCAAGTGCCCGCTAGTTAACCTTGATCATCCAAGTGCCCGCTAGTTAACCTACATAGTCCAAGTGCCCGTTGGTTAACGTAGATAGGCCAAGTGCCTGCTAGGTAACCTAGACAGTCCAAGTGCCCGCTAGGTTACCTAGATAGTCCAAGGTCCTGCTAGTTAACCTACATAGTCCAATGCCCGATAGGGAACCTACAAAGTCCAAGTGCCCGCTGAGGAACCAACATAGTCCAAGTGCCCGATAGGAAACATACATATTCCAAGTGCTCGTTAGGGAACCTAGATAGTCCAAGTGCCCGTAGGGAACCTATATAGTCCAAGTGCCCGCTAGGGAACATACATAGTCAAAGTGCCACCTAGGGATCCTGCATTGTACAAGTGCCCACTAATTAACCTAGATAGTCCAAGTGCCCGCTAGTAAACCTAGATAGTCCAAGGCCCGATAGTTAATCTAGAGAGTCCAAGTGCCCGCTAGTTAACCTAGATAGTCCAAGTGCCCGCTGGTTAACCTAGATCGTCTAAGTGCCCGCTAGTTAACCTAGATAATCCAAGTGCCCGCTAATTAACCTACGTAGTCCAAGGTCCCTCTAGTTAACCTAGATAGTCCAAGTGCCCGCTAGGTAACCTAGATAGTCCAAGTGCCCGCTAGGGTATGTACATAGTTCAAGTGCCCGCTAGGTAACGTAGATTGTCCAAGTGTCCGCTAGTTAACCTACATAGTCCAAGTGCCCGCTAGGTAACCTAGATAATCCAAGGTCTTGCTAGTTAACCTACATTGTCCAATGCCCGATAGGGAACCTACAAAGTCCAAGTGTCCGCTGAGGAACCTATATAGTCCAAGTGCCCGATAGGGAACCTACATATACCAAGTGCCCGTTAGGGAACCTAGATAGTCCAAGTGCCCGTAGGGAACCTATATAGTCCAAGTGCCCGCTAGGGAACCTACATAGTCAAAGTGCCCGCTAGGGAACCTGCATTGTACAAGTGCCCGCTAATTAACCTAGATAGTCCAAGTGCCCGCTAGTTAACCTAGGTAGTCCAAGTGCCCGCTAGTTAACCTTGATCATCCAAGTGCCCGCTAGTTAACCTACATAGTCCAAGTGCCCGTTGGTTAACGTAGATAGGCCAAGTGCCTGCTAGGTAACCTAGACATTCCAAGTGCCCGCTAGTTTACCTACATAGTAAAAGTGCACGTTCGTTAACCTAGATAGTCCAAGTGCCCGCTGGTAACCTACATAGTCCAAGGGCCCGCTAGGTAACCTTGATAGTCCAAGTGCCTTCTAGTTAACCTACATAGTCCAACTGCCCGCTAGGTAACCTACAAAGTCCAAGTGCCCACTAGGTAACCTAAATAATCCAAATGCCCGCTAGGGAAACTACATAGTCCCATTGCCCGCTAGTTAACCTAGATAGTCTAAGTGACCGCTAGTAAACCTAGATAGTCCAAGGGCCCGCTAGTTAACCCAGATAGTCCAAGTGCCCGCTAGTTAACCTAGATAGTCCAAGTGCCGCTAGGTAACCTACATAGTGCAAGTGCCCGCTAGGGAACGTACATAGTCCAAATGCCCGCTAGGTAACCTAGATAGTGCAAGTGCCCAGTAGTTAACCTACATAGTCCAAGTGCCTGCTAGGTAACCTAGATAGTCTAAGGGCCAGCTAGTTAACCTACATAGTCCAAGTGCCCGGTAGTTAACGTACATAGTTCAAGTGTCCGTAAGGAACATATATAGTCCAAGTGCCCGCTAGGGAACATACAGTGTCTAAGTGCCCGCTAGGGAACCTACGTAGTCCAAGTGCCCGCTAGGGAATCTACATAGTCCAAAGGCCCGCTAGTTAACGTAGATAGTCCAAGTGCCCGCTAGGGAACATACATAGTCCAAGTGCCCGCTAGGTAACCTAGATAGTCCAAATGCCCTCTAGGGAACCCACATAGTCCAAGTGCCCGTTAGGTAACCTAGATAGTCCAAATGCCCGCTAGGGAACCCACATAGTCCAAGTGCCCGCTAGTGAACTTACATAGTCCAAGGGCCCGCTAGGGAACCTACATAGTCAACGTGCCCGTTAGTTAACCTAGATTGTCTAAGTGCCCACTAGTTAACCTAGATAATCCAAGTGCCTGCTAGTTAACCTACATAGTCCAAGGGCCCTCTAGTTAACCTAGATAGTCCAAGTGCCCGCTAGTTAACCTACATAGTCCAAGGGCCCTCTAGTTAACCTACATAGTCCAAGTGCCCGCTAGGTAACCTAGATAGTCCATATGCCCGCTAGGGTATGTACATAGTTCAAGTGCTCGCTAGGTAACCTAGATTGTCCAAATGTCCGATAGTTAACCTACATAGTCCAAGTGCCCGCTAGATAACCTAGATAGTCCAAGGTCCTGCTAGTTAACCTACATAGTCCAATGCCCGATAGGGAACCTACAAAGTCCAAGTGCCCGCTGAGGAACCAACATAGTCCAAGTGCCCGATAGGAAACATACATATTCCAAGTGCCCGTTAGGGAACCTAGATAGTCCAAGTGCCCGTAGGGAACTTATATAGTCCAAGTGCCCGCTAGGGAACATACATAGTCAAAGTGCCACCTAGGGATCCTGCATTGTACAAGTGCCCACTAATTAACCTAGATAGTCCAAGTGCCCGCTAGTAAACCTAGATAGTCCAAGGCCCGATAGTTAATCTAGAGAGTCCAAGTGCCCGCTAGTTAACCTAGATAGTCCAAGTGCCCGCTGGTTAACCTAGATCGTCTAAGTGCCCGCTAGTTAACCTAGATAATCCAAGTGCCCGCTAATTAACCTACGTAGTCCAAGGTCCCTCTAGTTAACCTAGATAGTCCAAGTGCCCGCTAGGTAACCTAGATAGTCCAAGTGCCCGCTAGGGTATGTACATAGTTCAAGTGCCCGCTAGGTAACGTAGATTGTCCAAGTGTCCGCTAGTCAACCTACATAGTCCAAGTGCCCGCTAGGTAACCTAGATAGTCCAAGGTCCTGCTAGTTAACCTACATAGTCAAAGTGCCCGCTAGGGAACCTGCATTGTACAAGTGCCCGCTAGGGAACCTGCATTGTACAAGTGCCCGCTAATTAACCTAGATAGTCCAAGTGCCCGCTAGTTAACCTAGGTAGTCCAAGTGCCCGCTAGTTAACCTTGATCATCCAAGTGCCCGCTAGTTAACCTACATAGTCCAAGTGCCCGTTGGTTAACGTAGATAGGCCAAGTGCCTGCTAGGTAACCTAGACAGTCCAAGTGCCCGCTAGGTTACCTTCATAGTCCAAGTGCACGTTCATTAACCTACATAGTCCAAGGGCCCGCTGGTAACCTACATAGTCCAAGGGCCCGCTAGGTAACCTTGATAGTCCAAGTGCCTTCTAGTTAACCTACATAGTCCAACTGCCTGCTAGGTAACCTACAAAGTCCATGTGCCCACTAGGTAACCTAAATAATCCAAATGCCCGCAAGGGAAACTACATAGTCCATTTGCCCGCTAGTTAACCTATATAGTCCAAGTGCCCGCTAGTTAACCTACATAGTCCAAGGGCCCTCTAGTTAACCTACATAGTCCAAGTGCCCGCTAGGTAACCTAGATAGTCCAAGTGCCCGCTAAGGTATGTACATAGTTCAAGTGCTCGCTAGGTAACCTAGATTGTCCAAATGTCCGATAGTTAACCTACATAGTCCAAGTGCCCGCTAGGTAACCTAGATAGTCCAAGGTCCTGCTAGTTAACCTACATAGTCCAATGCCCGATAGGCAACCTACAAAGTCCAAGTGCCCGCTGATGAACCAACATAGTCCAAGTGCCCGATAGGAAACATACATATTCCAAGTGCCCGTTAGGGAACCTAGATAGTCCAAGTGCCCGTAGGGAACGTATATAGTCCAAGTGCCCGCTAGGGAACCTACATAGTCAAAGTGCCAGCTAGGTATCCTGCATTGTACAAGTGCCCACTTATTAACCTAGATAGTCCAAGTGCCCGCTAGTTAACCTAGATAGTCCAAGTGCCCGCTAGTTAACCTTGATCATCCAAGTGCCCACTAGTTAACCTACATAGTCCAAGTGCCCGTTGGTTAACGTAGATAGGGCAAGTGCCTGCTAGGAAACCTAGACAGTCCAAGTGCCCGCTAGGTTACCTACATAGTCCAAGTGCATGTTCGTTAACCTAGATAGTCCAAGTGGCCGCTGGTAACCTACATAATCCAAGGGCCCGCTAGGTAACCTTGATAGTCCAAGTGCCTTCTAGTTAACCTACATAGTCCAAGTGCCCGCTAGGTAACCTACAAAGTCCAAGTGCCCACTAGGTAACCTAAATAATCCAAATGCCCACTAGGGAAACTACATAGTCCAAGTGCCCGCTAGTTAACCTAGATAGTCCAAGTGCCGCTAGGTAACCTACATAGTGCAAGTGTCCCGTAGTTAACCTACATAGACAAGTACCCGCTAGTTAACATAGATAGTCCAAGTGCCCGCTAGGGAACGTACATAGTCCAAGTGCCCGCTAGGTAACCTAGATAGTGCAAGTGCACGGTAGTTAACCTACATAGTCCAAGTGCCCGCTAGGTAACCTAGATAGTCTAAGGGCCCGCTAGTTAACCTACATAGTCCAAGTGCCCGGTAGTTAACGTACATAGTTCAAGTGTCCGTAAGGAACATATATAGTCCAAGTGCCCGCTAGGGAACATACAAAGTCTAAGTGCCCGCTAGGGAACCTACGTAGTCCAAGTGCCCGCTAGGGAATCTACATAGTCCAAGGGCCCGCTAGTTAACCTAGATTGTCCAAGTGGCGCTAGTTAATCTACATAGTTCAAGGGCCCGCTAGTTAACCTACATAGTCCAACTACCCGCTAGTTAACCTAGATCGTCCAAGTGTCCGCTAGTTGACCTACATAGTACAAGTGCCCGCTAGGGAACCTACATAGTCCAAGTGCCTGCTAGGGAACCTACATAGTCCAAGTGCCCGCTCTGGAACATACAATGTCCAAGTGCCCGCTAGGGAATCTACATAGTCCAAGGTCCCGCTACTTAACATAGATAGTCCAAGTGCCGCTAGTTAATCAACATAGTCCAAGGGCCCGCTAGTTACCCTACATAGTCCAAGGGCCCGCTAGTTAACCTACATAGTCCAAGGGCCCGCTACTTAACATAGATAGTCCAAGTGTCGCTAGTTAATCAACATAGTCCAAGGGCCCGCTAGTTAACTTACATAGTCCAAGGGCCCGCTAGTTAACCTACATAGTCCAAGGGCCCGCTACTTAACATAGGTAGTCCAAGTGCCGCTAGTTAATCAACATAGTCCAAGGGCCCGCTAGTTAACCTACATAGTCCAAGTACCTGCTAGTTAACCTAGATCGTCCAAGTGCCCGCTAGTTAACCTACATAGTCCAAGGGCCTGCTAGTTAACCTACATAGTCCAAGGGCCCGCTAGTTAACCTACAACGTCCAAGGGCCCTCTAGTTAACCTAGATAGTCCAAGTGCCCGCTAGTTGACGTACATAGTCCAAGTGCCCGCTAGGTAACCTTATAGTCCAAGTGCCCACTAGGTAACCTAAATAATCCAAATGCCCGCTAGGGAAACTACATAGTCCAAGTGCCCACTAGTTAACCTAGATAGTCCAAGTGCCCGCTAGTAAACCTAGATAGTCCAAGGCCCGATAGTTAATCTAGAGAGTCCAAGTGCCCGCTAGTTAACCTAGATAGTCCAAGTGCCCGCTACTTAACCTAGATCGTCTAAGTGCCCGCTAGTTAACCTAGATAATCCAAGTGCCCGCTAGTTAACCTACGTAGTCCAAGGTCCCTCTAGTTAACCTAGATAGTCCAAGTGCCCGCTAGGTAACCTAGATAGTCCAAGTGCCCGCTAGGATATGTACATAGTTCAAGTGCCCGCTAGGTAACGTACATTGTCCAAGTGTCCGCTAGTTAACCTACATTGTCCAATGCCCGATAGGGAACCTAAAAGTCCAAGTGCCCGCTGAGGAACCTATATAGTCCAAGTGCCCGATAGGGAACCTACATATTCCAAGTGCCCGTTAGGGAACCTAGATAGTCCAAGTGCCCGTAGGGAACCTATATAGTCCAAGTACCCGCTAGTTAACCTACATAGTCCAAGTGCCCGTTGGTTAACGTAGATAGGCCAAGTGCCTGCTAGGTAACCTAGACAGTCCAAGTGCCCGCTAGGTTACCTACATAGTCCAAGTGCACGTTCGTTAACCTAGATAGTCCAAGTGCCCGCTGGTAACCTACATAGTCCAAGGGCCCGCTAGGTAACCTTGATAGTCCAAGTGCCTTCTAGTTAACCTACATAGTCCAACTGCTCGCTAGGTAACCTACAAAGTCCAAGTGCCCACTAGGTAACCTAAATAATCCAAATGCCCGCTAGGGAAACTACATAGTCCAATTGACCGCTAGTTAACCTAGATAGTCTAAGTGACCGCTAGTAAACCTAGATAGTCCATGGGCCCGCTAGTTAACCCAGATAGTCCAAGTGCCCGCTAGTTAACCTAGATAGTCCAAGTGCCGCTAGGTAACCTACATAGTGCAAGTGTCCCCTAGTTAACCTACATAGTCCAAGTGCCCGCTAGTTAACATAGATAGTCCAAGTGCCCGCTAGGGAACGTACATAGTCCAAATGCCCGCTAGGTATCCTAGATAGTGCAAGTGCCCAGTAGTTAACCTACATAGTCCAAGTGCCCGGTAGTTAACTTACATAGTTCAAGTGTCCGTAAGGAACATATATAGTCCAAGTGCCCGCTAGGGAACATACAGAGTCTAAGTGCCCGCTAGGGAACCTACGTAGTCCAAGTGCCCGCTAGGGAATCTATATAGTCCAAGTGCCCGCTAGTTAACGTAGATAGTCCAAGTGCCGCTAGTTAATCTACATAGTTCATCGGCCCGCTAGTTAACCTACATAGTCCAACTAACCGCTAGTTAACCTAGAACGTCCAACATTCCGCTAGTTAACCTACATAGTACAAGTGCCCGCTAGGGAACCTACATAGTCCAAGTGCCTGCTAGGGAACCTACATAGTCCAAGTGCCCGCTCTGGAACATACGTAGTCCAAGTGCCCGCTAGGGAATCTACATAGTCCAAGGGCCCGCTACTTAACATAGATAGTCCAAGTGCCGCTAGTTAATCAACATAGTCCAAGGGCCCGCTAGTTAACCTACATAGTCCAAGGGCCCGCTAGTTAACCTAAATAGTCCAAGGGCCCGCTACTTAACATAGATAGTCCAAGTGCTGCTAGTTAATCAACATAGTCCAAGGGCCCGCTAGTTAACCTACATAGTCCAAGTACCCGCTAGTTAACCTAGATCGTCCAAGTGCCCTCTAGTTAACCTACATAGTCCAAGGGCCCGCTAGTTAACCTACATAGTCCAAGGGCCCGCTAGTTAACCTACAACGTCCAAGGGCCCGCTAGTTAACCTAGATAGTCCAAGTGCCCCCTAGTTAACCTAGATACTCCAAGTGCCCGCTAGGTAACCTAGACAGTTCAAGTGACCACTAGGTTACCTACATAGTCCAAGTGCCCGTTCGTTTACCTACATAGTCCAAGTGCCCGCTAGGTAAGCAATATACTCCAAATGCCTGCTAGGGACCCTAATAATCCAAATGCCCGCTAGTTAACCTAGATAGTCCAAGTGCTCGCTAGTTAACCTAGATAGACCAAGTGCCCGCTAGGGAACCTATCTAGTCCAAGTGCCCGATAGGGAACCTACATAGTCCAAAGGCCCGCTAGTTAACATAGATAGTCCAAGTACCCGCTAGGAAACGTACATAGTCCAAGTGCCCGCTAGGTAACGTACACAGTCCAAGTGCCCGCTAGGTAACGTAGATAGTCCAAGTGCCCGCTAGGGAAAGTACATAGTCCAAGTGCCCGCTAGGTAACCTAGATAGTCCAAATGCCCTCTAGGGAACCCACATAGTCCAAGTGCCCGTTAGGTAACCTAGATAGTCCAAATACCCGCTAGGGAACCCACATAGTCCAAGTGCCCGCTAGTGAACTTACATAGTCCAAGGGCCCGCTAGGGAACCTACATAGTCAAAGTGCCCGTTAGTTAACCTAGATTGTCTAAGTGCCCACTAGTTAACCTAGATAATCCAAGTGCCCGCTAGTTAACCTACATAGTCCAAGGGCCCTCTAGTTAACCTAGATAGTCCAAGTGCCCGCTAGTTAACCTACATAGTCCAAGTGCCCGCTAGGTAACCTAGATAGTCCAAGGTCCTGCTAGTTAACCTACATAGTCCAATACCCGATAGGGAACCTACAATGTCCAGGTGCCCGCTGAGGAACCAACATAGTCCAAGTGCCCGATAGGAAACATACATATTCCAAGTGCCCGTTAGGGAAACTAGATAGTCCAAGTGCCCGTAGGGAACCTATATAGTCCAAGTGCCCGCTAGGGAACCTACATAGTCAAAGTGCCAGCTAGGGATCCTGCATTGTACAAGTGCCCACTAATTAACCTAGATAGTCCAAGTGCCCGCTAGTTAACCTAGATAGTCCAAGTGCCCGCTAGTTAACCGTGATCATCCAAGTGCCCACTAGTTAACCTACATAGTCCAAGTGCCCGTTGGTTAACGTAGATAGGCCAAGTGCCTGCTAGGTAACCTAGACAGTCCAAGTGCCCGCTAGGTTACCTACATAGTCCAAGTGCATGTTCGTTAACCTAGATAGTCCAAGTGGCCGCTGGTAACCTACATAGTCCAAGGGCCCGCTAGGTATCCTGATAGTCCAAGTGCCTTCTAGTTAACCTACATAGTCCAAGTGCCCGCTAGGTAACCTACAAAGTCCAAGTGCCCACTAGGTAACCTAAATAATCCAAATGCCCTCTAGGGAAACTACATAGTCCAAGTGCCCGCTAGTTAACCTAGATAGTCCAAGTGCCGCTAGGTAACCTACATAGTGCAAGTGTCCCCTAGTTAACCTACATACTCCAAGTACCCGCTAGTTAACATAGATAGTCCAAGTGCCCGCTAGGGAGCCTACATAGTCCAAGTGCCCGCTAGGTAACCTAGATAGTGCAAGTGCACGGTAGTTAACCTACATAGTCCAAGTGCCCGTTAGGTAACCTAGATAGTCTAAGGGCCCGCTAGTTAACCTACATAGTCCAAGTGCCCGGTAGTTAACGTACATAGTTCAAGTGTCCGTAAGGAACATATATAGTCCAAGTGCCCGCTAGGGAACATACAGAGTCTAAGTGACCGCTAGGGAACCTACGTAGTCCAAGTGCCCGCTAGGGAATCTACATAGTCCAAGGGCCCGCGAGTTAACGTAGATAGTCCAAGTGGCGCTAGTTAATCTACATAGTTCAAGGGCCCGCTAGTTAACCTACATAGTCCAACTACCCGCTAGTTAACCTAGATCGTCCAAGTGTCCGCTAGTTGACCTACATAGTACAAGTGCCCGCTAGGGAACCTACATAGTCCAAGTGCCTGCTAGGGAACCTACATAGTCCAAGTGCCCGCTCTGGAACATACAATGTCCAAGTGCCCGCTAGGGAATCTACATAGTCCAAGGGCCCGCTACTTAACATAGATAGTCCAAGTGCCGCTAGTTAATCAACATAGTCCAAGGGCCCGCTAGTTACCCTACATAGTCCAAGGGCCCGCTAGTTAACCTACATAGTCCTAGGGCCCGCTACTTAACATAGATAGTCCAAGTGTCACTAGTTAATCAACATAGTCCAAGGGCCCGCTAGTTAAATTACATAGTACAAGGGCCCGCTAGTTAACCTACATAATCCAAGGGCCCGCTACTTAACATAGGTAGTCCAAGAGCCGCTAGTTAATCAACATAGTCCAAGGGCCCGCTAGTTAACCTACATAGTCCAAGTGCCCGCTAGTTAACCTAGATAGTCCAAGTGCCCGCTAGTAAACCTAGATAGTCCAAGGCCCGATAGTTAATCTAGAGAGTCCAAGTGCCCGCTAGTTAACCTAGATAGTCCAAGAGCCCGCTGGTTAACCTAGATCATCTAAGTGCCCGCTAGTTAACCTAGATAATCCAAGTGCCCGCTAGTTAACCTACGTAGTCCAAGGTCCCTCTAGTTAACCTAGATAGTCCAAGTGCCCGCTAGGTAACCTGGATAGTCCAAGTGCCCGCTAGGGTATGTACATAGTTCAAGTGCCGGCTAGGTAACGTAGATTGTCCAAGTGTCCGCTACTTAACCTACATAGTCCAAGTGCCCGCTAGGTAACCTAGATAATCCAAGGTCCTGCTAGTTAACCTACATTGTCCAATGCCCGATAGGGAACCTACAAAGTCCAAGTGTCCGCTGAGGAACCTATATAGTCCAAGTGCCCGATAGGGAACCTACATATACCAAGTGCCCGTTAGGGAACCTAGATAGTCCAAGTGCCCGTAGGGAACCTATATAGTCCAAGTGCCCGCTAGGGAACCTACATAGTCAAAGTGCCCGCTAGGGAACCTGCATTCTACAAGTGCCCGCTAATTAACCTAGATAGTCCAAGTGCCCGCTAGTTAACCTAGGTAGTCCAAGTGCCCGCTAGTTAACCTTGAACATCCAAGTGCCCGCTAGTTAACCTACATAGTCCAAGTGCCCGTTGGTTAACGTAGATAGGCCAAGTGCCTGCTAGGTAACCTAGACATTCCAAGTGCCCGCTAGTTTACCTACATAGTAAAAGTGCACGTTCGTTAACCTAGATAGTCCAAGTGCCCGCTGGTAACCTACATAGTCTTAGGGCCCGCTAGGTAACCTTGATAGTCCAAGTGCCTTCTAGTTAACCTACATAGTCCAACTGCCCGCTAGGTAACCTACAAAGTCCAAGTGCCCACTAGGTAACCTAAATAATCCAAATGCCCGCTAGGGAAACTACATAGTCCAATTGCCCGCTAGTTAACCTAGATAGTCTAAGTGACCGCTAGTAAACCTAGATAGTCCAAGGGCCCGCTAGTTAACCCAGATAGTCCAAGTGCCCGCTAGTTAACCTAGATAGTCCAAGTGCCGCTAGGTAACCTACATAGTGCAAGTGTCCCCTAGTTAACCTACATAGTCCAAGTGCCCGCTAGTTAACATAGATAGTCCAAGTGCCCGCTAGGGAACGTACATAGTCCAAATGCCCGCTAGGTAACCTAGATAGTGCAAGTGCCCAGTAGTTAACCTACATAGTCCAAGTGCCTGCTAGGTAACCTAGATAGTCTAAGGGCCAGCTAGTTAACCTACATAGTCCAAGTGCCCGGTAGTTAACGTACATAGTTCAAGTGTCCGTAAGGAACATATATAGTCCAAGTGCCCGCTAGGGAACATACAGTGTCTAAGTGCCCGCTAGGGAACCTACGTAGTCCAAGTGCCCGCTAGGGAATCTACATAGTCCAAAGGCCCGCTAGTTAACGTAGATAGTCCAAGTGCCGCTAGTTAATCTACATAGTTCATCGGCCCGCTAGTTAACCTACACAGTCCAACTACCCGCTAGTTAACCTAGAACGTCCATCATTCCGCTAGTTAACCTACATAGTACAAGTGCCCGCTAGGGAACCTACATAGTCCAAGTGCCTGCTAGGGAACCTACATAGTCCAAGTGCCCGCTCTGGAACATACGTAGTCCAAGTGCCCGCTAGGGAATCTACATAGTCCAAGGGCCCGCTACTTAACATAGATAGTCCAAAAGCCGCTAGTTAATCAACATAGTCCAAGGGCCCGCTAGTTAACCTAAATAGTCCAAGGGCCCGCTACTTAACATAGATAGTCCAAGTGCCGCTAGTTAATCAACATAGTCCAAGGGCCCGCTAGTTAACCTACATAGTCCAAGTACCCGCTAGTTAACCTAGATCGTCCAAGTGCCCGCTAGTTAACCTACATAGTCCAAGGGCCCGCTAGTTAACGTACATAGTCCAAGGGCCCGCTAGTTAACCTACAACGTCCAAGGGCCCGCTAGTTAACCTAGATAGTCCAAGTGCCCCCTAGTTAACCTAGATACTCCAAGTGCCCGCTAGGTAACCTAGACAGTTCAAGTGACCACTAGGTTACCTACATAGTCCAAGTGCCCGTTCGTTTACCTACATAGTCCAAGTGCCTGCTAGGTAACCAATATACTCCAAATGCCTGCTAGGGACCCTAATAATCCAAATGCCCACTAGTTAACCTAGATAGTCCAAGTGCTCGCTAGTTAACCTAGATAGACCAAGTGCCCGCTAGGGAACCTATCTAGTCCAAGTGCCCGATAGGGAACCTACATAGTCCAAATGCCTGCTAGTTAACATACATAGTCTAAGTACCTGCTAGGAAACGAACATAGTCCAAGTGCCCGCTAGGTGACGTACACAGTCCAAGTGCCCGCTAGGTAACGTAGATAGTCCAAGTGCACGCTAGGGAACATACATAGTCCAAGTGCCCGCTGGGTAACCTAGATAGTCCAAATGCCCTCTAGGGAACCCACATAGTCCAAGTGCCCGTTAGGTAACCTAGATAGTCCAAATGCCCGCTAGGGAACCCACATAGTCCAAGTGCCCACTAGTGAACTTACATAGTCCAAGGGCCCGCTAGGGAACCTACATAGTCAAAGTGCCCGTTAGTTAACCTAGATTGTCTAAGTGCCCACTAGTTAACCTAGATAATCCAAGTGCCTGCTAGTTAACCTACATAGTCCAAGGGCCCTCTAGTTAACCTAGATAGTCCAAGTGCCCGCTAGTTAACCTACATAGTCCAAGGGCCCTCTAGTTAACCTACATAGTCCAAGTGCCCGCTAGGTAACCTAGATAGTCCATATGCCCGCTAGGGTATGTACATAGTTCAAGTGCTCGCTAGGTAACCTAGATTGTCCAAGTGCCCGCTAGATAACCTAGATAGTCCAAGGTCCTGCTAGTTAACCTACATAGTCCAATGCCCGATAGGGAACCTACAAAGTCCAAGTGCCCGCTGAGGAACCAACATAGTCCAAGTGCCCGATAGGAAACATACATATTCCAAGTGCCCGTTAGGGAACCTAGATAGTCCAAGTGCCCGTAGGGAACCTATATAGTCCAAGTGCCCGCTAGGGAACATACATAGTCAAAGTGCCACCTAGGGATCCTGCATTGTACAAGTGCCCACTAATTAACCTAGATAGTCCAAGTGCCCGCTAGTAAACCTAGATAGTCCAAGGCCCGATGGTTAATCTAGAGAGTCCAAGTGCCCGCTAGTTAACCTAGATAGTCCAAGTGCCCGCTGGTTAACCTAGATCGTCTAAGTGCCCGCTAGTTAACCTAGATAATCCAAGTGCCCGCTAATTAACCTACGTAGTCCAAGGTCCCTCTAGTTAACCTAGATAGTCCAAGTGCCCGCGAGGTAACCTAGATAGTCCAAGTGCCCGCTAGGGTATGTACATAGTTCAAGTGCCCGCTAGGTAACGTAGATTGTCCAAGTGTCCGCTAGTCAACCTACATAGTCCAAGTGCCCGCTAGGTAACCTAGATAGTCCAAGGTCCTGCTAGTTAACCTACATTGTCCAATGCCCGATAGGGAACCTACAAAGTCCAAGTGCCCGCTGAGGAACCAATATAGTCCAAGTGCCCGATAGGGAACCTACATATTCCAAGTGACCGTTAGGGAACCTAGATAGTCCAAGTGCCCGTAGGCAACCTATATAGTCCAAGTGCCCGCTAGGGAACCTACATAGTCAAAGTGCCCGCTAGGGAACCTGCATTGTACAAGTGCCCGCTAATTAACCTAGATAGTCCAAGTGCCCGCTAGTTAACCTAGGTAGTCCAAGTGCCCGCTAGTTAACCTTGATCATCCAAGTGCCCGCTAGTTAACCTACATAGTCCAAGTGCCCGTTGGTTAACGTAGATAGGCCAAGTGCCTGCTAGGTAACCTAGACAGTCCAAGTGCCCGCTAGGTTACCTTCATAGTCCAAGTGCATGTTCATTAACCTACATAGTCCAAGTGCCCGCTGGTAACCTACATAGTCCAAGGGCCCGCTAGGTAACCTTGATAGTCCAAGTGCCTTCTAGTTAACCTACATAGTCCAACTGCCTGCTAGGTAACCTACAAAGTCCATGTGCCCACTAGGTAACCTAAATAATCCAAATGCCCGCTAGGGAAACTACATAGTCCATTTGCCCGCTAGTTAACCTATATAGTCCAAGTGTCCGCTAGTTAACCTACATAGTCCAAGGGCCCTCTAGTTAACCTACATAGTCCAAGTGCCCGCTAGGTAACCTAGATAGTCCAAGTGCCCGCTAAGGTATGTACATAGTTCAAGTGCTCGCTAGGTAACCTAGATTGTCCAAATGTCCGATAGTTAACCTACATAGTCCAAGTGCCCGCTAGGTAACCTAGATAGTCCAAGGTCCTGCTAGTTAACCTACATAGTCCAATGCCCGATAGGGAACCTGCAAAGTCCAAGTGCCCGCTGATGAACCAACATAGTCCAAGTGCCCGATAGGAAACATACATATTCCAAGTGCCCGTTAGGGAACCTAGATAGTCCAAGTGCTCGTAGGGAACGTATATAGTCCAAGTGCCCGCTAGGGAACCTACATAGTCAAAGTGTCAGCTAGGTATCCTGCATTGTACAAGTGCCCACTTATTAACCTAGATAGTCCAAGTGCCCGCTAGTTAACCTAGATAGTCCAAGTGCCCGCTAGTTAACCTTGATCATCCAAGTGCCCACTAGTTAACCTACATAGTCCAAGTGCCCGTTGGTTAACGTAGATAGGGCAAGTGCCTGCTAGGTAACCTAGACAGTCCAAGTGCCCGCTAGGTTACCTACATAGTCCAAGTGCATGTTCGTTAACCTAGATAGTCCAAGTGGCCGCTGGTAACCTACATAATCCAAGGGCCCGCTAGGTAACCTTGATAGTCCAAGTGCCTTCTAGTTAACCTACATAGTCCAAGTGCCCGCTAGGTAACCTACAAAGTCCAAGTGCCCACTAGGTAACCTAAATAATCCAAATGCCCGCTAGGGAAACTACATAGTCCAAGTGCCCGCTAGTTAACCTAGATAGTCCAAGTGCCGCTAGGTAACCTACATAGTGCAAGTGTCCCGTAGTTAACCTACATAGACAAGTACCCGCTAGTTAACATAGATAGTCCAAGTGCCCGCTAGGGAACGTACATAGTCCAAGTGCCCGCTAGGTAACCTAGATAGTGCAAGTGCACGGTAGTTAACCTACATAGTCCAAGTGCCCGCTAGGTAACCTAGATAGTCTAAGGGCCCGCTAGTTAACCTACATAGTCCAAGTGCCCGGTAGTTAACGTACATAGTTCAAGTGTCCGTAAGGAACATATATAGTCCAAGTGCCCGCTAGGGAACATACAGAGTCTAAGTGCCCGCTAGGGAACCTACGTAGTCCAAGTGCCCGCTAGGGAATCTACATAGTCCAAGGGCCCGCTAGTTAACGTAGATTGTCCAAGTGGCGCTAGTTAATCTACATAGTTCAAGGGCCCGCTAGTTAACCTACATAGTCCAACTACCCGCTAGTTAACCTAGATCGTCCAAGTGTCCGCTAGTTGACCTACATAGTACAAGTGCCCGCTAGGGAACCTACATAGTCCAAGTGCCTGCTAGGGAACCTACATAGTCCAAGTGCCCGCTCTGGAACATACGTAGTCCAAGTGCCGCTAGTTAATCAACATAGTCCAAGGGCCCGCTAGTTACCCTACATAGTCCAAGGGCCCGCTAGTTAACCTACATAGTCCAAGGGCCCGCTACTTAACATAGATAGTCCAAGTGTCGCTAGTTAATCAACATAGTCCAAGGGCCCGCTAGTTAACTTACATAGTCCAAGGGCCCGCTAGTTAACCTACATAATCCAAGGGCCCGCTACTTAACATAGGTAGTCCAAGTGCCGCTAGTTAATCAACATAGTCCAAGGGCCCGCTAGTTAACCTACATAGTCCAAGTACCTGCTAGTTAACCTAGATCGTCCAAGTGCCCGCTAGTTAACCTGCATAGTCCAAGGGCCTGCTAGTTAACCTACATAGTCCAAGGGCCCGCTAGTTAACCTACAACGTCCAAGGGCCCTCTAGTTAACCTAGATAGTCCAAGTGCCCGCTAGTTGACGTACATAGTCCAAGTGCCCGCTAGGTAACCTTATAGTCCAAGTGCCCACTAGGTAACCTAAATAATCCAAATGACCGCTAGGGAAACTACATAGTCCAAGTGCCCGCTAGTTAACCTAGATAGTCCAAGTGCCCGCTAGTAAACCTAGATAGTCCAAGGCCCGATAGTTAATCTAGAGAGTCCAAGTGCCCGCTAGTTAACCTAGATAGTCCAAGTGCCCGCTACTTAACCTAGATCGTCTAAGTGCCCGCTAGTTAACCTAGATAATCCAAGTGCCCGCTAGTTAACCTACGTAGTCCAAGGTCCCTCTAGTTAACCTAGATAGTCCAAGTGCCCGCTAGGTAACCTAGATAGTCCAAGTGCCCGCTAGGGTATGTACATAGTTCAAGTGCCCGCTAGGTAACGTACATTGTCCAAGTGTCCGCTAGTTAACCTACATAGTCCAAGTGCCCGCTAGGTAACCTAGATAGTCCAAGGTCCTGCTAGTTAACCTACATTGTCCAATGCCCGATAGGGAACCTAAAAGTCCAAGTGCCCGCTGAGGAACCTATATAGTCCAAGTGCCCGATAGGGAACCTACATATTCCAAGTGCCCGTTAGGGAACCTAGATAGTCCAAGTGCCCGTAGGGAACCTATATAGTCCAAGTACCCGCTAGTTAACCTACATAGTCCAAGTGCCCGTTGGTTAACGTAGATAGGCCAAGTGCCTGCTAGGTAACCTAGACAGTCCAAGTGCCCGCTAGGTTACCTACATAGTCCAAGTGCACGTTCGTTAACCTAGATAGTCCAAGTGCCCGCTGGTAACCTACATAGTCCAAGGGCCCGCTAGGTAACCTTGATAGTCCAAGTGCCTTCTAGTTAACCTACATAGTCCAACTGCTCGCTAGGTAACCTACAAAGTCCAAGTGCCCACTAGGTAACCTAAATAATCCAAATGCCCGCTAGGGAAACTACATATTCCAATTGCCAGCTAGTTAACCTAGATAGTCTAAGTGACCGCTAGTAAACCTAGATAGTCCATGGGCCCGCTAGTTAACCCAGATAGTCCAAGTGCCCGCTAGTTAACCTAGATAGTCCAAGTGCCGCTAGGTAACCTACATAGTGCAAGTGTCCCCTAGTTAACCTACATAGTCCAAGTGCCCGCTAGTTAACATAGATAGTCCAAGTGCCCGCTAGGGAACGTACATAGTCCAAATGCCCGCTAGGTAACCTAGATAGTGCAAGTGCACGGTAGTTAACCTACATAGTCCAAGTGCCTGCTAGGTAACCTAGATAGTCTAAGGGCCCGCTAGTTAACCTACATAGTCCAAGTGCCCGGTAGTTAACGTACATAGTTCAAGTGTCCGTAAGGAACATATATAGTCCAAGTGCCCGCTAGGGAACATACAGAGTCTAAGTGCCCGCTAGGGAACCTACGTAGTCCAAGTGCCCGCTAGGGAATCTGTATAGTCCAAGTGCCCGCTAGTTAACGTAGATAGTCCAAGTGCCGCTAGTTAATCTACATAGTTCATCGGCCCGCTAGTTAACCTACATAGTCCAACTAACCGCTAGTTAACCTAGAACGTCCAACATTCCGCTAGTTAACCTACATAGTACAAGTGCCCGCTAGGGAACCTACATAGTCCAAGTGCTTGCTAGGGAACCTACATAGTCCAAGTGCCCGCTCTGGAACATACGTAGTCCAAGTGCCCGCTAGGGAATCTACATAGTCCAAGGGCCCGCTACTTAACATAGATAGTCCAAGTGCCGCTAGTTAATCAACATATTCCAAGGGCCCGCTAGTTAACCTACATAGTCCAAGGGCCCGCTAGTTAACCTAAATAGTCCAAGGGCCCGCAACTTAACATAGATAGTCCAAGTGCTGCTAGTTAATCAACATAGTCCAAGGGCCCGCTAGTTAACCTACATAGTCCAAGTACCCGCTAGTTAACCTAGATCGTCCAAGTGCCCGCTAGTTAACCTACATAGTCCAAGGGCCCGCTAGTTAACCTACATAGTCCAAGGGCCCGCTAGTTAACCTACAACGTCCAAGGGCCCGCTAGTTAACCTAGATAGTCCAAGTGCCCCCTAGTTAACCTAGATACTCCAAGTGCCCGCTAGGTAACCTAGACAGTTCAAGTGACCACTAGGTTACCTACATAGTCCAAGTGCCCGTTCGTTTACCTACATAGTCCAAGTGCCTGCTAGGTAACCAATATACTCCAAATGCCTGCTAGGGACCCTAATAATCCAAATGCCCACTAGTTAACCTAGATAGTCCAAGTGCTCGCTAGTTAACCTAGATAGACCAAGTGCCCGCTAGGGAACCTATCTAGTCCAAGTGCCCGATAGGGAACCTACATAGTCCAAATGCCTGCTAGTTAACATAGATAGTCTAAGTACCTGCTAGGAAACGAACATAGTCCAAGTGCCCGCTAGGTGACGTACACAGTCCAAGTGCCCGCTAGGTAACGTAGATAGTCCAAGTGCCCTCTAGGGAACCCACATAGTCCAAGTGCCCGTTAGGTAACCTAGATAGTCCAAATGCCCGCTAGGGAACCCACATAGTCCAAGTGCCCGCTAGTGAACTTACATAGTCCAAGGGCCCGCTAGGGAACCTACATAGTCAAAGTGCCCGTTAGTTAACCTAGATTGTCTAAGTGCCCACTAGTTAACCTAGATAATCCAAGTGCCTGCTAGTTAACCTACATAGTCCAAGGGCCCTCTAGTTAACCTAGATAGTCCAAGTGCCTGCTAGTTAACCTACATAGTCCAAGGGCCCTCTAGTTAACCTAGATAGTCCAAGTGCCCGCTAGTTAACCTACATAGTCCAAGTGCCCGCTAGGTAACCTAGATAGTCCAAGGTCCTGCTAGTTAACCTACATAGTCCAATACCCGATAGGGAACCTACAATGTCCAGGTGCCCGCTGAGGAACCAACATAGTCCATGTGCCCGATAGGAAACATACATAGTCCAAGTGCCCGCTAGGGAACATACAGAGTCTAAGTGCCCGCTAAGGAACCTACGTAGTCCAAGTGCCCGCTAGGGAATCTACATAGTCCAAGGGCCCGCTAGTTAACGTAGATAGACCAAGTGGCGCTAGTTAATCTACATAGTTCAAGGGCCCGCTAGTTAACCAACATAGTCCAACTACCCGCTAGTTAACCGAGATCGTCCAAGTGTCCGCTAGTTGACCTACATAGTACAAGTGCCCGCTAGGGAACCTACATAGTCCAAGTGCCTGCTAGGGAACCTACATAGTCCAAGTGCCCGCTCTGGAACATACAATGTCCAAGTGCCCGCTAGGGAATCTACATAGTCCAAGGGCCCGCTACTTAACATAGATAGTCCAAGTGCCGCTAGTTAATCAACATAGTCCAAGGGCCCGCTAGTTACCCTACATAGTCCAAGGGCCCGCTAGTTAACCTACATAGTCCTAGGGCCCGCTACTTAACATAGATAGTCCAAGTGTCACTAGTTAAATTACATAGTACAAGGGCCCGCTAGTTAACCTACATAGTCCTAGGGCCCGCTACTTAACATAGATAGTCCAAGTGTCACTAGTTAATCAACATAGTCCAAGGGCCCGCTAGTTAAATTACATAGTTCAAGTGCCCGCTAGGTAACGTAGATTGTCCAAGTGTCCGCTAGTTAACCTACATAGTCCAAGTGCCCGCTAGGTAACCTAGATAGTCCAAGGTCCTGCTAGTTAACCTACATTGTCCAATGCCCGATAGGGAACCTACAAAATCCAAGTGCCCGCTGAGGAACCTATATAGTCCAAGTGCCCGATAGGGAACCTACATATTCCAAGTGCCCGTTAGGGAACCAAGATAGTCCAAGTGCCCGTAGGGAACCTATATAGTCCAAGTGCCCGCTAGGGAACCTACATAGTCAAAGTGCCCGCTAGGGAACCTGCATTGTACAAGTGCCTGCTAATTAACCTAGATAGTCCAAGTGCCCGCTAGTTAACCTAGGTAGTCCAATTGCCCGCTAGTTAACCTTGATCATCCAAGTGCCCGCTAGTTAACCTACATAGTCCAAGTGCCCGTTGGTTAACGTAGATAGGCCAAGTGCCTGCTAGGTAACCTAGACAGTCCAAGTGCCCGCTAGGTTACCTACATAGTCCAAGTGCACGTTCGTTAACCTAGATAGTCCAAGTGCCCGCTGGTAACCTACATAGTCCAAGGGCCCGCTAGGTAACCTTGATAGTCCAAGTGCCTTCTAGTTAACCTACATAGTCCAAGTGCCCGCTAGGTAACCTACAAAGTCCAAGTGCCCACTAGGTAACCTAAATAATCCAAATGCCCGCTAGGGAAACTACATAGTCCAAGTGCCCGCTAGTTAACCTAGATAGTCTAAGTGCCCGCTAGTAAACCTAGATAGTCCAAGGGCCCGCTAGGGAAACTACATAGTCCAAGTGCCCGCTAGTTAACCTTGATAGTCCAAGGTCCTGCTAGTTAACCTACATTGTCCAATGCCCGATAGGGAACCTAAAAGGCAACGTGCCCGCTGAAGAACCTATATAGTCCAAGTGCCCGATAGGGAACCTACATATTCGAAGTGCCCGTTAGGGAACCTAGATAGTCCAAGTGCCCGTAGGGAACCTATATAATCCAAGTGCCTTCTAGTTAACCTACATAGTCCAAGTGCCCGCTAGGTAACCTACAAAGTCCAAGTGCCCACTAGGTAACCTAAATAATCCAAATGCCCGCTAGGGAAACTACATAGTCCAAGTGCCCGCTAGTTAACCAAGATAGTCTAAGTGCCCGCTAGTAAACCTAGATAGTCCAAGGGCCCGCTAGTTAACCCAGATAGTCCAAGTGCCCGCTAGTTAACCTAGATAGTCCAAGTGCCGCTAGGTAACCTACATAGTGCAAGTGTCCCCTAGTTAACCTACATAGTCCAAGTGCCCGCTAGTTAACATAGATAGTCCAAGTGCCCGCTAGGGAACGTACATAGTCCAAGTGCCTGCTAGTTAACCTAGATAGTGCAAGTGCCCGGTAGTTAACCTACATAGTCCAAGTGCCCCCTAGGTAACCTAGATAGTCTAAGGGCCCGCTAGTTAACCTACATAGTCCAAGTGCCCGGTAGTTAACGTACATAGTTCAAGTGTCCGTAAGGAACATATATAGTCCAGTCCAAGTGCCCGCTAGGGAAAATACAGAGTCTAAGTGCCCGCTAGGGAACCTATGTAGTCCAAGTGCCCGTTAGGGAATCTACATAGTTCAAGTTCCCGCTAGGTAACCTAGATAGTCCAAGTGCCCGTTACCTAACCTAGATAATCCAATTGCCCGCTATGCAACATACATAGTCCAAGTGACCATTCGTTAACCTAGAAGTCCAAGTGCCCGCTAGGTAACCTACATAGTCCAAATGCCCGTTCATTAACCTACATAGTCCAAGGGCCCACTATATAACCTAGATCGTCCAAGTGTCTTTGGTTAACCTACATAGTCCAAGTGCCCGCAAGGTAACCTATATAGTCCAAGTTCCAGCTATGTAACCTAGATAGTCCAAGGGCCCGCTAGTTAACCATACAGTCCAAGTGCCCGCTAGGTAAACTAGATAGTCCAAGTGCCCGCTAAGGAACCTACATAGTCCAAGTGCACGCTAGTTAACCCAGATAGTCCAAGTGCCCGGTAGTTAACCTACATAGTCCAAGTGCCCGCTAGTTAACATAGATAGTCCAAGTGCCCGGTAGTTAACTTACATAGTTCAAGTGTCCGTAAGGAACATATATAGTCCAAGTGCCCGCTAGGGAACATACAGAGTCTTAGTGCCCGCTAGGGAACCTACGTAGTCCAAGTGCCCGCTAGGGAATCTACATAGTCCAAGGGCCCGCTAGTTAACGTAGATAGTCCAAGTGCCGCTAGTTAATCTACATAGTTCATCGGCCCGCTAGTTAACCTACATAGTCCAACTACCCGCTAGTTAACCTAGAACGTCCAACTGTCCGCTAGTTAACCTACATAGTACAAGTGCCCGCTAGGGAACCTACATAGTCCAACTGCCTGCAAGGGAACCTACATAGTCCAAGTGCCCGCTCTGGAACATACATAGTCCAAGTGCCCGCTAGGGAATCTACATAGTCCAAGGGCCCACTACTTAACATAGATAGTCCAAGTGCCGCTAGTTAATCAACATAGTCCAAGGGCTCGCTAGTTAACCTACATAGTCCAAGGGCCCGCTTGTTAACCTACATAGTCCAAGGGCCCGCTACTTAACATAGATAGTCGAAGTGCCGCTAGTTAATCAACATAGTCCAAGGGCCCGCTAGTTAACCTATATAGTCCAAGTACCCGCTAGTTAACCTACATAGTCCAAGGGCCCGCTAGTTAACCTACAACGTCCAAGGGCCCGCTAGTTAACCTAGATAGTCCAAGTGCCCCCTAGTTAACCTACATACTCCAAGTGCCCGCTAGGTAACCTAGACAGTTCAAGTGACCACTAGGTTACCTACATAGTCCAAGTGCCCGTTCGTTAACGTACATAGTCCAAGTGCCCGCTAGGGTAACCAAGATATTCCAAATGCCTGCTAGGGACCCTAATAGTCCAAATGCTCGCTAGTTAACCTAGATAGTCCAAGTGCTCTCTAGTTAACCTAGATAGACCAAGTGCCCGCTAGGGAACCTATCTAGTCCAAGTGCCCGATAGGGAACCTACATAGTCCAAGTGCCCGCTAGGTAACCTAGATAGTTCAAGTGCCCGCTAGGGAACGTACATAGTCCAAGTGCCCGCTAGGTAACCTAGATAGTCCAAATGCCCGCTAGGGAACCCACATAGTCCAAGTGCCCGTTAGGTAACCTAGATAGTCCAAATGCCCGCTAGGGAACCCACATAGTCCAAGTGCCCGCTAGGGAACTTACATAGTCCAAGGGCCCGCTAGGGAACCTACATAGTCAATGTGCCCGTTAGTTAACCTAGATTGTCTAAGTGCCCGCTAGTTAACCTAGATAATCCAAGTGCCCGCTAGTTAACCTACATAGTCCAAGGGCCCTCTAGTTAACCTAGATAGTGCAATTGCCCGCTAGGGGACGTACATAGTCCAAGTGCCCGCTAGGTAACCTACATAGTCCAAGTGACCACTAGGTAACCTAAATAATCCAAATGCCCGCTAGGGAAACTACATAGTCCAAGTGCCCGCTAGTTAACCTAGACAGTTCAAGTGACCACTAGGTTACCTACATAGTCCAAGTGCCCGTTCGTTAACCTACATAGTCGAAGTGCCCGCTAGGTAACCAATATACTCCAAATGCCCGCTAGGGACCCTAATAGTTCAAATGCCCGCTAGGTAACCTAGATAGTCCAAATGTCCCCTAGTTAACCTACATACTCCAAGTGCCCGGTAGGTAACCTAGATAGTCCAAATGCCCGCTAGGGAACCCACATAGTCCAAGTGCCCATTAGGTAACCTACATAGTCCAAATGCCCGCTAGGGAACCCACATAGTCCAAGTGCCCTCTAGGGAACTTACATAGTCCAAGGGCCCGCTAGGGAACCTACATAGTCAAAGTGCCCATTAGTTAACCTAGATTGTCTAAGTGCCCGCTAGTTAACCTAGATAATCCAAGTGCTCGCTAGTTAACCTACATAGTCCAAGGGCCCTCTAGTTAACATAGATAGTCCAAGTGCCCGCTAGGGGACGTACATAGTCCAAGTGCCCGCTAGGTAACCTACATAGTCCAAGTGCCCGCGAGGTAACCTACATAATCCATGTTCCCGCTAGGTAACCTAGATAGTCCAAGTGCCCGTTACCTAACCTAGATAATCCAATTGCCCGCTATGCAACATACATAGTCCAAGTGCCCATTCGTTAACCTAGAATTCCAAGTGCCCCGTAGGTAACCTACATAGTCCAAATGCCCGTTCGTTAACTTACATAGTCCAAGGGCCCACTATTAAACCTAGATCGTCCAAGTGTCTTTGGTTAACCTACATAGTCCAAGTGCCCGCAAGGTAACCTATATAGTCCAAGTTCCAGCTATGTAACCTAGATAGTCCAAGGGCCCGCTCGTTAACCTACATAGTCCAAGTGCCCCCTAGGTAAACTAGATAGTCCAAGTGCCCACTAAGGAACCTACATAGTCCAAGTGCACGCTAGTTAACCCAGATAGTCCAAGTGCCGCTAGGTAACCTATATAGAGCAAGTGTCCCCTAGTTAACCTACATAGTTCAAGTGCCCGATAGTTAACATAGATAGTCCAAGTGCCCGCTAGGTAACCTAGATAGTGCAAGTGCCCGGTAGTTAACCTACATAGTCCAAGTGCCCGCTAGGTAACCTACATAGTCTAAGGGCCCGCTAGTTAACCTACATAGTCCAAGTGCCCGCTAGTTAACTTACATAGTTCAAGTGTCCGTAAGGAACATATATAGTCCAAGTGCCCGCTAGGGAACATACAGAGTCTAAGTGCCCGCTAAGGAACCTACATAGTCCAAGTGCCCGCTAGGGAATCTACATAGTCCAAGGGCCCGCTAGTTAACGTAGATAGTCCAAGTGCCGCTAGTTAATCTACATAGTTCATCGGCCCGCTAGTTAACCTACATAGTCCAACTACCCGCTAGTTAACCTAGAACGTCCAACTGTCCGCTAGTTAACCTACATAGTACAAGTGCCCCCTAGGGAACCTACATAGTCCAAGTGCCTGCTAGGGAACCTACATAGTCCAAGTGCCCGCTCTGGAACATACAATGTCCAAGTGCCCGCTAGGGAATCTACATAGTCCAAGGGCCCGCTACTTAACATAGATAGTCCAAGTGCCGCTAGTTAATCAACATAGTCCAAGGGCCCGCTAGTTAACCTACATAGTCCAAGGGCCCGCTAGTTAACCTAAATAGTCCAAGGGCCCGCTACTTAACATAGATAGTCCAAGTGCCGCTAGTTAATCAACATAGTCCAAGGGCCCGCTAGTTAACCTACATAGTCCAAGTACCCGCTAGTTAACCTAGATCGTCCAAGTGCCCGCTAGTTAACCTACATAGTCCAAGGGCCCGCTAGTTAACCTACATAGTCAAAGGGCCTGCTAGTTAACCTACAACGTCTAAGGGCCCACTAGTTAACCTAGATAGTCCAAGTGCCCCCTAGTTAACCTAGATACTCCAAGTGCCCGATAGTTAACTTACATAGTCCAACTACGCGCTAGTTAACCTAGATCGTCCAACTGTCCGCTAGTTAACCTACATAGTACAAGTGCCCGCTAGGGAACCTACATAGTCCAACTGCCTGCAAGGGAACCTACATAGTCCAAGTGCCCGCTCTGGAACATACATAGTCCAAGTGCCCGCTAGGGAATCTACATAGTCCAAGGGCCCACTACTTAACATAGATAGTCCAAGTGCCGCTAGTTAATCAACATAGTCCAAGGGCTCGCTAGTTAACCTACATAGTCCAAGGGCCCGCTTGTTAACCTACATAGTCCAAGGACCCGCTACTTAACATAGATAGTCGAAGTGCCGCTAGTTAATCAACATAGTCCAAGGGCCCGCTAGTTAACCTATATAGTCCAAGTACCCGCTAGTTAACCTACATAGTCCAAGGGCCCGCTAGTTAACCTACAACGTCCAAGGGCCCGCTAGTTAACCTAGATAGTCCAAGTGCCCCCTAGTTAACCTACATACTCCAAGTGCCCGCTAGGTAACCTAGACAGTTCAAGTGACCACTAGGTTACCTACATAGTCCAAGTGCCCGTTCGTTAACGTACATAGTCCAAGTGCCCGCTAGGGTAACCAAGATATTCCAAATGCCTGCTAGGGACCCTAATAGTCCAAATGCTCGCTAGTTAAACTAGATAGTCCAAGTGCTCTCTAGTTAACCTAGATAGACCAAGTGCCCGCTAGGGAACCTATCTAGTCCAAGTGCCCGATAGGGAACCTACATAGTCCAAGTGCCCGCTAGGTAACCTAGATAGTTCAAGTGCCCGCTAGGGAACGTACATAGTCCAAGTGCCCGCTAGGTAACCTAGATAGTCCAAATGCCCGCTAGGGAACCCACATAGTCCAAGTGCCCGTTAGGTAACCTAGATAGTCCAAATGCCCGCTAGGGAACCCACATAGTCCAAGTGCCCGCTAGGGAACTTACATAGTCCAAGGGCCCGCTAGGGAACCTACATAGTCAAAGTGCCCGTTAGTTAACCTAGATTGTCTAAGTGCCCGCTAGTTAACCTAGATAATCCAAGTGCCCGCTAGTTAACCTACATAGTCCAAGGGCCCTCTAGTTAACCTAGATAGTACAATTGCCCGCTAGGGGACGTACATAGTCCAAGTGCCCGCTAGGTAACCTACATAGTCCAAGTGACCACTAGGTAACCTAAATAATCCAAATGCCCGCTAGGGAAACTACATAGTCCAAGTGCCCGCTAGTTAACCTAGACAGTTCAAGTGACCACTAGGTTACCTACATAGTCCAAGTGCCTGTTCGTTAACCTCCATAGTCCAAGTGCCCGCTAGGTAACCAATATACTCCAAATGCCCGCTAGGGACCCTAATAGTTCAAATGCCCACTAGGTAACCTAGATAGTCCAAATGTCCCCTAGTTAACCTACATACTCCAAGTGCCCGCTAGGTAACCTAGATAGTCCAAATGCCCGCTAGGGAACCCACATAGTCCAAGTGCCCATTAGGTAACCTACATAGTCCAAATGCCCGCTAGGGAACCCACATAGTCCAAGTGCCCTCTAGGGAACTTACATAGTCCAAGGGCCCGCTAGGGAACCTACATAGTCAAAGTGCCCATTAGTTAACCTAGATTGTCTAAGTGCCCGCTAGTTAACCTAGATAATCCAAGTGCTCGCTAGTTAACCTACATAGTCCAAGGTCCCTCTAGTTAACCTAGATAGTCCAAGTGCCCGCTAGGGGACGTACATAGTCCATTTGCCCGCTAGGTAACCTACATAGTCCAAGTGCCCGCGAGGTAACCTACATAATCCATGTTCCCGCTAGGTAACCTAGATAGTCCAAGTGCCCGTTACCTAACCTAGATAATCCAATTGCCCGCTATGCAACATACATAGTCCAAGTGCCCATTCGTTAACCTAGAATTCCAAGTGCCCGGTAGGTAACCTACATAGTCCAAATGCCCGTTCGTTAACTTACATAGTCCAAGGGCCCACTATTAAACCTAGATCGTCCAAGTGTCTTTGGTTAACCTACATAGTCCAAGTGCCCGCAAGGTAACCTATATAGTCCAAGTTCCAGCTATGTAACCTAGATAGTCCAAGGGCCCGCTCGTTAACCTACATAGTCCAAGTGCCCCCTAGGTAAACTAGATAGTCCAAGTGCCCGCTAAGGAACTTACATAGTCCAAGTGCACGCTAGTTAACCCAGATAGTCCAAGTGCCCGCTAGTTAACCTAGATAGTCCAAGTGCCGCTAGGTAACCTATATAGAGCAAGTGTCCCCTAGTTAACCTACATAGTTCAAGTGCCCGATAGTTAACATAGATAGTCCAAGTGCCCGCTAGGTATCCTAGATAGTGCAAGTGCCCGGTAGTTAACCTACATAGTCCAAGTGCCCGCTAGGTAACCTACATAGTCTAAGGGCCCGCTAGTTAACCTACATAGTCCAAGTGCCCGCTAGTTAACTTACATAGTTCAAGTGTCCGTAAGGAACATATATAGTCCAAGTGCCCGCTAGGGAACATACAGAGTCTAAGTGCCCGCTAAGGAACCTACATAGTCCAACTGCCCGCTAGGGAATCTACATAGTCCAAGGGCCCGCTAGTTAATGTAGATAGTCCAAGTGCGGCTAGTTAATCTACATAGTTCAAGGGCCCGCTAGTTAACCTACATAGTCCAACTACCCGCTAGTTAACCTAGATCGTCCAAGAGTGCGCTAGTTTACCTAAATAGTAAAAGTGCCCGCTAGGGAACCTACATAGTCCAAGTGCCTGCTAGGGAACCTACATAGTCCAAGGGCCCGCTAATTAACCTACAACGTCCAAGGGCCCGCTAGTTAACCTAGATAGTCCAAGTGTCTCCTAGTTAACCTACATACTCCAAGTGCCCGCTAGGTAACCTAGACAGTTCAAGTGACCACTCGGTTACCTACATATTCCAAGTGCCCGTTCGTTAACCTACATAGTCCAAGTGCCCGCTAGGTAACCAATATACTCCAAATGCCCGCTATGGAACCTATCTAGTCCAAGTGCCCGATAGGGAACCTACATAGTCCAAGTGCCCGCTAGTTAACATAGATAGTCCAAGTACCCTCTAGGAAACGTACATAGTCCAAGTGCCCGCTAGGTAACGTACATAGTCATAGTGCCCGCTAGGTAACCTAGATAGTCCAAGTGCCCATTAGGGAACGTACTTAGTCCAAGTGCCCGCTAGGTAACCTAGATAGTCCAAATGCCCGCTAGGGAACCCACATAGTCCAAGTGCCCGTTAGGTAACCTAGATAGTCCAAATGCCCGCTAGGGAACCCACATAGTCCAAGTGCCCGCTAGGGAACTTACATAGTCCAAGGGCCCGCTAGGGAACCTACATAGTCAAAGTGCCCGTTAGTTAACCTAGATTGTCTAAGTGCCCGCTAGTTAACCTAGATAATCCAAGTGCCCGCTAGTTAACCTACATAGTCCAATGGCCCTCTAGTTAACCTAGATAGTCCAAGTGCCCGCCAGGGGACGTACATAATCCAAGTGCCCTCTAGGTAACCTAGATAGTCCAAGTGCCCGCTAGAGTATGTACATAGTTCAAGTGCCCACTAGGTAACCTAGATTGTCCAAGTGTCCGCTAGTTAACCTACACAGTCTAATTGCCCGCTAGGTAACCTAGATAGTCCAAGGTCCTGCTAGTTAACCTACATAGTCCAATGCCCGATAGGGAACCTACAAAGTCCAAGTGCCCGCTGAGGAACCTATATAGTCCAAGTGCCCGATAGGGAACCTACATATTCCAAGTGCCCTTTTGGGAACCTAGATATTCCAAGTGCCCGTAGGGAACCTATATAGTCCAAGTGCCCGCTAGGGAACCTACATAGTCATAGTGCCCGCTAGGGAACCTGCATTGTACAAGTGCCCGCTAATTAACCTAGATAGTCCAAGTGCCCGCTAGTTAACCTAGATAGTCCAAGTGCCCGCTAGTTAACCTTGATCATCCAAGTGCCCGCTAGTTAACCTACATAGTCCAAGTGCCTGATAGGGAACCTACATAGTCCAAGTGCCCGCAGAGGAACCTACATAGTCCAAGTGCCCGTTAGGGAACCTAGATTGTCCAAGTGCCCGTAGGGAACCTATATAGTCCAAGTGCCCGCTAGGGAACCTGAATTGTGCAAGTGCCCGCTAGTTGACCTATATAGTCCAAGTGCCCGCTAGTTAACCTACATAGTCCAAGGTCAGCTAGTTAACCTAGATAGTCCAAGTGCCCGCTAATTAACCTACATAGTCCAAGTGCCCGCGAGGTAACCTAGATAGTGCAAGTGCCCGCTAGGTAACCTACAAAGTCCAAGTGCCCGCTAAGAAACCAAGATAGTCCAAGTGCCCGTTAGGTAACCTAGATAATCCAAGTGCCCGCTAGGTAACCTACATAATCCAAGTTCCCACTAGGTAACCTAGGTAGTCCAAGTGCCCGTTACCTTACCTAGATAATCCAATTGCCCGCTATGCAACATACATAGTCCAAGTGCCCATTCGTTAACCTAGAATTCCAAGTGCCCTCTAGGTAACCTACATAGTCCAAATGCCCGTTCGTTAACCTACATAGTCCAAGGGCCCACTATTTAACCTAGATCGTCCAAGTGTCTTTGGTTAACCTACATAGTCCAAGTGTCCGCAAGGTAACCTATATAGTCCAAGTTCCAGCTATGTAACCTAGATAGTCCAAGGGCCCGCTAGTTAACCTACATAGTCCAAGTGCCCGCTAGGTAAACTAGATAGTCCAAGTGCCCGCTAGTTAACCGTGATCATCCAAGTGCCCGCTAGTTAACCTACATAGTCCAAGTGCCTGATAGGGAACCTACATAGTCCAAGTGCCCGCAGAGGAACCTACATAGTCCAAGTACCCGTTAGGGAACCTAGATGGTCCAAGTGCCCGTAGGGAACCTATATAGTCCAAGTGCCCACTAGGGAACCTGAATTGTGCAAGTGCCCGCTGGTTGACATGGATAGTCCAAGTGTCCGCTAGTTAACCTAGATACTCGAAGTGCCCGATAGTTAACCTACATAGTCCAAGGTCAACTAGTTAACCTAGATAGTCCAAGTGCCCACTAATTAACCTACATAGTCCAAGTGCCCGCGAGGTAACCTAGATAGTGCAAGTGCCCGCTAGGTAACCTACAAAGTCCAAGTGCCCGCTAAGAAACCAAGATAGTCCAAGTGCCCGTTAGGTATCCTAGATAGTCCAAGCGCCCGCTAGGTAACCTACATAATTCAAGTTCCCGCTAGGTAACCTAGATAGTCCAAGTGCCCGTTACCTAACCTAGATAATCCAATTGCCCGCTATGCAACGTACATAGTCCAAGTGCCCATTCGTTAACCTAGAATTCCAAGTGCCCGCTAGGTAACCTACATAGTCCAAATGCCCGTTCGTTAACCAACATAGTCCAAGTGCCCGCAAGGTAACCTATATAGTCCAAGTTCCAGCTATGTAACCTAGATAGTCCAAGGGCCCGCTAGTTAACCTACATAGTCCAAGTGTCCGCTAGGTAAACTAGATAATCCAAGTGCCCGCTAAGGAACTTACATAGTCCAAGTGCACGCTGGTTAACCCAGATAGTCCAAGTCCCCGCTAGTTAACCTAGATAGTCCAAGTGCCGCTAGGTAACCTATATAGAGCAAGTGTCCCCTAGTTAACCTACATAGTCCAAGTGCCCGATAGTTAACATAGATAGTCCAAGGGCCCGCTAGGTAACCTAGATAGTGCAAGTGCCCGGTAGTTAACCTACATAGTCCAAGTGCCCGCTAGGTAACCTAGATAGTGCAAGTGCCCGGTAGTTAACCTACATAGTCCAAGTGCCCGCTAGGTAACCTAGATGGTCTAAGGGCCCGCTAGTTAACCTACATAGTCCAAGTGCCCGCTAGTTAATTTACATAGTTCAAGTGTCCGTAAGGAACATATATAGTCCAAGTGCCCGCTAGGGAACATACAGAGTCTAAGTGCCCGCTAAGGAAACTACGTAGTCCAAGTGCCCGCTAGGGAATCTACGTAGTCCAAGGGCCCGCTAGTTAACGTACATAGTTCAAGTGCCGCTAGTTAATCTACATAGTTCAAGGGCCCGCTAGTTAACCTACATAGTCCAACTACCCGCTAGTTAACCTAGATCGTCCAAGAGTCCGCTAGTTGACCTAAATAGTACAAGTGCCCGCTAGGGAACCTACATAGTCCAAGTGCCTGCTAGGGAACCTACATAGTACAAGTGCCCGCTCTGGAACATACATAGTCCAAGTGCCCACTAGGGAATCTACATAGTCCAAGGGCCCGCTACTTAACATAGATAGTCCAAGTGCCACTAGTTAATCAACATAGTCCAAGGGCCCGCTAGTTAAACTACATAGTCCAAGGGCCCGCTAGTTAACCTACATAGTCCAAGGGCCCGCTACTTAACATAGATAGTCCAAGTGCCGCTAGTTAATCAACATAGTCCAAGGGCCCGCTAGTTAACCTACATAGTCCAAGGGACCTATGTTAACCTACAAAGTCCAAGGGCCGGCTACTTAACATAGATAGTCCAAGTGCCGCTAGTTAATCAACATAGTACAAGGGCCCGCTAGTTAACCTACATTGTCCAAGTACCCGCTAGTTAAAATAGATCGTCCAAGTGCCCGCTAGTTAACCTACATAGTCCAAGGGCCCGCTAGTTAACCTACATAGTCCAAGGGCACGCTAGTTAACCTACAACGTCCAAGGGCCCGCTAGTTAACCTAGATAGTCCAAGTGTCTCCTAGTTAACCTACATACTCCAAGTGCCCGCTAGGTAACCTAGACAGTTCAAGTGACCACTCGGTTACCTACATATTCCAAGTGCCCGTTCGTTAACCTACATAGTCCAAGTGCCCGCTAGGTAACCAATATACTCCAAATGCCCGCTATGGAACTTATCTAGTCCAAGTGCCCGATAGGGAACCTACATAGTCCAAGTGCCCGCTAGTTAACATAGATAGTCCAAGTACCCGCTAGGAAACGTACATAGTCCAAGTGCCCGCTAGGTAACGTACATAGTCATAGTGCCCGCTAGGTAACCTAGATAGTCCAAGTGCCCATTAGGGAACGTACATAGTCCAAGTGCCCGCTAGGTAACCTAGATAGTCCAAATGCCCGCTAGGGAACCCACATAGTCCAAGTGCCCGTTAGGTAACCTAGATAGTCCAAATGCCCGCTAGGGAACCCACATAGTCCAAGTGCCCGCTAGGGAACTTACATAGTCCAAGGGCCCGCTAGGTAACCTACATAGTCAAAGTGCCCGTTAGTTAACCTAGATTGTCTAAGTGCCCGCTAGTTAACCTAGATAATCCAAGTGCCCGCTAGTTAACCTACATAGTCCAATGGCCCTCTAGTTAACCTAGATAGTCCAAGTGCCCGCCAGGGGACGTACATAATCCAAGTGCCCTCTAGGTAACCTAGATAGTCCAAGTGCCCGCTAGGGTATGTACATAGTTCAAGTGCCCACTAGGTAACCTAGATTGTCCAAGTGTCCGCTAGTTAACCTACACAGTCTAATTGCCCGCTAGGTAACCTAGATAGTCCAAGGTCCTGCTAGTTAACCTACATAGTCCAATGCCCGATAGGGAACCTACAAAGTCCAAGTGCCCGCTGAGGAACCTATATAGTCCAAGTGCCCGATAGGGAACCTACATATTCCAAGTGCCCTTTTGGGAACCTAGATATTCCAAGTGCCCGTAGGGAACCTATATAGTCCAAGTGCCCGCTAGGGAACCTACATAGTCATAGTGCCCGCTAGGGAACCTGCATTGTACAAGTGCCCGCTAATTAACCTAGATAGTCCAAGTTCCCGCTAGTTAACCTAGATAGTCCAAGTGCCCGCTAGTTAACCTTGATCATCCAAGTGCCCGCTAGTTAACCTACATAGTCCAAGTGCCTGATAGGGAACCTACATAGTCCAAGTGCCCGCAGAGGAACCTACATAGTCCAAGTGCCCGTTAGGGAACCTAGATTGTCCAAGTGCCCGTAGGGAACCTATATAGTCCAAGTGCCCGCTAGGGAACCTGAATTGTGCAAGTGCCCGCTAGTTGACCTATATAGTCCAAGTGCCCGCTAGTTAACCTACATAGTCCAAGGTCAGCTAGTTAACCTAGATAGTCCAAGTGCCCGCTAATTAACCTACATAGTCCAAGTGCCCGCGAGGTAACCTAGATAGTGCAAGTGCCCGCTAGGTAACCTACAAAGTCCAAGTGCCCGCTAAGAAACCAAGATAGTCCAAGTGCCCGTTAGGTAACCTAGATAATCCAAGTGCCCGCTAGGTAACCTACATATTCCAAGTTCCCACTAGGTAACCTAGATAGTCCAAGTGCCCGTTACCTTACCTAGATAATCCAATTGCCCGCTATGCAACATACATAGTCCAAGTGCCCATTCGTTAACCTAGAATTCCAAGTGCCCGCTAGGTAACCTACATAGTCCAAATGCCCGTTCGTTAACCTACATAGTCCAAGGGCCCACTATTTAACCTAGATCGTCCAAGTGTCTTTGGTTAACCTACATAGTCCAAGTGTCCGCAAGGTAACCTATATAGTCCAAGTTCCAGCTATGTAACCTAGATAGTCCAAGGGCCCGCTAGTTAACCTACATAGTCCAAGTGCCCGCTAGGTAAACTAGATAGTCCAAGTGCCCGCTAGTTAACCGTGATCATCCAAGTGCCCGCTAGTTAACCTACATAGTCCAAGTGCCTGATAGGGAACCTACATAGTCCAAGTGCCCGTTAGGGAACCTAGATGGTCCAAGTGCCCGTAGGGAACCTATATAGTCCAAGTGCCCACTAGGGAACCTGAATTATGCAAGTGCCCGCTGGTTGACATGGATAGTCCAAGTGTCCGCTAGTTAACCTAGATACTCGAAGTGCCCGATAGTTAACCTACATAGTCCAAGGTCAACTAGTTAACCTAGATAGTCCAAGTGCCCACTAATTAACCTACATAGTCCAAGTGCCCGCGAGGTAACCTAGATAGTGCAAGTGCCCGCTAGGTAACCTACAAAGTCCAAGTGCCCGCTAAGAAACCAAGATAGTCCAAGTGCCCGTTAGGTATCCTAGATAGTCCAAGCGCCCGCTAGGTAACCTACATAATTCAAGTTCCCGCTAGGTAACCTAGATAGTCCAAGTGCCCGTTACCTAACCTAGATAATCCAATTGCCCGCTATGCAACGTACATAGTCCAAGTGCCCATTCGTTAATCTAGAATTCCAAGTGCCCGCTAGGTAACCTACATAGTCCAAATGCCCGTTCGTTAACCTACATAGTCCAAGTGCCCGCAAGGTAACCTATATAGTCCAAGTTCCAGCTATGTAACCTAGATAGTCCAAGGGCCCGCTAGTTAACCTACATAGTCCAAGTGTCCGCTAGGTAAACTAGATAATCCAAGTGCCCGCTAAGGAACCTACATAGTCCAAGTGCACGCTGGTTAACCCAGATAGTCCAAGTCCCCGCTAGTTAACCTAGATAGTCCAAGTGCCGCTAGGTAACCTATATAGAGCAAGTGTCCCCTAGTTAACCTACATAGTCCAAGTGCCCGATAGTTAACATAGATAGTCCAAGGGCCCGCTAGGTAACCTAGATAGTGCAAGTGCCCGGTAGTTAACCTACATAGTCCAAGTGCCCGCTAGGTAACCTAGATGGTCTAAGGGCCCGCTAGTTAACCTACATAGTCCAAGTGCCCGCTAGTTAATTTACATAGTTCAAGTGTCCGTAAGGAACATATATAGTCCAAGTGCCCGCTAGGGAACATACAGAGTCTAAGTGCCCGCTAAGGAACCTACGTAGTCCAAGTGCCCGCTAGGGAATCTACGTAGTCCAAGGGCCCGCTAGTTAACGTACATAGTCCAAGTGCCGCTAGTTAATCTACATAGTTCAAGGGCCCGCTAGTTAACCTACATAGTCCAACTACCCGCTAGTTAACCTAGATCGTCAAAGAGTCCGCTAGTTGACCTAAATAGTACAAGTGCCCGCTAGGGAACCTACATAGTCCAAGTGCCTGCTAGGGAACCTACATAGTACAAGTGCCCGCTCTGGAACATACATAGTCCAAGTACCCACTAGGGAATCTACATAGTCCAAGGGCCCGCTACTTAACATAGATAGTCCAAGTGCCACTAGTTAATCAACATAGTCCAAGGGCCCGCTAGTTAAACTACATAGTCCAAGGGCCCGCTAGTTAACCTACATAGTCCAAGGGCCCGCTACTTAACATAGATAGTCCAAGTGCCGCTAGTTAATCAACATAGTCCAAGGGCCCGCTAGTTAACCTACATAGTCCAAGGGACCGCTAGTTAACCTACAAAGTCCAAGGGCCCGCTACTTAACATAGATAGTCCAAGTGCCGCTAGTTAATCAACATAGTACAAGGGCCCGCTAGTTAACCTACATAGTCCAAGTACCCGCTAGTTAAAATAGATCGTCCAAGTGCCCGCTAGTTAACCTACATAGTCCAAGGGCCCGCTAGTTAACCTACATAGTCCAAGGGCCCGCTAGTTAACCTACAACGTCCAAGGGCCCGCTAGTTAACCTAGATAGTCCAAGTGTCTCCTAGTTAACCTACATACTCCAAGTGCCCGCTAGGTAACCTAGACAGTTCAAGTGACCACTAGGTTACCTACATATTCCAAGTGCCCGTTCGTTAACCTACATAGTCCAAGTGCCCGCTAGGTAACCAATATACTCCAAATGCCCGCTAGAGACCCTAATAGTCCAAATGCCCGCTAGTTAACTTAGATAGTCCAAGTGCTCGCTAGTTAACCTAGATAGACCAAGTGCCCGGTAGGGAACCTATCTAGTCCAAGTGCCCGATAGGGAACCTACATAGTCCAAGTACCCGCTAGTTAACATAGATAGTCCAAGTACCCGCTAGGAAACGTACATAGTCCAAGTGCCCGCTAGGTAACGTACATAGTCCAAGTGCCCGCTAGGTAACCTAGATAGTCCAAATGCCCGCTAGGGAACCCACATAGTCCAAGTGCCCGTTAGGTAACCTAGAAAGTCCAAATGCCCGCTAGGGAACCCACATAGTCCAAGTGCCCGCTAGGGAACTTACATAGTCCAAGGGCCCGCTAGGGAACCTACATAGTCAAAGTGCCCGTTAGTTAACCTAGATTGTCTAAGTGCCCGCTAGTTAACCTAGATAATCCAAGTGCCCGCTAGTTAACCTACATAGTCCAATGGCCCTCTAGTTAACCTAGATAGTCCAAGTGCCCGCCAGGGGACGTACATAATCCAAGTGCCCTCTAGGTAACCTAGATAGTCCAAGTGCCCGCTAGAGTATGTACATAGTTCAAGTGCCCACTAGGTAACCTAGATTGTCCAAGTGTCTGCTAGTTAACCTACACAGTCTAATTGCCCGCTAGGTAACCTAGATAGTCCAAGGTCCTGCTAGTTAACCTACATAGTCCAATGCCCGATAGGGAACCTACAAAGTCCAAGTGCCCGCTGAGGAACCTATATAGTCCAAGTGCCCGATAGGGAACCTACATATTCCAAGTGCCCTTTTGGGAACCTAGATATTCCAAGTGCCCGTAGGGAACCTATATAGTCCAAGTGCCCGCTAGGGAACCTACATAGTCATAGTGCCCGCTAGGGAACCTGCATTGTACAAGTGCCCGCTAATTAACCTAGATAGTCCAAGTGCCCGCTAGTTAACCTAGATAGTCCAAGTGCCCGCTAGTTAACCTTGATCATCCAAGTGCCCGCTAGTTAACCTACATAGTCCAAGTGCCTGATAGGGAACCTACATAGTCCAAGTGCCCGCAGAGGAACCTACATAGTCCAAGTGCCCGTTAGGGAACCTAGATTGTCCAAGTGCCCGTAGGGAACCTATATAGTCCAAGTGCCCGCTAGGGAACCTGAATTGTGCAAGTGCCCGCTAGTTGACCTATATAGTCCAAGTGCCCGCTAGTTAACCTACATAGTCCAAGGTCAGTTAGTTAACCTAGATAGTCCAAGTGCCCGCTAATTAACCTACATAGTCCAAGTGCCCGCGAGGTAACCTAGATAGTGCAAGTGCCCGCTAGGTAACCTACAAAGTCCAAGTGCCCGCTAAGAAACCAAGATAGTCCAAGTGCCCGTTAGGTAACCTAGATAATCCAAGTGCCCGCTAGGTAACCTACATAATCCAAGTTCCCGCTAGGTAACCTAGATAGTCCAAGTGCCCGTTACCTTACTTAGATAATCCAATTGCCCGCTATGCAACATACATAGTCCAAGTGCCCATTCGTTAACCTAGAATTCCAAGTGCCCGCTAGGTAACCTACATAGTCCAAATGCCCGTTCGTTAACCTACATAGTCCAAGGGCCCACTATTTAACCTAGATCGTCCAAGTGTCTTTGGTTAACCTACATAGTCCAAGTGTCCGCAAGGTAACCTATATAGTCCAAGTTCCAGCTATGTAACCTAGATAGTCCAAGGGCCCGCTAGTTAACCTACATAGTCCAAGTGCCCGCTAGGTAAACTAGATAGTCCAAGTGCCCGCTAGTTAACCGTGATCATCCAAGTGCCCGCTAGTTAACCTACATAGTCCAAGTGCCTGATAGGGAACCTACATAGTCCAAGTGCCCGCAGAGGAACCTACATAGTCCAAGTACCCGTTAGGGAACCTAGATGGTCCAAGTGCCCGTAGGGAACCTATATAGTCCAAGTGCCCACTAGGGAACCTGAATTGTGCAAGTGCCCGCTGGTTGACATGGATAGTCCAAGTGTCCGCTAGTTAACCTAGATACTCGAAGTGCCCGATAGTTAACCTACATAGTCCAAGGTCAACTAGTTAACCTAGATAGTCCAAGTGCCCACTAATTAACCTACATAGTCCAAGTGCCCGCGAGGTAACCTAGATAGTGCAAGTGCCCGCTAGGTAACCTACAAAGTCCAAGTGCCCGCTAAGAAACCAAGATAGTCCAAGTGCCCGTTAGGTATCCTAGATAGTCCAAGCGCCCGCTAGGTAACCTACATAATTCAAGTTCCCGCTAGGTAACCTAGATAGTCCAAGTGCCCGTTACCTAACCTAGATAATCCAATTGCCCGCTATGCAACGTACATAGTCCAAGTGCCCATTCGTTAACCTAGAATTCCAAGTGCCCGCTAGGTAACCTACATAGTCCAAATGCCCGTTCGTTAACCTACATAGTCCAAGTGCCCGCAAGGTAACCTATATAGTCCAAGTTCCAGCTATGTAACCTAGATAGTCCAAGGGCCCGCTAGTTAACCTACATAGTCCAAGTGTCCGCTAGGTAAACTAGATAATCCAAGTGCCCGCTAAGGAACTTACATAGTCCAAGTGCACGCTGGTTAACCCAGATAGTCCAAGTCCCCGCTAGTTATCCTAGATAGTCCAAGTGCCGCTAGGTAACCTATATAGAGCAAGTGTCCCCTAGTTAACCTACATAGTCCAAGTGCCCGATAGTTAACATAGATAGTCCAAGGGCCCGCTAGGTAACCTAGATGGTCTAAGGGCCCGCTAGTTAACCTACATAGTCCAAGTGCCCGCTAGTTAATTTACATAGTTCAAGTGTCCGTAAGGAACATATATAGTCCAAGTGCCCGCTAGGGAACATACAGAGTCTAAGTGCCCGCTAAGGAACCTACGTAGTCCAAGTGCCCGCTAGGGAATCTACGTAGTCCAAGGGCCCGCTAGTTAACGTACATAGTCCAAGTGCCGCTAGTTTATCTACATAGTTCAAGGGCCCGCTAGTTAACCTACATAGTCCAACTACCCGCTAGTTAACCTAGATCGTCCAAGAGTCCGCTAGTTGACCTAAATAGTACAAGTGCCCGCTAGGGAACCTACATAGTCCAAGTGCCTGCTAGGGAACCTACATAGTACAAGTGCCCGCTCTGGAACATACATAGTCCAAGTGCCCACTAGGGAATCTACATAGTCCAAGGGCCCGCTACTTAACATAGATAGTCCAAGTGCCACTAGTTAATCAACATAGTCCAAGGGCCCGCTAGTTAAACTACATAGTCCAAGGGCCCGCTAGTTAACCTACATAGTCCAAGGGCCCGCTACTTAACATAGATAGTCCAAGTGCAGCTAGTTAATCAACATAGTCCAAGGGCCTGCTAGTTAACCTACATAGTCCAAGGGCCCGCTAGTTAACCTACAAAGTCCAAGGGCCCGCTACTTAACATAGATAGTCCAAGTGCCGCTAGTTAATCAACATAGTACAAGGGCCCGCTAGTTAACCTACATTGTCCAAGTACCCGCTAGTTAAAATAGATCGTCCAAGTGCCCGCTAGTTAACCTACATAGTCCAAGGGCCCGCTAGTTAACCTACATAGTCCAAGGGCCCGCTAGTTAACCTACAACGTCCAAGGGCCCGCTAGTTAACCTAGATAGTCCAAGTGTCTCCTAGTTAACCTACATACTCCAAGTGCCCGCTAGGTAACCTAGACAGTTCAAGTGACCACTCGGTTACCTACATATTGCAAGTGCCCGTTCGTTAACCTACATAGTCCAAGTGCCCGCTAGGTAACCAATATACTCCAAATGCCCGCTATGGAACTTATCTAGTCCAAGTGCCCGATAGGGAACCTACATAGTCCAAGTGCCCGCTAGTTAACATAGATAGTCCAAGTCCCCTCTAGGAAACGTACATAGTCCAAGTGCCCGCTAGGTAACGTACATAGTCATAGTGCCCGCTAGGTAACCTAGATAGTCCAAGTGCCCATTAGGGAACGTACATAGTCCAAGTGCCCGCTAGGTAACCTAGATAGTCCAAATGCCCGCTAGGGAACCCACATAGTCCAAGTGCCCGTTAGGTAACCTAGATAGTCCAAATGCCCGCTAGGGAACCCACATAGTCCAAGTGCCCGCTAGGGAACTTACATAGTCCAAGGGCCCGCTAGGTAACCTACATAGTCAAAGTGCCCGTTAGTTAACCTAGATTGTCTAAGTGCCCGCTAGTTAACCTAGATAATCCAAGTGCCCGCTAGTTAACCTACATAGTCCAATGGCCCTCTAGTTAACCTAGATAGTCCAAGTGCCCGCCAGGGGACGTACATAATCCAAGTGCCCTCTAGGTAACCTAGATAGTCCAAGTGCCCGCTAGGGTATGTACATAGTTCAAGTGCCCACTAGGTAACCTAGATTGTCCAAGTGTCCGCTAGTTAACCTACACAGTCTAATTGCCCGCTGGGTAACCTAGATAGTCCAAGGTCCTGCTAGTTAACCTACATAGTCCAATGCCCGATAGGGAACCTACAAAGTCCAAGTGCCCGCTGAGGAACCTATATAGTCCAAGTGCCCGATAGGGAACCTACATATTCCAAGTGCCCTTTTGGGAACCTAGATATTCCAAGTGCCCGTAGGGAACCTATATAGTCCAAGTGCCCGCTAGGGAACCTACATAGTCATAGTGCCCGCTAGGGAACCTGCATTGTACAAGTGCCCGCTAATTAACCTAGATAGTCCAAGTGCCCGCTAGTTAACCTAGATAGTCCAAGTGCCCGCTAGTTAACCTTGATCATCCAAGTGCCCGCTAGTTAACCTACATAGTCCAAGTGCCTGATAGGGAACCTACATAGTCCAAGTGCCCGCAGAGGAACCTACATAGTCCAAGTGCCCGTTAGGGAACCTAGATTGTCCAAGTGCCCGTAGGGAACCTATATAGTCCAAGTGCCCGCTAGGGAACCTGAATTGTGCAAGTGCCCGCTAGTTGACCTATATAGTCCAAGTGCCCGCTAGTTAACCTACATAGTCCAAGGTCAGCTAGTTAACCTAGATAGTCCAAGTGCCCGCTAATTAACCTACATAGTCCAAGTGCCCGCGAGGTAACCTAGATAGTGCAAGTGCCCGCTAGGTAACCTACAAAGTCCAAGTGCCCGCTAAGAAACCAAGATAGTCCAAGTGCCCGTTAGGTAACCTAGATAATCCAAGTGCCCGCTAGGTAACCTACATAATCCAAGTTCCCGCTAGGTAACCTAGATAGTCCAAGTGCCCGTTACCTTACCTAGATAATCCAATTGCCCGCTATGCAACATACATAGTCCAAGTGCCCATTCGTTAACCTAGAATTCCAAGTGCCCGCTAGGTAACCTACATAGTCCAAATGCCTGTTCGTTAACCTACATAGTCCAAGGGCCCACTATTTAACCTAGATCGTCCAAGTGTCTTTGGTTAACCTACATAGTCCAAGTGTCCGCAAGGTAACCTATATAGTCCAAGTTCCAGCTATGTAACCTAGATAGTCCAAGGGCCCGCTAGTTAACCTACATAGTCCAAGTGCCCGCTAGGTAAACTAGATAGTCCAAGTGCCCGCTAGTTAACCGTGATCATCCAAGTGCCCGCTAGTTAACCTACATAGTCCAAGTGCCTGATAGGGAACCTACATAGTCCAAGTGCCCGCAGAGGAACCTACATAGTCCAAGTACCCGTTAGGGAACCTAGATGGTCCAAGTGCCCGTAGGGAACCTATATAGTCCAAGTGCCCACTAGGGAACCTGAATTGTGCAAGTGCCCGCTGGTTGACATGGATAGTCCAAGTGTCCGCTAGTTAACCTAGATACTCGAAGTGCCCGATAGTTAACCTACATAGTCCAAGGTCAACTAGTTAACCTAGATAGTCCAAGTGCCCACTAATTAACCTACATAGTCCAAGTGCCCGCGAGGTAACCTAGATAGTGCAAGTGCCCGCTAGGTAACCTACAAAGTCCAAGTGCCCGCTAAGAAACCAAGATAGTCCAAGTGCCCGTTAGGTATCCTAGATAGTCCAAGCGCCCGCTAGGTAACCTACATAATTCAAGTTCCCGCTAGGTAACCTAGATAGTCCAAGTGCCCGTTACCTAACCTAGATAATCCAATTGCCCGCTATGCAACGTACATAGTCCAAGTGCCCATTCGTTAACCTAGAATTCCAAGTGCCCGCTAGGTAACCTACATAGTCCAAATGCCCGTTCGTTAACCTACATAGTCCAAGTGCCCGCAAGGTAACCTATATAGTCCAAGTTCCAGCTATGTAACCTAGATAGTCCAAGGGCCCGCTAGTTAACCTACATAGTCCAAGTGTCCGCTAGGTAAACTAGATAATCCAAGTGCCCGCTAAGGAACTTACATAGTCCAAGTGCACGCTGGTTAACCCAGATAGTCCAAGTCCCCGCTAGTTAACCTAGATAGTCCAAGTGCCGCTAGGTAACCTATATAGAGCAAGTGTCCCCTAGTTAACCTACATAGTCCAAGTGCCCGATAGTTAACATAGATAGTCCAAGGGCCCGCTAGGTAACCTAGATAGTGCAAGTGCCCGGTAGTTAACCTACATAGTCCAAGTGCCCGCTAGGTAACCTAGATGGTCTAAGGGCCCGCTAGTTAACCTACATAGTCCAAGTGCCCGCTAGTTAATTTACATAGTTCAAGTGTCCGTAAGGAACATATATAGTCCAAGTGCCCGCTAGGGAACATACAGAGTCTAAGTGCCCGCTAAGGAACCTACGTAGTCCAAGTGCCCGCTAGGGAATCTACGTAGTCCAAGGGCCCGCTAGTTAACGTACATAGTCCAAGTGCCGCTAGTTAATCTACATAGTTCAAGGGCCCGCTAGTTAACCTACATAGTCCAACTACCCGCTAGTTAACCTAGATCGTCCAAGAGTCCGCTAGTTGACCTAAATAGTACAAGTGCCCGCTAGGGAACCTACATAGTCCAAGTGCCTGCTAGGGAACCTACATAGTACAAGTGCCCGCTCTGGAACATACATAGTCCAAGTGCCCACTAGGGAATCTACATAGTCCAAGGGCCCGCTACTTAACATAGATAGTCCAAGTGCCACTAGTTAATCAACATAGTCCAAGGGCCCGCTAGTTAAACTACATAGTCCAAGGGCCCGCTAGTTAACCTACATAGTCCAAGGGCCCGCTACTTAACATAGATAGTCCAAGTGCCGCTAGTTAATCAACATAGTCCAAGGGCCCGCTAGTTAACCTACATAGTCCAAGGGCCCGCTAGTTAACCTACAAAGTCCAAGGGCCCGCTACTTAACATAGATAGTCCAAGTGCCGCTAGTTAATCAACGTAGTACAAGGGCCCGCTAGTTAACCTACATTGTCCAAGTACCCGCTAGTTAAAATAGATCGTCCAAGTGCCCGCTAGTTAACCTACATAGTCCAAGGGCCCACTAGTTAACCTACATAGTCCAAGGGCCCGCTAGTTAACCTACAACGTCCAAGGGCCCGCTAGTTAACCTAGATAGTCCAAGTGTCTCCTAGTTAACCTACATACTCCAAGTGCCCGCTAGGTAACCTAGACAGTTCAAGTGACCACTCGGTTACCTACATATTCCAAGTGCCCGTTCGTTAACCTACATAGTCCAAGTGCCCGCTAGGTAACCAATATACTCCAAATGCCCGCTAGAGACCCTAATAGTCCAAATGCCCGCTAGTTAACTTAGATAGTCCAAGTGCTCGCTAGTTAACCTAGATAGACCAAGTGCCCGGTAGGGAACCTATCTAGTCCAAGTGCCCGATAGGGAACCTACATAGTCCAAGTACCCGCTAGTTAACATAGATAGTCCAAGTACCCGCTAGGAAACGTACATAGTCCAAGTGCCCGCTAGGTAACGTACATAGTCCAAGTGCCCGCTAGGTAACCTAGATAGTCCAAGTGCCCGCTAGGGAACGTACATAGTCCAAGTGCCCGCTAGGTATCCTAGGTAGTCCAAATGCCCGCTAGGGAACCCACATAGTCCAAGTGCCCGTTAGGCAACCTAGATAGTCCAAATGCCCGCTAGGGTACCCACATAGTCCAAGTGCCCGCTAGTGAACTTACATAGTCCAAGGGCCCGCTAGGGAACCTACATAGTCAAAGTGCCCGTTAGTTAACCTAGATTGTCTAAGTGCCCGCTAGTTAACCTAGATAATCCAAGTGCCCGCTAGTTAACCTACATAGTCCAAGGGCCCTCTAGTTAACCTAGATAGTCCAATTGCCCGCTAGGGGACGTACATAGTCCAAGTGCCCGCTAGGTAACCTACATAGTCCAAGTGCCCACTAGATAACCTAAATAATCCAAATGCCCGCTAGGGAAACTACATAGTCCAAGTGCCCGCTAGGGATCCTGCATTGTACAAGTGCCCGCTAATTAACCTAGATACTCCAAGTGCCCGCTAGTTAACCTAGATAGTCCAAGTGCCCGCTAGTTAACCCAGATAGTCCAAGTGCCCGCTAGTTAACCTAGATAGTCCAAGTGCCGCTAGGTAACCTACATAGTGCAAGTGTCCCCTAGTTAACCTACATAGTCCAAGTGCCCGCTAGTTAACATAGATAGTCCAATTGCCCGCTAGGGAACGTACATAGTCAAAGTGCCCGCTAGGTAACCTAGATAGTGCAAGTGCCCGGTAGTTACCCTACATAGTGCAAGTGCCCGCTAGGTAACCTAGATAGTCTAAGGGCCCGCTAGTTAACCTACATAGTCCAAATGCCCGGTAGTTAACGTACATAGTTCAAGTGTCCGTAAGGAACATATATAATCCAAGTGCCCGCTAGGGAACATACAGAGTCTAAGTGCCCGCTAGGGAACCTACATAGTCCAAGTACCCGCTACTTAACCTAGATCGTCCAAGTGCCCGCTAGTTAACCTACATAGTCCAAGGGCCTGCTAGTTAACCTACATAGTCCAAGGGCCCGCTAGTTAACCTACAACGTCCAAGGGCCCACTAGTTTACCTAGATAGTCCAAGTGCCCCCTAGTTAACCTACATACTCCAAGTGCCCGCTAGGTAACCTAGACAGTTCAAGTGACCACTAGGTTACCTACATAGTCCAAGTGCAAGTTCGTTAACCTACATAGTCCAAGTGCCCGCTAGGTAACCAATATACTCCAAATGCCCGCTAGTTAACCTAGATAGTCCAAGTGCTCGCTAGTTAACCTAGATAGACCAAGTGCCCGCTAGGGAACCTATCTAGTCCAAATGCCCGATAGGGAACCTACATAGTCCAAGTGCCCGCTAGGTAACCTAGATAGTCCAAATGCCCGCTAGGGAACGTACATAGTCCAAGTGCCCGCTAGGTAACCAAGATAGTCCAAATGCCCGCTAGGGAACCCACATAGTCAAAGTGCCCGTTAGGTAACCTAGATAGTCCAAATGCCTGGTAGGGAACCCACATAGTCCAAAGGCCCGCTAGGGAACCTACATACTCAAAGTGCCCGTTAATTAACCTAGATTAACTAAGTGCCCGTTAGTTAACCTAGATAATTCAAGTGCCCGCTAGTTAACCTACATAGTCCAAGGGCCCTCTAGTTAACCTCGATAGTCCAAGTGCCCGCTACGGGACGTATATAGTCCAAGTGCCCGCTAGGTAACTTACATATTCCAAGTGCCCACTAGGTAACCTAAATAATCCAAATGCCCGCTAGGGAAACAACATAGTCCAAGTGCCCGCTAGTTAACCTAGATAGTCCAAGTGCCCGCTGGTAAACCTAGATAGTCCAAGGGCCCGTTAGTTAATCTAGATAGTCCAAGTGCCCGCTAGTTAACCTAGATAGTCCAAGTGCCCGCTAGTTAACCTAGATCGTCTAAGTGCCCGCTAGTTAACCTAGATAATCCAAGTGCCCGCTAGTTAACCTACATAGTCCAAGGGCCCTCTAGTTAACCTAGATAGTCCAAGTGCCCGCTAGGTAACCTAGATATTCCAAGTGCCCACTAGGGTATGTACATAGTTCAAGTGCCCGCTAGGTAACCTAGATTGTCCAAGTGTACGATAGTTAACCTACATAGTCCAAGTGCCCACTAGGTAACCTAGATAGTCCAAGGTCCTCCTAGTTAACCTACATAGTCCAATGCCCGATAGGGAACCTACAAAGTCCATGTGCCCGCTGAGGAACCTACATAGTCCAAGTGCCCGATAGGAAACATACATATTCCAAGTGCCCGTTAGGGAACCTAGATAGTCCAAGTGCCCGTAGGGAATCTATATAGTCCAAGTGCCCGCTAGGGAACCTCCATAGTCAATGTGCCCTCTAGGGAACCTGCATTGTAAAAGTGCCCGCTAATTAACCTAGATAGTCCAAGTGCCCGCTAGTTTACCTAGATAGTCCAACACCCGCTAGTTAACCTTGATCATCCAAGTGCCCTTTAGTTAACCTACATAGTCCAAGTGCCCGTTGGTTAACGTAGATAGGCCAAGTGCCTGCTAGGTAACCTAGACAGTCCAAGTGCCCGCTAGGTTACCTACATAGTCCAAGTGCACGTTCGTTAACCTAGATAGTCCAAGTGCCCGCTAGTAACCTACATAGTCCAAGTACCCGCTAGTTAACCTTGATCATCCAAGTGCCTGCTAGTTAACATACATAGTCCAAGTGCCCATTGGTTAACGTAGATAGGCCAAGTGCCTGCTAGGTAACCTAGACAATCCAAGTGCCGCTAGGTTTCCTACATAGTCCAAGTGCACGTTCGTTAACCTTGATAGTCCAAGTGCCCGCTGGTAACCTACATAGTCCAAGGGCCCCCTAGGTAACCTTGATAGTTTAAGTGCCTTCTAGTTAACCTTTATAGTCCAAGAGCCCGCTAGGTAACCTACAAAGACCAAGTGCCCACTAGGTAACCTAAATAATCGAAATGCCCGCTAGGGAAACTACATAATCCAAGTGCCCGCTACTTAACCTACATAGTCTAAGTGCCCGCTAGTAAACCTAGATAGTCCAAGGGCCCGCTAGTTAATCTATATAGTCCAAGTGCCCGCTAGTTAACCTAGATAGTCCAAGTGCCCTCTAGTTAACCTTGATAGTCCAAGTGCCCGCTAGGGGACGTACATAGTCCAAGTGCCCGCTAGGTAACCTACATAGTCCAAGTGCCCGCTAGGGTATATACATAGTTCAAGTGCCCGCTAGGTAACCTAGATTGTCCAAGTGTCCGCTAGTTAACCTACATAGTCCCAGTGCCCGCTAGGTAACCTAGATAGTCCAAGGTCCTGCTAGTTAACCTACATAGTCCAATGCCCGATAGGGAACCTACAAAGTCCAAGTGCCCGCTGAGGAACCTATATAGTCCAAGTGCCCGATAGGGAACCTACATATTCCAAGTGCCCGTTTGGGAACCTACATAGTCTAAGTGCCCGTAGGGAACCTATATAGTCCAAGTGCCCGCTAGGGAACCTACATAGTCAAAGTGCCCGCTAGGGAACCTGCATTGTACAAGTGCCCGCTAATTAACCTAGATAGTCCAAGTGCCCGCTAGTTAACCTAGATAGTCCAAGTGCCCGCTAGTTAACCTTGATCATCCAAGTGCCCGCTAGTTGACCTCCATAGTCCAAGTGCCTGATAGGGAACATACATAGTCCAAATGCCCGCAGAGGAACCTACATAGTCCAAGTGCCCGTTAGGGAACCTAGATAGTCCAAGTGCCCGTAGGGAACCTATATAGTCCAAGTGCCCGCTAGGGAACCTGCATTGTGCAAGTGCCCGCTAGTTAACCTAGATAGTCCACGTGCCCGCTAGTTAACCTAGATAGTCGAAGTGCCCGTTAGTTAACCTAAATAGTCCAAGTTCAGCTAGTTAACCTAGATAGTCCAAGTGTCCGCTAATTAACATACGTAGTCCAAGTGCCCGAGAGGTAACCTAGATAGTGCAAGTGCCCGCTAGGTAACTTACAGAGTCCAAGTGCCCGCTAGGTAACCTATATTGTCCAAGTGCCCGCTAAGAAAACAAGATAATCCAAGTGCCCGCTAGGTAACCTAGACAGTTCAAGTGACCACTAGGTTACCTACATAATCCAAGTCCCCGTTCATTAACCTACATAGTCCAAGTGCCCGCTAGGTAACCAATATACTCCAAATGCCCGCTAGGGACCCTAATAGTCCAAATGCCCGCTATTTAACATAGATAGTCCAAGTGCTCGCTAGTTAACCTAGATAGACCATGTGCCCGCTAGGGAACCTATCTAGTCCAAGTGCCCGATAGGGAACCTATATAGTCCAAGTGCCCGCTAGGGAACTTACATAGTCTAAGTGCCCGCTAGTTAACCGAGATAATCCAAGTGCCCGCTAGTTAACCTACATATTCCAAGGGCCCCCTAGTTAACCTAGATAGTCCAAGTGCCCGCAAGGGGACGTACATAGTCCAAGTGCCCGCTAGGTAAACTACATAGTCCAAGTGCCCACTAGGTAACCTAAATAATCCAAATGCCCGCTAGGGAAACTACATAGTCCAAGTGCCCGCTAGGGATCCTGCATTGTACAAGTGCCCGCTAATTAACCTAGATAATCCAAGTGCCCGCTAGTTAACCTAGATAGTCCAAGTGCCCGCAAGTTAACCTTGATCATCCAAGTGCCCGCTAGTTAACCTACATAGTCCAAATGCCCGTTGTTTAACGTAGATAGGCCAAGTACCTGCTAGGTAACCTAGACAGTCCAAGTGCCCGCTAGGTTACCTACATAGTCCAAGTGCACGTTTGTTAACCTAGATTGTCCAAGTGCCCGCTGGTAACCTACATAGTCCAAGGGCCCGCTAGGTAACCTTGATAGTCCAAGTGCCTTCTAGTTAACCTACATAGTCCAAGTGCCCGCTAGGTAATCTACAAAGTCCAAGTGCCCACTAGGTAACCTAAATAATCCAAATGCCCTCTAGGGAAACTAAATAGTCCAAGTGCCTGCTAGTTAACCTAGATAGTCTAAGTGCCCGCTAGTTAACCTAGATAGTCCAAGTGCCGCTAGGTAACCTACATAGTGCAAGTGTCCCCTAGTTAACCTACATAGTCCAAGTGCCCGCTAGTTAACATAGATAGTCCAAGTGCCCGCTAGGGAACGTACATAGTCCAAGTGCCCGCTAGGTAACCTAGATAGTGCAAGTGCCCGGTAGTTAACCTACATAGTCCAAGTGCTCGCTAGGTAACCTAGATAGTCTAAGGGCCCGCTAGTTAACCTACATAGTCCAAGTGCCCGGTAGTTAACGTACATACTTCAAGTGTCCGTAAGGAACATATATAGTCCAAGTGCCCACTAGGGAACATACAGAGTCTAAGTGCCCGCTAGGAAACCTACGTAGTCCAAGTGCCCGCTAGGGAATCTACATAGTCCAAGGGCCCGCTAGTTAACGTAGATAGTCCACGTGCCGCTAGTTAATCTACATAGTTCAAGGGCCCGCTAGTTAACCTACATAGTCCAACTACCCGCAAGTTAACCTAGATCGTCCAAGTGTCCGCTAGTTAACCTACATAGTACAAGTGCCATCTAGGGAACCTACATAGTCCTAGTGCCTGCTAGGGAACCTACATAGTCCAAGTGCCCGCTCTGGAACATAAATAATCCAAGTGCCCGCTAGGGAATCTACATAGTCCAAGGGCCCGCTACTTAACATAGATGGTCCAAGTGCCGCTAGTTAATAAACATAGTCCAAGGGCCCGCTAGTTAACCTACATAGTAGAAGTGCCCGCTAGGGAACGTACATAGTTCAAGTGCCTGCTAGGGAACCTACATAGTCCAAGTGTCCGCTCTGGAACATACATAGTCCAAGTGCCCGCTAGGGAATCTACATAGTCCAAGGGCCCGCTACATAACATAGATAGTCCAAGTGCCGCTAGTTAATCAACATAGTTCAAGGGCCCGCTAGTTAACCTACATAGTCCAAGTACCCGCTAGTTAACCTAGATCGTCCAAGTGCCCGCTAGTTAACCTACATAGTCCAAGTGCTCGCTAGTTAACCTAGATAGACCATGTGCCCGCTAGGGAACCTATCTAGTCCAAGTGCCCGATATGGAACCTACATAGTCCAAGTGCCCGCTAGTTAACATAGATAGTCCAAGTACCCGCTAGAAAACGTACATAGTCCAAGTGCCCGCTAGGTAACGTACATAGTCCAAGTGTCCGCTAGGTAACCTAGATTGTCCAAGTGTCCGAGAGTTAACCTACATAGTCCAAGTGCCCACTAGGTAACCTAGATAGTCCAAGGTCCTGCTAGTTAACCTACATAGTCCAATGCCCGATTGGGAACCTAGAAAGTCCAAGTGCCAGCTGAGGAACCTACATAGTCCAAGTGCCCGATAGGAAACATACATATTCCAAGTGCCCGTTAGGGAACCTAGATACTCCAAGTGCCCGTAGGGAATCTATATAGTCCAAGTGCCCGCTAGGGAACCTACATATTCAAAGTGCCCGCTAGGGATCCTGCATTGTACAAGTGCCCGCTAATTAACCTAGATAGTCCAAGTGCCCGCTAGTTAACCTAGATAGTCCAAGTGCCCGCTAGTTAACCTTGATCATCCAAGTGCCCGCTAGTTAACCTACATAGTCCAAGTGCCCGTTGGTTAACGTAGATAGGCCAAGTGCCTGCTAGGTAACCTAGACAGTCCATGTGCCCGCTAGGTTACCTACATAGTAAAAGTGCATGTTCGTTAAACTAGATAGTCCAAGTTCCCGCTGGTAACCTACATAGTCCAAGGGCCCGCTAGGTAACCTTGATAGTCCAAGTGCCTTCTAGTTAACCTACATAGTCCAAGTGCCCGCTAGGTAACCTACAAAGTCCAAGTGCCCACTAGGTAACCTAAATAATCCAAATGCCCGCTACGGAAACTACATAGTCCAAGTGCCCGCTAGTTAACCTAGATAGTCTATGTGCCCGCTAGTAAACCTAGATAGTCCAAGGGCCCGCTAGTTAATCTAGACAGTCCAAGTGCCCGCTAGTTAACCTAGATAGTCCAAGTGCCCGCTAGTTAACCTAGATCGTCTAAGTGCCCGCTAGTTAACCTAGATAATCCAAGTGCCCGCTAGTTAACCTACATAGTCCAAGGGCCCTCTAGTTAACTTAGATAGTCCAAGTGCCCGCTAGGGGACGTACATAGTCCAAGTGCCCGCTATGTAACCTACATAGTCCAAGTGCCCGCTAGGGTATGTATATAGTTCAAGTGCCCGCTAGGTAACCTCGATTGTCCAAGTGTCCACTAGTTAACCTACATAATCCAAGTGCCCGCTAGGTAACCTAGATAGTCCAAGGTCCTGCTAGTTAACCTACATAGTTCAATGCCCGATAGGGAACCTACAAAGTGCAAGTTCCCGCTGAGGAACGTGTAGAGTCCAAGAGCCCGATAGGGAACCTACATATTCCAAGTGCCCGTTAGGGTACCTACATATTCCAAGTGCCCGTAGGGAACCTATATAGTCCAAGTGCCCGCTAGGGAACCTACATAGTCAAAGTGCCCACTAGGGAACCTGCATTGTACAAGTGCCCGCTAATTATCCTAGATAGTCCAAGTGCCCGCTAGTTAACCTAGATAGTCCAAGTGCCCGCTAGTTAACCTTGATCATCCAAGTGCCCGCTAGTTAACCTCCATAGTCCAAGTGCCTGATAGGGAACCTACATAGTCCAAGTGCCCGCAGAGGAACCTACATAGTCCAAGTGCCCGTTAGGGAACCTAGATAGTCCAAGTGCCCGTAGGGAACCTATATAGTCCAAGTGCCCGCTAGGGAACCTGCATTGTGCAAGTGCCCGCTAGTTAACCTAGATAGTCCAAGTGTCCGCTAGTTAACCTAGATAGTCGAAGTGCCCGATAGTTAACCTACATAGTCCTAGGTCAGCTAGTTAACGTAGATAGTCCAAGTGCCCGCTAATTAACCTACATAGTCCAAGTGCCCGCTAGGTAACCTAGATAGTGCAAGTGCCCGCTAGGTAACCTACAAAGTCCAAGTGCCCGCTAGGTAACCTATATTGTCCAAGTGCCCGCTAAGAAACCAAGATAGTCCAAGTGCCCGTCAGGTAACCTAGATAGTCCAAGTGCCCGCTAGGTAACCTACATAGTCCAAGTTCCCGCTAGGTAACCTAGATAGTCCAAGTGCCCGTTACCTAACCTAGATAATCCAATTGCCCGCTATGCAACATACATAGACCAAGTGCCCATTCGTTAACCTAGAAGTCCAAGTGCCCGCTAGGTAACCTACATAGTCCAAATGCCCGTTCGTTAACCTACATAGTCCAAGGGCCCACTATTTAACCTAGATCGTCCAAGTGTCTTTGGTTAACCTACATAGTCCAAGTGCCCGCAAGGTAACCTATATAGTCAAAGTTCCAGCTATGTAACCTAGATAGTCCAAGGGCCCGATAGTTAACCTAAATAGTCCAAGTGCCCGCTCGGTAAACTAGATAGTCCAAGTGCCCGCAAAGGAACCTACATAGTCCAAGTGCACGCTAGTTAACCCAGATATTCCAAGTGCCCGCTAGTTAACCTAGATAGTCCAACTGCCGCTAGGTAACCTATATAGTGCAAGTGTCCCCTAGTTAACCTACATAGTCCAAGTGCCCGCTAGTTAACATAAATAGTCCAAGTGCCCGCTAGGGAACGTACATAGTCCAAGTGCCCGCTAGGTAACCTAGATAGTGCAAGTGCCCGGTAGTTAACCTACATAGTCCAAGTGCCCGCTAGGTAACCTAGATAGTCTAAGGGCCCGCTAGTTAACCTACATAGTCCAAGTGCCCGGTAGTTAACGTACATACTTCAAGTGTCCGTAAGGAACATATATAGTCCAAGTGCCCGCTAGGGAACATACAGTGTCTAAGTGCCCGCTAGGGAACCTATGTAATCCAAGGGCCCGCTAGGGAATCTACATAGTCCAAGGGCCCGCTAGTTAACGTAGATAGTCCAAGTGCCGCTAGTTAATCTACATAGTTCAAGGGCCCGCTAGTTAACCTACATAGTCCAACTACCCGCTAGTTAACCTAGATCGTCCAAGTGTCCGCTAGTTGACCTACATAGTACAAGTGCCCACCAGGGAACCTACATAGTCCAAGTGCCTGCTAGGGAACCTACATAGACAAGTGCCCGCTACTTAACATAGATAGTCCAAGTGCCGCTAGTTAATCAACATAGTCCAAGGGCCCGCTAGTTAACCTACATAGTCCAAGGACCCGCTAGTTAACCTACATAGTCCAAGGGCCCGCTACTTAACATAGATAGTCCAAGTGCCGCTAGTTAATCAACATAGTCCAAGGGCCCGCTAGTTAACCTACATAGTCCAAGTACCCGCTAGTTAACCTAGATCGTCCAAGTGCCCGCTAGTTAACCTACATAGTCCAAGGGCCCGCTAGTTAACCTATATAGTCCTAGGGCCCGCTAGTTAACCTACAACGTCCAAGGGCCCGCTAGTTAACCTAGATAGTCCAAGTGCCCCCTAGTTAACCTACATACTCCAAGTGCCCGCTAGGTAACCTAGACAGATCAAGTGACCACTAGGTTACCTACATAGTCCAAGTGCCCGTTCGTTAACCTACATAGTCCAAGTGCCCGCTAGAAAACCAATATACTTCAAATGCCCGCTAGGGACCCTAATAGTTCAATTGACCGCTAGTTAACCTAGATAGTCCAAGTGCTCACTAGTTAACCTAGATAGACCAAGTGTCCGCTAGGGAACCTATCTAGTCCAAGTGCCTGATAGGGAACCTACATAGTCCATGTGCCCGCTAGTTAACATAGATAGTCCATGTACCCGCTAGGAAACGTACATAGTCCAAGTGCCCGCTAGGTAACGTACATAGTCCAAGTGCCTTCTAGTTTACCTACATAGTCCAAGTGCCCGCTATGGAACGTACATAGTCCAAGAGCCCGCTAGGTAACCTAGATAGTCCAAATGCCCGCTAGGGAACCCACATAGTCCAAGTGCCCGTTAGGTAACCTAGAAAGTCCAAATGCCCGCTAGGGAACCCACATAGTCCAAGTGCCCGCTATGGAACTTACATAGTCCAAGGGCCCGCTAGGGAACCTACATAGTCAAAGTGCCCGTTAGTTAACCTAGATTGTCTAAGTGCCCGGTAGATAACCTAGATAATCCAAGTGCCCGCTAGTTAACCTACATAGTCCAAGGGCCCTCTAGTTAACCTAGATAGTCCAAGTGCCCGCTAGGGGACGTACATAGTCCAAGTGCCCGCTAGGTAACCTATATAGTCCAAGTGCCCACTAGGTAACCTAAATAATCCAAATGCCCGCTAGGGAAACTACATAGTCCAAGTGCCCGCTAGGGATCCTGCATTGTACAAGTGCCCGCTATATAACCTAGATAGTCCAAGAGCCCGCTAGTTAACCTAGATAGTCCAAGTGCCCGCTAGTTAACCTTGATCATCCAAGTGCCCGCTAGTTAACCTACATAGTCAAAGTGCCGCTAGGTAACCTACATAGTGCAAGTGTCCCCTAGTTAACCTACATAGTCCAAGTGCCCGCTGGTTAACATAGATAGTCCAAGTGCCCGCTAGGTAACCTAGATAGTGCAAGTGCCCGCTAGTTAACCTACATAGTCCAAGTGCCCGGTAGTTAACGTACTTAGTTCAAGTGTCCGTAAGGAACATATATAGTCCAAGTGCCCGCTAGGGAACATACAGAGTCTATGTGCCCGCTAGGGATCCTACGTAGTCCAAGTGCACGGTAGGAAATCTACATAGTCCAAGGGCCCGCTAGTTAACGTAGATAGTCCAAGTGCCGCTAGTTAATCTACATAGTTCAAGGGCCCGCTAGTTAACCTACATAGTCCAAGTGCCCGCTAGTTAACCTAGATTGTCCAAGGGCCCTCTAGTTAACCTAGATAGTCCAAGTGCCCGCTAGGTTACCTAGATAGTCCAAGTGCCCGCTAGGTAACCTACATAGTACAAGTGCCCGCTAGGGAACCTACATAGTCCAAGTGCCTGCTAGGGAACCTACATAGTCCAAGTGCCCGCTCTGGAACATACATAGTCAAAGTGCCCGCTAGGGAATCTACATAGTCCAAGGGCCCGCTACTTAACATAGATAGTCCAAGTGCCGCTAGTTAATCAACACAGTCCAAGGGCCCGCTAGTTAACCTACATAGTCAAAGGGCCCGCTAGTTAACCTACAATGTCCAAGGGCCCGCTAGTTAACCTAGATAGTCCAAGTGCCTCCTAGTTAAGCTACATACTCCAAGTGCCCGCTAGGTAACCTAGACAGTTCAAGTGACCACTAGGTTACCTACATAGTCCAAGTGCCCGTTCGTTAACCTACATAGTCCAAGTGCCCGCTAGAAAACCAATATACTCCAAATGCCCGCTAGGAACCCTAATAGTTCAATTGACCGCTAGTTAACCTAGATAGTCCAAGTGCTCGCTAGTTAACCTAGATAGACCAAGTGCCCGCTAGGGAACCTACATAGTCCAAGTACCCGCTAGTTAACATAGATAGTCCAAGTACCCGCTAGGAAACGTACATAGTCCAAGTGCCCGCCAGGTAACGTACATAGTCCAAGTGCTCGCTAGGTAACCTAGATAATCCAAGTGCCTGCTAGGGAACGTACATAGTCCAAGTGCCCGCTAGGTAACCTAGATAGTCCAAATACCCGCTAGGGAACCCACATAGTCCAAGTGCCCGTTAGGTAACCTAGATAGTCCAAGTGCCCGCTAGTAAACCTAGATAGTCCAAGGGCCCGCTAGTTAATCTAGATAGTCCAAGTGCCCACTAGTTAACCTAGATAGTCCAAGGGCCCTCTAGTTAACCTAGATAGTCCAAGTGCCCGCTAGGTAACCTAGATAGTCCAAGTGCCCGCTAGGGTATGTACATAGTTCAAGTGCCCGCTAGGTAACCTAGATTGTCCAAGTGTCCACTAGTAAACCTACATAGTCCAAGTGCCCACTAGGTAACCTAGATAGTCCAAGGTCCTGCTAGTTAACCTACATAGTCCAATGCCTGATAGGGAACCTACAAAGTCCAAGTGCCCGCTGAGGAACCTACATAGTCCAAGTGCCCGATAGGAAACATACATATTCCAAGTGCCCGTTAGGGAACCTAGATAGTCCAAGTGCCCGTAGGGAATCTATATAGTCCAAGTGCCCGCTAGGGATCCTACATAGTCAAAGTGCCCGCTAGGGAACCTGCATTGTACAAGTGCCCGCTAATTAACCTAGATAGTCCAAGTGACCGCTAGTTAACCTAGATAGTCCAAGTGCTCGCTAGTTAACCTTGATCATCCAAGTGCCCGCTAGTTAACCTACATAGTCCAAGTGCCCGTTGGTTAACGTAGATAGGCCAAGTGCCTGCTAGGTAACCTAGACAGTCCAAGTGCCCGCTAGGTTACCTACATAGTCCAAGTGCACGTTCGTTAACCTAGATAGTCCAAGTGCCCGCTGGTAACCTACATAGTCCAAGGGCCCGCTAGGTAACCTTGATAGTCCAAGTGCCTTCTAGTTAACCTACATAGTCCAAGTGCCCGCTAGGTAACCTAAAAAGTCCAAGTGCCCACTAGGTAACCTAAATAATCCAAATGCCCGCTAGGGAAACTACATAGTCCAAGTGCCCACTAGTTAACCTAGATAATCCAAGTGCCCGCTTGTTAACCTAGATCGTCCAAGTGTCCGCTAGGTAACCTAGATAGTCCAAGTGCCCGCTAGGGTATGTACATAGTTCAAGTGTCCGCTAGGTAACCTAGATTGTCCAAGTGTCCGCTAGTTAAACTACATAGTTCAAGTGCCCGCTAGGTAACCTAGATAGTCCAAGGTCCTGCTAGTTAACCTACATAGTCCAATGCCCGATAGGGAACCTACAAAGTCCAAGTGCCCGCTGAGGAACCTATATAGTCCAAGTGCCCGATAGGGAACCTACATATTCCAAGTGCCCGTTAGGGAACCTAGATAGTCCAAGTGCCGCTAGTTAATCTACATATTTCAAGGGCCCGCTAGTTAACCTACATAGTCCAACTACCCGCTAGTTAACCTGGATCGTCCAAGTGTCCGCTAGTTGACCTACATAGTACAAGTGCCCGCTAGGGATCCTGCATTGTACAAGTGCCCGCTAGTTAACCTAGATAGTGCAAGTGCCCGCTAGTTAACCCAGATAGTCCAAGTGCCCGCTAGTTAACCTAGATAGTCCAAGTGCCGCTAGGTAACCTACATAGTGCAAGTGTCCCCTAGTTAACCTACATAGTCCAAGTGCCCGCTAGTTAACATAGATAGTCCAATTGCCCGCTAGGGAACGTACATAGTCAAAGTGCCCGCTAGGTAACCTAGATAGTGCAAGTGCCCGGTAGTTACCCTACATAGTCCAAGTGCCCGCTAGGTAACCTAGATAGTCTAAGGGCCCGCTAGTGAACCTACATAGTCCAAGTGCCCGGTAGTTAACGTACATAGTTCAAGTGTCCGTAAGGAACATATATAATCCAAGTGCCCGCTAGGGAACATACAGAGTCTAAGTGCCCGCTAGGGAACCTACATAGTCCAAGTACCCGCTACTTAACCTAGATCGTCCAAGTGCCCGCTAGTTAACCTACATAGTCCAAGGGCCTGCTAGTTAACCTACATAGTCCAAGGGCCCGCTAGTTAACCTACAACGTCCAAGGGCCTGCTAGTTTACCTAGATAGTCCAAGTGCCCCCTAGTTAACCTACATACTCCAAGTGCCCGCTAGGTAACCTAGACAGTTCAAGTGACCACTAGGTTACCTACATAGTCCAAGTGCAAGTTCGTTAACCTACATAGTCCAAGTGCCCGCTAGGTAACCAATATACTCCAAATGCCCGCTAGTTAACCTAGATAGTCCAAGTGCTCGCTAGTTAACCTAGATAGACCAAGTGCCCGCTAGGGAACCTATCTAGTCCAAGTGCCCGATAGGGAACCTACATAGTCCAAGTGCCCGCTAGGTAACCTAGATAGTCCAAATGCCCGCTAGGGAACGTACGTAGTCCAAGTGCCCGCTAGGTAACCAAGATAGTCCAAATGCCCGCTAGGGAACCCACATAGTCAAAGTGCCCGTTAGGTAACCTAGATAGTCCAAATGCCTGGTAGGGAACCCACATAGTCCAAGGGCCCGCTAGGGAACCTACATAGTCAAAGTGCCCGTTAATTAACCTAGATTAACTAAGTGCCCGCTAGTTAACCTAGATAATTCAAGTGCCCACTAGTTAACCTACATAGTCCAAGGGCCCTCTAGTTAACCTCGATAGTCCAAGTGCCCGCTACGGGACGTATATAGTCCAAGTGCCCGCTAGGTAATTTACAACTTCCAAGTGCCCACTAGGTAACCTAAATAATCCAAATGCCCGCTAGGGAAACAACATAGTCCAAGTGCCCGCTAGTTAACCTAGATAGTCCAAGTTCCCGCTGGTAAACCTAGATAGTCCAAGGGCCCGTTAGTTAATCTAGATAGTCCAAGTGCCCGCTAGTTAACCTAGATAGTCCAAGTGCCCGCTAGTTAACCTAGATCGTCTAAGTGCCCGCTAGTTAACCTAGATAATCCAAGTGCCCGCTAGTTAACCTACATAGTCCAAGGGCCCTCTAGTTAACCTAGATAGTCCAAGTGCCCGCTAGGTAACCTAGATATTCCAAGTGCCCACTAGGGTATGTACATAGTTCAAGTGCCCGCTAGGTAACCTAGATTGTCCAAGTGTACGATAGTTAACCTACATAGTCCAAGTGCCCACTAGGTAACCTAGATAGTCCAAGGTCCTCCTAGTTAACCTACATAGTCCAATGCCCGATAGGGAACCTACAAAGTCCATGTGCCCGCTGAGGAACCTACATAGTCCAAGTGCCCGATAGGAAACATACATATTCCAAGTGCCCGTTAGGGAACCTAGATAGTCCAAGAGCCCGTAGGGAATCTATATAGTCCAAGTGCCCGCTAGGGAACCTACATAGTCAATGTGCCCGCTAGGGAACCTGCATTGTAAAAGTGCCCGCTAATTAACCTAGATAGTCCAAGTGCCCGCTAGTTTACCTAGATAGTCCAACACCCGCTAGTTAACCTTGATCATCCAAGTGCCCTTTAGTTAACCTACATAGTCCAAGTGCCCGTTGGTTAACGTAGATAGGCCAAGTGCCTGCTAGGTAACCTAGACACTCCAAGTGCCCGCTAGGTTACCTACATAGTCCAAGTGCACGTTCGTTAACCTAGATAGTCCAAGTGCCCGCTAGTTAACCTACATAGTCCAAGTACCCGCTAGTTAACCTTGATCATCCAAGTGCCCGCTAGTTAACCTACATAGTCCAAGTGCCCATTGGTTAACGTAGATAGGCCAAGTGCCTGCTAGGTAACCTAGACAATCCAAGAGCCGCTAGGTTACCTACATAGTCCAAGTGCACGTTCGTTAACCTAGATAGTCCAAGTGCCCACTGGTAACCTACATAATCCAAGGGCCCCCTAGGTAACCTTGATAGTTTAAGTGCCTTCTAGTTAACCTACATAGTCCAAGAGCCCGCTAGGTAACCTACAAAGACCAAGTGCCCACTAGGTAACCTAAATAATCCAAATGCCCGCTAGGGAAACTACATAATCCAAGTGCCCGCTACTTAACCTAGATAGTCTAAGTGCCCGCTAGTAAACCTAGATAGTCCAAGGGCCCGCTAGTTAATCTATATAGTCCAAGTGCCCACTAGTTAACCTAGATAGTCCAAGTGCCCTCTAGTTAACCTTGATTGTCCAAGTGCCCCCTAGGGGACGTACATAGTCCAAGTGCCCGCTAGGTAACCTAGATAGTCCAAGTGCCCGCTAGGGTATGTACATAGTGCAAGTGCCCGCTTGGTAACCTAGATTGTCCAAGTGTCCGCTAGTTAACCTACATAGTCCCAGTGCCCGCTAGATAACCTAGATAGTCCAAGGTCCTGCTAGTTAACCTACATAGTCCAATGCCCGATAGGGAACCTACAAAGTCCAAGTGCCCGCTGAGGAACCTATATAGTCCAAGTGCCCCATAGGGAACCTACATATTCCAAGTGCCCGTTTGGGAACCTACATAGTCTAAGTGCCCGTAGGGAACCTATATAGTCCAAGTGCCCGCTAGGGAACATACATAGTCAAAGTGCCCGCTAGGGAACCTGCATTGTACAAGTGCCCGCTAATTAACCTAGATAGTCCAAGTGCCCGCTCGTTAACCTAGATAGTCCAAGTGCCCGCTAGTTAACCTTGATCATCCAAGTGCCCGCTAGTTGACCTACATAGTCCAAGTGCCTGATAGAGAACATACATAGTCCAAGTGCCCGCAGAGGAACCTACATAGTCCAAGTGCCCGTTAGGGAACCTAGATAGTCCAAGTGCCCGTAGGGAACCTATATAGTCCAAGTGCCCGCTAGGGAACCTGCATTGTGCAAGTGCCCGCTAGTTAACCTAGATAGTCCAAGTGCCCGCTAGTTAACCTAGATAGTCGAAGTGCCCGATAGTTAACCTAAATAGTCCAAGGTCAGCTAGTTAACCTAGATAGTCCAAGTGTCCGCTAATTAACATACATAGTCCAAGTGCCCGCTAGGTAACCTAGATAGTGCAAGTGCCCGCTAGGTAACTTACAAAGTCCAAGTGCCCGCTAGGTAACCTATATTGTCCAAGTGCCCGCTAAGAAAACAAGATAATCCAAGTGCCCGCTAGGTAACCTAGACAGTTCAAGTAACCACTAGGTTACCTACATAATCCAAGTCCCCGTTCGTTAACCTACATAGTCCAAGTGCCCGCTAGGTAACCAATATACTCCAAATGCCCGCTAGGGACCCTAATAGTCCAAATGCCCGCTATTTAACATAGATAGTCCAAGTGCTCGCTAGTTAACCTAGATAGACCATGTGCCCGCTAGGGAACCTATCTAGTCCAAGTGCCCGATAGGGAACCTACATAGTCCAGTGCCCGCTAGGGAACTTACATAGTCTAAGTGCCCGCTAGTTAACCAAGATAATCCAAGTGCCCGCTAGTTAACCTACATATTCCAAGGGCCCCCTAGTTAACCTAGATAGTCCAAGTGCCCGCAAGGGGACGTACATAGTCCAAGTGCCCGCTAGGTAAACTACATAGTCCAAGTGCCCACTAGGTAACCTAAATAATCCAAATGCCCGCTAGGGAAACTACATAGTCCAAGTGCCCGCTAGGGATCCTGCATTGTACAAGTGCCCGCTAATTAACCTAGATAATCCAAGTGCCCGCTAGTTAACCTAGATAGTCCAAGTGCCCGCTAGTTAACCTTGATCATCCAAGTGCCCGCTAGTTAACCTACATAGTCCAAATGCCCGTTGTTTAACGTAGATAGGCCAAGTACCTGCTAGGTAACCTAGACAGTCCAAGTGCCCGCTAGGTTACCTACATAGTCCAAGTGCACGTTCGTTAACCTAGATAGTCCAAGTGCCCGCTGGTAACCTACATAGTCCAAGGGCCCGCTAGGTAACCTTGATAGTCCAAGTGCCTTCTAGTTAACCTACATAGTCCAAGTGCCCGCTAGGTAATCTAAAAAGTCCAAGTGCCCACTAGGTAACCTAAATAATCCAAATGCCCGCTAGGGAAACTAAATAGTCCAAGTGCCTGCTAGTTAACCTAGATAGTCTAAGTGCCCGCTAGTTAACCTAGATAGTCCAAGTGCCGCTAGGTAACCTACATAGTGCAAGTGTCCCCTAGTTAACCTACATAGTCCAAGTGCCCGCTAGTTAACATAGATAGTCCAAGTGCCCGCTAGGGAACGAACATAGTCCAAGTGCCCGCTAGGTAACCTAGATAGTGCAAGTGCCCGGTAGTTAACCTACATAGTCCAAGTGCTCGCTAGGTAACCTAGATAGTCTAAGGGCCCGCTAGTTAACCTACATAGTCCAAGTGCCCGGTAGTTAACGTACATACTTCAAGTGTCCGTAAGGAACATATATAGTCCAAGTGCCCACTAGGGAACATACAGAGTCTAAGTGCCCGCTAGGGAACCTACGTAGTCCAAGTGCCCGCTAGGGAATCTACATAGTCCAAGGGCCCGCTAGTTAACGTAGATAGTCCACGTGCCGCTAGTTAATCTACATAGTTCAAGGGCCCGCTAGTTAACCTACATAGTCCAACTACCCGCAAGTTAACCTAGATCGTCCAAGTGTCCGCTAGTTAACCTACATAGTACAAGTGCCATCTAGGGAACCTACATAGTCCTAGTGCCTGCTAGGGAACCTACATAGACCAAGTGCCCGCTCTGGAACATAAATAGTCCAAGTGCCCGCTAGGGAATCTACATAGTCCAAGGGCCCGCTACTTAACATAGATAGTCCAAGTGCCGCTAGTTAATAAACATAGTCCAAGGGCCCGCTAGTTAACCTACATAGTAGAAGTGCCCGCTAGGGAACGTACATAGTTCAAGTGCCTGCTAGGGAACCTACATAGTCCAAGTGTCCGCTCTGGAACATACATAGTCCAAGTGCCCGCTAGGGAATCTACATAGTCCAAGGGCCCGCTACTTAACATAGATAGTCCAAGTGCCGCTAGTTAATCAACATAGTCCAAGGGCCCGCTAGTTAACCTACATAGTCCAAGTACCCGCTAGTTAACCTAGATCTTCCAAGTGCCCGCTAGTTAACCTACATAGTCCAAGTGCTCGCTAGTTAACCTAGATAGACCATGTGCCCGCTAGGGAACCTATCTAGTCCAAGTGCCCGATACGGAACCTACATAGTCCAAGTGCCCGCTAGTTAACATAGATAGTCCAAGTACCCGCGAGAAAACGTACATAGTCCAAGTGCCCGCTAGGTAACGTACATAGTCCAAGTGTCCGCTAGTTAACCTAGATTGTCCAAGTGTCCGAGAGTTAACCTACATAGTCCAAGTGCCCACTAGGTAACCTAGATAGTCCAAGGTCCTGCTAGTTAACCTACATAGTCCAATGCCCGATTGGGAACCTAGAAAGTCCAAGTGCCAGCTGAGGAACCTACATAGTCCAAGTGCCCGATAGGAAACATACATATTCCAAGTGCCCGTTAGGGAACCTAGATACTCCAAGTGCCCGTAGGGAATCTATATAGTCCAAGTGCCCGCTAGGGAACCTACATATTCAAAGTGCCCGCTAGGGATCCTGCATTGTACAAGTGCCCGCTAATTAACCTAGATATTCCAAGTGCCCGCTAGTTAACCTAGATAGTCCAAGTGCCCGCTAGTTAACCTTGATCATCCAAGTGACCGCTAGTTAACCTACATAGTCCAAGTGCCCGTTGGTTAACGTAGATAGGCCAAGTGCCTGCTAGGTAACCTAGACAGTCCAAGTGCCCGCTAGGTTACCTACATAGTAAAAGTGCACGTTCGTTAAACTAGATAGTCCAAGTGCCCGCTGGTAACCTACATAGTCCAAGGGCCCGCTAGGTAACCTTGATAGTCCAAGTGCCTTCTAGTTAACCTACATAGTCCAAGTGCCCGCTAGGTAACCTACAAAGTCCAAGTGCCCACTAGGTAACCTAAATAATCCAAATGCCCGCTACGGAAACTACATAGTCCAAGTGCCCGCTAGTTAACCTAGATAGTCTATGTGCCCGCTAGTAAACCTAGATAGTCCACGGGCCCGCTAGTTAATCTAGATAGTCCAAGTGCCCGCTAGTTAACCTAGATAGTCCAAGTGCCCGCTAGTTAACCTAGATCGTCTAAGTGCCCGCTAGTTAACCTAGATAATCCAAGTGCCCGCTAGTTAACCTACATAGTCCAAGGGCCCTCTAGTTAACTTAGATAGTCCAAGTGCCCGCTAGGGGACGTACATAGTCCAAGTGCCCGCTACGTAACCTAGATAGTTCAAGTGCCCGCTAGGGTATGTATATAGTTCAAGTGCCCGCTAGGTAACCTCGATTGTCCAAGTGTCCGCTAGTTAACCTACATAATCCAAGTGCCCGCTAGGTAACCTAGATAGTCCAAGGTCCTGCTAGTTAACCTACATAGTTCAATGCCCGATAGGGAACCTACAAAGTGCAAGTTCCCGCTGAGGAACGTGTAGAGTCCAAGAGCCCGATAGGGAACCTACATATTCCAAGTGCCCGTTAGGGTACCTACATATTCCAAGTGCCCGTAGGGAACCTATATAGTCCAAGTGCCCGCTAGGGAACCTACATAGTCAAAGTGCCCACTAGGGAACCTGCATTGTACAAGTGCCCGCTAAGTATCCTAGATAGTCCAAGTGCCCGCTAGTTAACCTAGATAGTCCAAGTGCCCGCTAGTTAACCTTGATCATCCAAGTGCCCGCTAGTTAACCTACATAGTCCAAGTGCCTGATAGGGAACCTACATAGTCCAAATGCCGCAGAGGAACCTACATAGTCCAAGTGCCCGTTAGGGAACCTAGATAGTCCAAGTGCCCGTAGGGAACCAATATAGTCCAAGTGCCCGCTAGGGGACCTGCATTGTGCAAGTGCCCGCTAGTTAACCTAGATAGTCCAAGTGCCCGCTAGTTAACCTAGATAGTCGAAGTGCCCGATAGTTAACCTACATAGTCCAAGGTCAGCTAGTTAACCTAGATAGCCCAAGTGCCTGCTAATTAACCTACATAGTCCAAGTGCCCGCTAGGTAACCTAGATAGTGCAAGTGCCCGCTAGGTAACCTACAAAGTCCAAGTGCCCGCTAGGTAACCTATATTGTCCAAGTGCCCGCTAAGAAACCAAGATAGTCCAAGTGCCCGTCAGGTAACCTAGATAGTCCAAGTGCCCGCTAGGTAACCTACATAGTCCAAGTTCCCGCTAGGTAACCTAGATAGTCCAAGTGCCCGTTACCTAACCTAGATAATCCAATTGCCCGCTATGCAACATACATAGACCAAGTGCCCATTCGTTAACCTAGAAGTCCAAGTGCCCGCTAGGTAACCTACATAGTCCAAATGCCCGTTCGTTAACCTACATAGTCCAAGGGCCCACTATTTAACCTAGATCGTCCAAGTGTCTTTGGTTAACCTACATAGTCCAAGTGCCCGCAAGGTAACCTATATAGTCAAAGTTCCAGCTATGTAACCTAGATAGTCCAAGGGCCCGCTAGTTAACCTACATAGTCCAAGTGCCCGCTAGGTAAACTAGATAGTCCAAGTGCCCGCTAAGGAACTTACATAGTCCAAGTGCACGCTAGTTAACCCAGATATTCCAAGTGCCCGCTAGTTAACCTAGATAGTCCAACTGCCGCTAGGTAACCTATATAGTGCAAGTGTCCCCTAGTTAACCTACATAGTCCAAGTGCCCGCTAGTTAACATAAATAGTCCAAGTGCCCGCTAGGGAACGTACATAGTCCAAGTGCCCGCTAGGTAACCTAGATAGTGCAAGTGCCCGGTAGTTAACCTACATAGTCCAAGTGCCCGCTAGGTAACCTAGATAGTCTAAGGGCCCGCTAGTTAACCTACATAGTCCAAGTGCCCGGTAGTTAACTTACATAGTTCAAGTGTCCGTAAGGAACATATATAGTCCAAGTGCCCGCTAGGGAACATACAGTGTCTAAGTGCCCGCTAGGGAACCTATGTAGTCCAAGGGCCCGCTAGGGAATCTACATAGTCCAAGGGCCCGCTAGTTAACGTAGATAGTCCAAGTGCCGCTAGTTAATCTACATAGTTCAAGGGCCCGCTAGTTAACCTACATAGTCCAACTACCCGCTAGTTAACCTAGATCGTCCAAGTGTCCGCTAGTTGACCTACATAGTACAAGTGCCCGCCAGGGAACCTACATAGTCCAAGTGCCTGCTAGGAAACCTACATAGACAAGTGCCCGCTACTTAACATAGATAGTCCAAGTGCCGCTAGTTAATCAACATAGTCCAAGGGACCGCTAGTTAACCTACATAGTCCAAGGGCCCGCTAGTTAACCTACATAGTCCAAGCGCCCGCTACTTAACATAGATAGTCCAAGTGCCGCTAGTTAATCAACATAGTCCAAGGGCCCGCTAGTTAACCTACATAGTCCAAGTACCCGCTAGTTAACCTAGATCGTCCAAGTGCCCGCTAGTTAACCTACATAGTCCAAGGGCCCGCTAGTTAACCTACATAGTCCTAGGGCCCGCTAGTTAACCTACAACGTCCAAGGGCCCGCTAGTTAACCTAGATAGTCCAAGTGCCCGCTAGGTAACCTAGACAGTTCAAGTGACCACTAGGTTACCTACATAGTCCAAGTGCCCGTTCGTTAACCTACATAGTCCAAGTGCCCGCTAGAAAACCAATATACTTCAAATGCCCGCTAGGGACCCTAATAGTTCAATTGACCGCTAGTTAACCTAGATAGTCCAAGTGCTCACTAGTTAACCTAGATAGAGCAAGTGTCCGCTAGGGAACCTATCTAGTCCAAGTGCCTGATAGGGAACCTACATAGTCTATGTGCCCGCTAGTTAACATAGATAGTCCATGTACCCGCTAGGAAACGTACATAGTCCAAGTGCCCGCTAGGTAACGTACATAGTCCAAGTGCCTTCTAGTTTACCTACATAGTCCAAGTGCCCGCTATGGAACGTACATAGTCCAAGAGCCCGCTAGGTAACCTAGATAGTCCAAATGCCCGCTAGGGAACCCACATAGTCCAAGTGCCCGCTATGGAACTTACATAGTCCAAGGGCCTGCTAGGGAACCTACATAGTCAAAGTTCCCATTAGTTAACCTAGATTGTCTAAGTGCCTGCTAGATAACCTAGATAATCCAAGTGCCCGCTAGTTAACCTACATAGTCCAAGGGCCCTCTAGTTAACCTAGATAGTCCAAGTGCCCGCTAGGGGACGTACATAGTCCAAGTGCCCGCTAGGTAACCTATATAGTCCAAGTGCCCACTAGGTAACCTAAATAATCCAAATGCCCGCTAGGGAAACTACATAGTCCAAGTGCCCGCTAGGGATCCTGCATTGTACAAGTGCCCGCTAATTAACCTAGATAGTCCAAGAGCCCGCTAGTTAACCTAGATAGTCCAAGTGCCCGCTAGTTAACCTTGATCATCCAAGTGCCCGCTAGTTAACCTACATAGTCAAAGTGCCGCTAGGTAACCTACATAGTGCAAGTGTCCCCTAGTTAACCTACGTAGTCCAAGTGCCCGCTAGTTAACATAGATAGTCCAAGTGCCCGCTAGGTAACCTAGATAGTGCAAGTGCCCGGTAGTTAACCTACATAGTCCAAGTGCCCGCTAGGTAACCTAGATAGTCTAAGGGCCCGCTAGTTAACCTACATAGTCCAAGTGCCCGGTAGTTAACGTACTTAGTTCAAGTGTCCGTAAGGAACATATATAGTCCAAGTGCTCGCTAGGGAACATACAGAGTCTATGTGCCCGCTAGGGATCCTAAGTAGTCCAAGTGCACGGTAGGAAATCTACATAGTCCAAGGGCCCGCTAGTTAACGTAGATAGTCCAAGTGCCGCTAGTTAATCTACATAGTTCAAGGGCCCGATAGTTAACCTACATAGTCCAAGTGCCCGCTAGTTAACCTAGATAGTCCAAGGGCCCTCTAGTTAACCTAGATAGTCCAAGTGCCCGCTAGGTAACCTAGATAGTCCAAGTGCCCGCTAGGTAACCTACATAGTACAAGTGCCCGCTAGGGAACCTACATAGTCCAAGTGCCTGCTAATGAACCTACATAGTCCAAGTGCCCGCTCTGGAACATACATAGTCAAAGTGCCCGCTAGGGAATCTACATAGTCCAAGGGCCCGCTACTTAACATAGATAGTCCAAGTGCCGCTAGTTAATCAACATAGTCCAAGGGCCCGCTAGTTAACCTACATAGTCAAAGGGCCCGCTAGTTAACCTACAATGTCCAAGGGCCCGCTAGTTAACCTAGATAGTCCAAGTGCCTCCTAGTTAAGCTACATACTCCAAGTGCCCGCTAGGTAACCTAGACAGTTCAAGTGACCACTAGGTTACCTACATAGTCCAAGTGCCCGTTCGTTAACCTACATAGTCCAAGTGCCCGCTAGAAAACCAATATACTCCAAATGCCCGCTAGGAACCCTAATAGTTCAATTGACCGCTAGTTAACCTAGATAGTCCAAGTGCTCGCTAGTTAACCTAGATAGACCAAGTGCCCGCTAGGGAACCTATCTAGTCCAAGTGCCCGATAGGGAACCTACATAGTCCAAGTACCCGCTAGTTAACATAGATAGTCCAAGTACCCGCTAGGAAACGTACATAGTCCAAGTGCCCGCCAGGTAACGTACATAATCCAAGTGCTCGCTAGGTAACCTAGATAATCCAAGTGCCTGCTATGGAACGTACATAGTCCAAGTGCCCACTAGGTAACCTAGATAGTCCAAATGCCCGCTAGGGAACCCACATAATCCAAGTGCCCGTTAGGTAACCTAGATAGTCCAAGTGCCCGCTAGTAAACCTAGATAGTCCAAGGGCCCGCTAGTTAATCTAGATAGTCCAAGTGCCCACTAGTTAACCTAGATAGTCCAAGGGCCCTCTAGTTAACCTAGATAGTCCAAGTGCCCGCTAGGTAACCTAGATAGTCCAAGTGCCCGCTAGGGTATGTACATAGTTCAAGTGCCCGCTAGGTAACCTAGATTGTCCAAGTGTCCGATAGTTAACCTACATAGTCCAAGTGCCCACTAGGTAACCTAGATAGTCCAAGGTCCTGCTAGTTAACCTACATAGTCCAAGTGCCTGATAGGGAACCTACATAGTCCAAATGCCGCAGAGGAACCTACATAGTCCAAGTGCCCGTTAGGGAACCTAGATAGTCCAAGTGCCCGTAGGGAACCAATATAGTCCAAGTGCCCGCTAGGGGACCTGCATTGTGCAAGTGCCCGCTAGTTAACCTAGATAGTCCAAGTGCCCGCTAGTTAACCTAGATAGTCGAAGTGCCCGATAGTTAACCTACATAGTCCAAGGTCAGCTAGTTAACCTAGATAGCCCAAGTGCCTGCTAATTAACCTACATAGTCCAAGTGCCCGCTAGGTAACCTAGATAGTGCAAGTGCCCGCTAGGTAACCTACAAAGTCCAAGTGCCCGCTAGGTAACCTATATTGTCCAAGTGCCCGCTAAGAAACCAAGATAGTCCAAGTGCCCGTCAGGTAACCTAGATAGTCCAAGTGCCCGCTAGGTAACCTACATAGTCCAAGTTCCCGCTAGGTAACCTAGATAGTCCAAGTGCCCGTTACCTAACCTAGATAATCCAATTGCCCGCTATGCAACATACATAGACCAAGTGCCCATTCGTTAACCTAGAAGTCCAAGTGCCCGCTAGGTAACCTACATAGTCCAAATGCCCGTTCGTTAACCTACATAGTCCAAGGGCCCACTATTTAACCTAGATCGTCCAAGTGTCTTTGGTTAACCTACATAGTCCAAGTGCCCGCAAGGTAACCTATATAGTCAAAGTTCCAGCTATGTAACCTAGATAGTCCAAGGGCCCGCTAGTTAACCTACATAGTCCAAGTGCCCGCTAGGTAAACTAGATAGTCCAAGTGCCCGCTAAGGAACTTACATAGTCCAAGTGCACGCTAGTTAACCCAGATATTCCAAGTGCCCGCTAGTTAACCTAGATAGTCCAACTGCCGCTAGGTAACCTATATAGTGCAAGTGTCCCCTAGTTAACCTACATAGTCCAAGTGCCCGCTAGTTAACATAAATAGTCCAAGTGCCCGCTAGGGAACGTACATAGTCCAAGTGCCCGCTAGGTAACCTAGATAGTGCAAGTGCCCGGTAGTTAACCTACATAGTCCAAGTGCCCGCTAGGTAACCTAGATAGTCTAAGGGCCCGCTAGTTAACCTACATAGTCCAAGTGCCCGGTAGTTAACTTACATAGTTCAAGTGTCCGTAAGGAACATATATAGTCCAAGTGCCCGCTAGGGAACATACAGTGTCTAAGTGCCCGCTAGGGAACCTATGTAGTCCAAGGGCCCGCTAGGGAATCTACATAGTCCAAGGGCCCGCTAGTTAACGTAGATAGTCCAAGTGCCGCTAGTTAATCTACATAGTTCAAGGGCCCGCTAGTTAACCTACATAGTCCAACTACCCGCTAGTTAACCTAGATCGTCCAAGTGTCCGCTAGTTGACCTACATAGTACAAGTGCCCGCCAGGGAACCTACATAGTCCAAGTGCCTGCTAGGAAACCTACATAGACAAGTGCCCGCTACTTAACATAGATAGTCCAAGTGCCGCTAGTTAATCAACATAGTCCAAGGGACCGCTAGTTAACCTACATAGTCCAAGGGCCCGCTAGTTAACCTACATAGTCCAAGCGCCCGCTACTTAACATAGATAGTCCAAGTGCCGCTAGTTAATCAACATAGTCCAAGGGCCCGCTAGTTAACCTACATAGTCCAAGTACCCGCTAGTTAACCTAGATCGTCCAAGTGCCCGCTAGTTAACCTACATAGTCCAAGGGCCCGCTAGTTAACCTACATAGTCCTAGGGCCCGCTAGTTAACCTACAACGTCCAAGGGCCCGCTAGTTAACCTAGATAGTCCAAGTGCCCCCTAGTTAACCTACATACTCCAAGTGCCCGCTAGGTAACCTAGACAGTTCAAGTGACCACTAGGTTACCTACATAGTCCAAGTGCCCGTTCGTTAACCTACATAGTCCAAGTGCCCGCTAGAAAACCAATATACTTCAAATGCCCGCTAGGGACCCTAATAGTTCAATTGACCGCTAGTTAACCTAGATAGTCCAAGTGCTCACTAGTTAACCTAGATAGAGCAAGTGTCCGCTAGGGAACCTATCTAGTCCAAGTGCCTGATAGGGAACCTACATAGTCTATGTGCCCGCTAGTTAACATAGATAGTCCATGTACCCGCTAGGAAACGTACATAGTCCAAGTGCCCGCTAGGTAACGTACATAGTCCAAGTGCCTTCTAGTTTACCTACATAGTCCAAGTGCCCGCTATGGAACGTACATAGTCCAAGAGCCCGCTAGGTAACCTAGATAGTCCAAATGCCCGCTAGGGAACCCACATAGTCCAAGTGCCCGCTATGGAACTTACATAGTCCAAGGGCCTGCTAGGGAACCTACATAGTCAAAGTTCCCATTAGTTAACCTAGATTGTCTAAGTGCCTGCTAGATAACCTAGATAATCCAAGTGCCCGCTAGTTAACCTACATAGTCCAAGGGCCCTCTAGTTAACCTAGATAGTCCAAGTGCCCGCTAGGGGACGTACATAGTCCAAGTGCCCGCTAGGTAACCTATATAGTCCAAGTGCCCACTAGGTAACCTAAATAATCCAAATGCCCGCTAGGGAAACTACATAGTCCAAGTGCCCGCTAGGGATCCTGCATTGTACAAGTGCCCGCTAATTAACCTAGATAGTCCAAGAGCCCGCTAGTTAACCTAGATAGTCCAAGTGCCCGCTAGTTAACCTTGATCATCCAAGTGCCCGCTAGTTAACCTACATAGTCAAAGTGCCGCTAGGTAACCTACATAGTGCAAGTGTCCCCTAGTTAACCTACGTAGTCCAAGTGCCCGCTAGTTAACATAGATAGTCCAAGTGCCCGCTAGGTAACCTAGATAGTGCAAGTGCCCGGTAGTTAACCTACATAGTCCAAGTGCCCGCTAGGTAACCTAGATAGTCTAAGGGCCCGCTAGTTAACCTACATAGTCCAAGTGCCCGGTAGTTAACGTACTTAGTTCAAGTGTCCGTAAGGAACATATATAGTCCAAGTGCTCGCTAGGGAACATACAGAGTCTATGTGCCCGCTAGGGATCCTAAGTAGTCCAAGTGCACGGTAGGAAATCTACATAGTCCAAGGGCCCGCTAGTTAACGTAGATAGTCCAAGTGCCGCTAGTTAATCTACATAGTTCAAGGGCCCGATAGTTAACCTACATAGTCCAAGTGCCCGCTAGTTAACCTAGATAGTCCAAGGGCCCTCTAGTTAACCTAGATAGTCCAAGTGCCCGCTAGGTAACCTAGATAGTCCAAGTGCCCGCTAGGTAACCTACATAGTACAAGTGCCCGCTAGGGAACCTACATAGTCCAAGTGCCTGCTAATGAACCTACATAGTCCAAGTGCCCGCTCTGGAACATACATAGTCAAAGTGCCCGCTAGGGAATCTACATAGTCCAAGGGCCCGCTACTTAACATAGATAGTCCAAGTGCCGCTAGTTAATCAACATAGTCCAAGGGCCCGCTAGTTAACCTACATAGTCAAAGGGCCCGCTAGTTAACCTACAATGTCCAAGGGCCCGCTAGTTAACCTAGATAGTCCAAGTGCCTCCTAGTTAAGCTACATACTCCAAGTGCCCGCTAGGTAACCTAGACAGTTCAAGTGACCACTAGGTTACCTACATAGTCCAAGTGCCCGTTCGTTAACCTACATAGTCCAAGTGCCCGCTAGAAAACCAATATACTCCAAATGCCCGCTAGGAACCCTAATAGTTCAATTGACCGCTAGTTAACCTAGATAGTCCAAGTGCTCGCTAGTTAACCTAGATAGACCAAGTGCCCGCTAGGGAACCTATCTAGTCCAAGTGCCCGATAGGGAACCTACATAGTCCAAGTACCCGCTAGTTAACATAGATAGTCCAAGTACCCGCTAGGAAACGTACATAGTCCAAGTGCCCGCCAGGTAACGTACATAATCCAAGTGCTCGCTAGGTAACCTAGATAATCCAAGTGCCTGCTATGGAACGTACATAGTCCAAGTGCCCACTAGGTAACCTAGATAGTCCAAATGCCCGCTAGGGAACCCACATAATCCAAGTGCCCGTTAGGTAACCTAGATAGTCCAAGTGCCCGCTAGTAAACCTAGATAGTCCAAGGGCCCGCTAGTTAATCTAGATAGTCCAAGTGCCCACTAGTTAACCTAGATAGTCCAAGGGCCCTCTAGTTAACCTAGATAGTCCAAGTGCCCGCTAGGTAACCTAGATAGTCCAAGTGCCCGCTAGGGTATGTACATAGTTCAAGTGCCCGCTAGGTAACCTAGATTGTCCAAGTGTCCGATAGTTAACCTACATAGTCCAAGTGCCCACTAGGTAACCTAGATAGTCCAAGGTCCTGCTAGTTAACCTACATAGTCCAAGTGCCTGATAGGGAACCTACATAGTCCAAATGCCGCAGAGGAACCTACATAGTCCAAGTGCCCATTAGGGAACCTAGATAGTCCAAGTGCCCGTAGGGAACCAATATAGTCCAAGTGCCCGCTAGGGGACCTGCATTGTGCAAGTGCCCGCTAGTTAACCTAGATAGTCCAAGTGCCCGCTAGTTAACCTAGATAGTCGAAGTGCCCGATAGTTAACCTACATAGTCCAAGGTCAGCTAGTTAACCTAGATAGCCCAAGTGCCTGCTAATTAACCTACATAGTCCAAGTGCCCGCTAGGTAACCTAGATAGTGCAAGTGCCCGCTAGGTAACCTACAAAGTCCAAGTGCCCGCTAGGTAACCTATATTGTCCAAGTGCCCGCTAAGAAACCAAGATAGTCCAAGTGCCCGTCAGGTAACCTAGATAGTCCAAGTGCCCGCTAGGTAACCTACATAGTCCAAGTTCCCGCTAGGTAACCTAGATAGTCCAAGTGCCCGTTACCTAACCTAGATAATCCAATTGCCCGCTATGCAACATACATAGACCAAGTGCCCATTCGTTAACCTAGAAGTCCAAGTGCCCGCTAGGTAACCTACATAGTCCAAATGCCCGTTCGTTAACCTACATAGTCCAAGGGCCCACTATTTAACCTAGATCGTCCAAGTGTCTTTGGTTAACCTACATAGTCCAAGTGCCCGCAAGGTAACCTATATAGTCAAAGTTCCAGCTATGTAACCTAGATAGTCCAAGGGCCCGCTAGTTAACCTACATAGTCCAAGTGCCCGCTAGGTAAACTAGATAGTCCAAGTGCCCGCTAAGGAACTTACATAGTCCAAGTGCACGCTAGTTAACCCAGATATTCCAAGTGCCCGCTAGTTAACCTAGATAGTCCAACTGCCGCTAGGTAACCTATATAGTGCAAGTGTCCCCTAGTTAACCTACATAGTCCAAGTGCCCGCTAGTTAACATAAATAGTCCAAGTGCCCGCTAGGGAACGTACATAGTCCAAGTGCCCGCTAGGTAACCTAGATAGTGCAAGTGCCCGGTAGTTAACCTACATAGTCCAAGTGCCCGCTAGGTAACCTAGATAGTCTAAGGGCCCGCTAGTTAACCTACATAGTCCAAGTGCCCGGTAGTTAACTTACATAGTTCAAGTGTCCGTAAGGAACATATATAGTCCAAGTGCCCGCTAGGGAACATACAGTGTCTAAGTGCCCGCTAGGGAACCTATGTAGTCCAAGGGCCCGCTAGGGAATCTACATAGTCCAAGGGCCCGCTAGTTAACGTAGATAGTCCAAGTGCCGCTAGTTAATCTACATAGTTCAAGGGCCCGCTAGTTAACCTACATAGTCCAACTACCCGCTAGTTAACCTAGATCGTCCAAGTGTCCGCTAGTTGACCTACATAGTACAAGTGCCCGCCAGGGAACCTACATAGTCCAAGTGCCTGCTAGGAAACCTACATAGACAAGTGCCCGCTACTTAACATAGATAGTCCAAGTGCCGCTAGTTAATCAACATAGTCCAAGGGACCGCTAGTTAACCTACATAGTCCAAGGGCCCGCTAGTTAACCTACATAGTCCAAGCGCCCGCTACTTAACATAGATAGTCCAAGTGCCGCTAGTTAATCAACATAGTCCAAGGGCCCGCTAGTTAACCTACATAGTCCAAGTACCCGCTAGTTAACCTAGATCGTCCAAGTGCCCGCTAGTTAACCTACATAGTCCAAGGGCCCGCTAGTTAACCTACATAGTCCTAGGGCCCGCTAGTTAACCTACAACGTCCAAGGGCCCGCTAGTTAACCTAGATAGTCCAAGTGCCCCCTAGTTAACCTACATACTCCAAGTGCCCGCTAGGTAACCTAGACAGTTCAAGTGACCACTAGGTTACCTACATAGTCCAAGTGCCCGTTCGTTAACCTACATAGTCCAAGTGCCCGCTAGAAAACCAATATACTTCAAATGCCCGCTAGGGACCCTAATAGTTCAATTGACCGCTAGTTAACCTAGATAGTCCAAGTGCTCACTAGTTAACCTAGATAGAGCAAGTGTCCGCTAGGGAACCTATCTAGTCCAAGTGCCTGATAGGGAACCTACATAGTCTATGTGCCCGCTAGTTAACATAGATAGTCCATGTACCCGCTAGGAAACGTACATAGTCCAAGTGCCCGCTAGGTAACGTACATAGTCCAAGTGCCTTCTAGTTTACCTACATAGTCCAAGTGCCCGCTATGGAACGTACATAGTCCAAGAGCCCGCTAGGTAACCTAGATAGTCCAAATGCCCGCTAGGGAACCCACATAGTCCAAGTGCCCGCTATGGAACTTACATAGTCCAAGGGCCTGCTAGGGAACCTACATAGTCAAAGTTCCCATTAGTTAACCTAGATTGTCTAAGTGCCTGCTAGATAACCTAGATAATCCAAGTGCCCGCTAGTTAACCTACATAGTCCAAGGGCCCTCTAGTTAACCTAGATAGTCCAAGTGCCCGCTAGGGGACGTACATAGTCCAAGTGCCCGCTAGGTAACCTATATAGTCCAAGTGCCCACTAGGTAACCTAAATAATCCAAATGCCCGCTAGGGAAACTACATAGTCCAAGTGCCCGCTAGGGATCCTGCATTGTACAAGTGCCCGCTAATTAACCTAGATAGTCCAAGAGCCCGCTAGTTAACCTAGATAGTCCAAGTGCCCGCTAGTTAACCTTGATCATCCAAGTGCCCGCTAGTTAACCTACATAGTCAAAGTGCCGCTAGGTAACCTACATAGTGCAAGTGTCCCCTAGTTAACCTACGTAGTCCAAGTGCCCGCTAGTTAACATAGATAGTCCAAGTGCCCGCTAGGTAACCTAGATAGTGCAAGTGCCCGGTAGTTAACCTACATAGTCCAAGTGCCCGCTAGGTAACCTAGATAGTCTAAGGGCCCGCTAGTTAACCTACATAGTCCAAGTGCCCGGTAGTTAACGTACTTAGTTCAAGTGTCCGTAAGGAACATATATAGTCCAAGTGCTCGCTAGGGAACATACAGAGTCTATGTGCCCGCTAGGGATCCTAAGTAGTCCAAGTGCACGGTAGGAAATCTACATAGTCCAAGGGCCCGCTAGTTAACGTAGATAGTCCAAGTGCCGCTAGTTAATCTACATAGTTCAAGGGCCCGATAGTTAACCTACATAGTCCAAGTGCCCGCTAGTTAACCTAGATAGTCCAAGGGCCCTCTAGTTAACCTAGATAGTCCAAGTGCCCGCTAGGTAACCTAGATAGTCCAAGTGCCCGCTAGGTAACCTACATAGTACAAGTGCCCGCTAGGGAACCTACATAGTCCAAGTGCCTGCTAATGAACCTACATAGTCCAAGTGCCCGCTCTGGAACATACATAGTCAAAGTGCCCGCTAGGGAATCTACATAGTCCAAGGGCCCGCTACTTAACATAGATAGTCCAAGTGCCGCTAGTTAATCAACATAGTCCAAGGGCCCGCTAGTTAACCTACATAGTCAAAGGGCCCGCTAGTTAACCTACAATGTCCAAGGGCCCGCTAGTTAACCTAGATAGTCCAAGTGCCTCCTAGTTAAGCTACATACTCCAAGTGCCCGCTAGGTAACCTAGACAGTTCAAGTGACCACTAGGTTACCTACATAGTCCAAGTGCCCGTTCGTTAACCTACATAGTCCAAGTGCCCGCTAGAAAACCAATATACTCCAAATGCCCGCTAGGAACCCTAATAGTTCAATTGACCGCTAGTTAACCTAGATAGTCCAAGTGCTCGCTAGTTAACCTAGATAGACCAAGTGCCCGCTAGGGAACCTATCTAGTCCAAGTGCCCGATAGGGAACCTACATAGTCCAAGTACCCGCTAGTTAACATAGATAGTCCAAGTACCCGCTAGGAAACGTACATAGTCCAAGTGCCCGCCAGGTAACGTACATAATCCAAGTGCTCGCTAGGTAACCTAGATAATCCAAGTGCCTGCTATGGAACGTACATAGTCCAAGTGCCCACTAGGTAACCTAGATAGTCCAAATGCCCGCTAGGGAACCCACATAATCCAAGTGCCCGTTAGGTAACCTAGATAGTCCAAGTGCCCGCTAGTAAACCTAGATAGTCCAAGGGCCCGCTAGTTAATCTAGATAGTCCAAGTGCCCACTAGTTAACCTAGATAGTCCAAGGGCCCTCTAGTTAACCTAGATAGTCCAAGTGCCCGCTAGGTAACCTAGATAGTCCAAGTGCCCGCTAGGGTATGTACATAGTTCAAGTGCCCGCTAGGTAACCTAGATTGTCCAAGTGTCCGATAGTTAACCTACATAGTCCAAGTGCCCACTAGGTAACCTAGATAGTCCAAGGTCCTGCTAGTTAACCTACATAGTCCAAGTGCCTGATAGGGAACCTACATAGTCCAAATGCCGCAGAGGAACCTACATAGTCCAAGTGCCCGTTAGGGAACCTAGATAGTCCAAGTGCCCGTAGGGAACCAATATAGTCCAAGTGCCCGCTAGGGGACCTGCATTGTGCAAGTGCCCGCTAGTTAACCTAGATAGTCCAAGTGCCCGCTAGTTAACCTAGATAGTCGAAGTGCCCGATAGTTAACCTACATAGTCCAAGGTCAGCTAGTTAACCTAGATAGCCCAAGTGCCTGCTAATTAACCTACATAGTCCAAGTGCCCGCTAGGTAACCTAGATAGTGCAAGTGCCCGCTAGGTAACCTACAAAGTCCAAGTGCCCGCTAGGTAACCTATATTGTCCAAGTGCCCGCTAAGAAACCAAGATAGTCCAAGTGCCCGTCAGGTAACCTAGATAGTCCAAGTGCCCGCTAGGTAACCTACATAGTCCAAGTTCCCGCTAGGTAACCTAGATAGTCCAAGTGCCCGTTACCTAACCTAGATAATCCAATTGCCCGCTATGCAACATACATAGACCAAGTGCCCATTCGTTAACCTAGAAGTCCAAGTGCCCGCTAGGTAACCTACATAGTCCAAATGCCCGTTCGTTAACCTACATAGTCCAAGGGCCCACTATTTAACCTAGATCGTCCAAGTGTCTTTGGTTAACCTACATAGTCCAAGTGCCCGCAAGGTAACCTATATAGTCAAAGTTCCAGCTATGTAACCTAGATAGTCCAAGGGCCCGCTAGTTAACCTACATAGTCCAAGTGCCCGCTAGGTAAACTAGATAGTCCAAGTGCCCGCTAAGGAACTTACATAGTCCAAGTGCACGCTAGTTAACCCAGATATTCCAAGTGCCCGCTAGTTAACCTAGATAGTCCAACTGCCGCTAGGTAACCTATATAGTGCAAGTGTCCCCTAGTTAACCTACATAGTCCAAGTGCCCGCTAGTTAACATAAATAGTCCAAGTGCCCGCTAGGGAACGTACATAGTCCAAGTGCCCGCTAGGTAACCTAGATAGTGCAAGTGCCCGGTAGTTAACCTACATAGTCCAAGTGCCCGCTAGGTAACCTAGATAGTCTAAGGGCCCGCTAGTTAACCTACATAGTCCAAGTGCCCGGTAGTTAACTTACATAGTTCAAGTGTCCGTAAGGAACATATATAGTCCAAGTGCCCGCTAGGGAACATACAGTGTCTAAGTGCCCGCTAGGGAACCTATGTAGTCCAAGGGCCCGCTAGGGAATCTACATAGTCCAAGGGCCCGCTAGTTAACGTAGATAGTCCAAGTGCCGCTAGTTAATCTACATAGTTCAAGGGCCCGCTAGTTAACCTACATAGTCCAACTACCCGCTAGTTAACCTAGATCGTCCAAGTGTCCGCTAGTTGACCTACATAGTACAAGTGCCCGCCAGGGAACCTACATAGTCCAAGTGCCTGCTAGGAAACCTACATAGACAAGTGCCCGCTACTTAACATAGATAGTCCAAGTGCCGCTAGTTAATCAACATAGTCCAAGGGACCGCTAGTTAACCTACATAGTCCAAGGGCCCGCTAGTTAACCTACATAGTCCAAGCGCCCGCTACTTAACATAGATAGTCCAAGTGCCGCTAGTTAATCAACATAGTCCAAGGGCCCGCTAGTTAACCTACATAGTCCAAGTACCCGCTAGTTAACCTAGATCGTCCAAGTGCCCGCTAGTTAACCTACATAGTCCAAGGGCCCGCTAGTTAACCTACATAGTCCTAGGGCCCGCTAGTTAACCTACAACGTCCAAGGGCCCGCTAGTTAACCTAGATAGTCCAAGTGCCCCCTAGTTAACCTACATACTCCAAGTGCCCGCTAGGTAACCTAGACAGTTCAAGTGACCACTAGGTTACCTACATAGTCCAAGTGCCCGTTCGTTAACCTACATAGTCCAAGTGCCCGCTAGAAAACCAATATACTTCAAATGCCCGCTAGGGACCCTAATAGTTCAATTGACCGCTAGTTAACCTAGATAGTCCAAGTGCTCACTAGTTAACCTAGATAGAGCAAGTGTCCGCTAGGGAACCTATCTAGTCCAAGTGCCTGATAGGGAACCTACATAGTCTATGTGCCCGCTAGTTAACATAGATAGTCCATGTACCCGCTAGGAAACGTACATAGTCCAAGTGCCCGCTAGGTAACGTACATAGTCCAAGTGCCTTCTAGTTTACCTACATAGTCCAAGTGCCCGCTATGGAACGTACATAGTCCAAGAGCCCGCTAGGTAACCTAGATAGTCCAAATGCCCGCTAGGGAACCCACATAGTCCAAGTGCCCGCTATGGAACTTACATAGTCCAAGGGCCTTATAGGGAACCTACATAGTCAAAGTTCCCATTAGTTAACCTAGATTGTCTAAGTGCCTGCTAGATAACCTAGATAATCCAAGTGCCCGCTAGTTAACCTACATAGTCCAAGGGCCCTCTAGTTAACCTAGATAGTCCAAGTGCCCGCTAGGGGACGTACATAGTCCAAGTGCCCGCTAGGTAACCTATATAGTCCAAGTGCCCACTAGGTAACCTAAATAATCCAAATGCCCGCTAGGGAAACTACATAGTCCAAGTGCCCGCTAGGGATCCTGCATTGTACAAGTGCCCGCTAATTAACCTAGATAGTCCAAGAGCCCGCTAGTTAACCTAGATAGTCCAAGTGCCCGCTAGTTAACCTTGATCATCCAAGTGCCCGCTAGTTAACCTACATAGTCAAAGTGCCGCTAGGTAACCTACATAGTGCAAGTGTCCCCTAGTTAACCTACGTAGTCCAAGTGCCCGCTAGTTAACATAGATAGTCCAAGTGCCCGCTAGGTAACCTAGATAGTGCAAGTGCCCGGTAGTTAACCTACATAGTCCAAGTGCCCGCTAGGTAACCTAGATAGTCTAAGGGCCCGCTAGTTAACCTACATAGTCCAAGTGCCCGGTAGTTAACGTACTTAGTTCAAGTGTCCGTAAGGAACATATATAGTCCAAGTGCTCACTAGGGAACATACAGAGTCTATGTGCCCGCTAGGGATCCTAAGTAGTCCAAGTGCACGGTAGGAAATCTACATAGTCCAAGGGCCCGCTAGTTAACGTAGATAGTCCAAGTGCCGCTAGTTAATCTACATAGTTCAAGGGCCCGATAGTTAACCTACATAGTCCAAGTGCCCGCTAGTTAACCTAGATAGTCCAAGGGCCCTCTAGTTAACCTAGATAGTCCAAGTGCCCGCTAGGTAACCTAGATAGTCCAAGTGCCCGCTAGGTAACCTACATAGTACAAGTGCCCGCTAGGGAACCTACATAGTCCAAGTGCCTGCTAATGAACCTACATAGTCCAAGTGCCCGCTCTGGAACATACATAGTCAAAGTGCCCGCTAGGGAATCTACATAGTCCAAGGGCCCGCTACTTAACATAGATAGTCCAAGTGCCGCTAGTTAATCAACATAGTCCAAGGGCCCGCTAGTTAACCTACATAGTCAAAGGGCCCGCTAGTTAACCTACAATGTCCAAGGGCCCGCTAGTTAACCTAGATAGTCCAAGTGCCTCCTAGTTAAGCTACATACTCCAAGTGCCCGCTAGGTAACCTAGACAGTTCAAGTGACCACTAGGTTACCTACATAGTCCAAGTGCCCGTTCGTTAACCTACATAGTCCAAGTGCCCGCTAGAAAACCAATATACTCCAAATGCCCGCTAGGAACCCTAATAGTTCAATTGACCGCTAGTTAACCTAGATAGTCCAAGTGCTCGCTAGTTAACCTAGATAGACCAAGTGCCCGCTAGGGAACCTATCTAGTCCAAGTGCCCGATAGGGAACCTACATAGTCCAAGTACCCGCTAGTTAACATAGATAGTCCAAGTACCCGCTAGGAAACGTACATAGTCCAAGTGCCCGCCAGGTAACGTACATAATCCAAGTGCTCGCTAGGTAACCTAGATAATCCAAGTGCCTGCTATGGAACGTACATAGTCCAAGTGCCCACTAGGTAACCTAGATAGTCCAAATGCCCGCTAGGGAACCCACATAATCCAAGTGCCCGTTAGGTAACCTAGATAGTCCAAGTGCCCGCTAGTAAACCTAGATAGTCCAAGGGCCCGCTAGTTAATCTAGATAGTCCAAGTGCCCACTAGTTAACCTAGATAGTCCAAGGGCCCTCTAGTTAACCTAGATAGTCCAAGTGCCCGCTAGGTAACCTAGATAGTCCAAGTGCCCGCTAGGGTATGTACATAGTTCAAGTGCCCGCTAGGTAACCTAGATTGTCCAAGTGTCCGATAGTTAACCTACATAGTCCAAGTGCCCACTAGATAACCTAGATAGTCCAAGGTCCTGCTAGTTAACCTACATAGTCCAATGCCTGATAGGGAACCTACAAAGTCCAAGTGCCCGCTGAGGAACCTACATAGTCCAAGTGCCCGATAGGAAACATACATATTCCAAGTGCCCGTTAGGGAACCTAGATAGTCCAAGTGCCCGTAGGGAATCTATATAGTCCAAGTGCCCGCTAGGGATCCTACATAGTCAAAGTGCCCGCTAGGGAACCTGCATTGTACAAGTGCCCGCTAATTAACCTAGATAGTCCAAGTGACCGCTAGTTAACCTAGATAGTCCAAGTGCCCGCTAGTTAACCTTGATCATCCAAGTGCCCGCTAGTTAACCTACATAGTCCAAGTGCCCGTTGGTTAACGTAGATAGGCCAAGTGCCTGCTAGGTAACCTAGACAGTCCAAGTGCCCGCTAGGTTACCTACATAGTCCAAGTGCACGTTCGTTAACCTAGATAGTCCAAGTGCCCGCTGGTAACCTACATAGTCCAAGGGCCCGCTAGGTAACCTTGATAGTCCAAGTGCCTTCTAGTTAACCTACATAGTCCAAGTGCCCGCTAGGTAACCTACAAAGTCCAAGTGCCCACTAGGTAACCTAAATAATCCAAATGCCCGCTAGGGAAACTACATAGTCCAAGTGTCCGCTAGTAAACCTAGATAGTCCAAGGGCCCCCTAGTTAATCTAGATAGTCCAAGTGCCCGCTAGTTAACCTAGATAATCCAAGTGCCCGCTAGTTAACCTAGATCGTCCAAGTGTCCGCTAGGTAACCTAGATAGTCCAAGTGCCCGCTAGGGTATGTACATAGTTCAAGTGTCCGCTAGGTAACCTAGATTGTCCAAGTGTCCGCTAGTTAAACTACATAGTTCAAGTGCCCGCTAGGTAACCTAGATAGTCCAAGGTCCTGCTAGTTAACCTACATAGTCCAATGCCCGATAGGGAACCTACAAAGTCCAAGTGCCCGCTGAGGAACCTATATAGTCCAAGTGCCCGATAGGGAACCTACATATTCCAAGTGCCCGTTAGGGAACCTAGATAGTCCAAGTGCCGCTAGTTAATCTACATAGTTCAAGGGCCCGCTAGTTAAACTACATAGTCCAACTACCCGCTAGTTAACCTAGATCGTCCAAGTGTCCGCTAGTTGACCTACATAGTTCAAGTGCCCGACAGGGAACCTACATAGTCCAAGTGCCTGCTAGGGAACCTACATAGTCCAAGTGCCCGCTCTGGAACATACATAGTCCAAGTGCCCGCTATTGAATCTACATAGCCCAAGGGCCCGCTACTTAACATAGATATTCCAAGTGCCGCTAGTTAATCAACATAGTCCAAGGGCCCGCTAGTTAACCTACATAGTCCAAGGGCCCGCTACTTAACCTACATAGTCCAAGTACCCGCTAGTTAACCTAGATCGTCCAAGTGCCCGCTAGTTAACCTACATAGTCCAAGGGTCCGCTAGTTAACCTACATAGTCCAAGGGCCCCCTAGTTAACCTACAACGTCCAAGGGCCCGCTAGTTAACCTAGATAGTCCAAGTGCCCCCTAGTTACCCTACATACTCCAAGTGCCCGCTAGGTAACCTAGACAGTTCAAGTGACCACTAGGTTACCTACATAGTCCAAGTGCCCGCTAGGAAACCAATATACTCCAAATGCCCGCTAGGGACCCTAATAGTTCAATTGACCGCTAGTTAACCTAGATAGTCCAAGTGCTCACTAGTTAACCTAGATAGACCAAGTGTCCGCTAGGGAACCTATCTAGTCCAAGTGCCTGATAGGGAACCTACATAGTCCATGTGCCCGCTAGTTAACATAGATAGTCCAAGTACCCGCTAGGAAACGTACATAGTCCAAGTGCCCGCTAGGTAACGTACATAGTCCAAGTGCCCGCTATGGAACGTACATAGTCCAAGTGCCCGCTAGGTAACCTGGATAGTCCAAATGCCCGCTAGGGAACCCACATAGTCCAAGTGCCCGTTATGTAACCTAGATAGTCCAAATGCCCGCTAGGGAACCCACATAGTCCAAGTGCCCGCTATGGAACTTACATAGTCCAAGGGCCCGCTAGGGAATCTACATAGTCAAAGTGCCCGTTAGTTAACCTAGATTGTCTAAGTGCCCGCTAGATAACCTAGATAATCCAAGTGCCCGCTAGTTAACCTACATAGTCCAAGGGCCCTCTAGTTAACCTAGATAGTCCAAGTGCCCGCTAGGGGACGTACATAGTCCAAGTGCCCGCTAGGTAACCTACATAGTCCAAGTTCCCACTATGTAACCTAAATAATCCAAATGCCCGCTAAGGAAACTACATAGTCCAAGTGCCCTTTAGGGATCCTGCATTGTACAAGTGCCCGCTAATTAACCTAGATAGTCCAAGTGCCCGCTAGTTAACCTAGATAGTCCAAGTGTCCGCTAGTTAACCTTGATCATCCAAGAGCCCTCTAGTTAACCTACATAGTCCAAGTGCCCGTTGGTTTACGTAGATATGCCAAGTGCCTGCTAGGTAACCTAGACAGTCCAAGTGCCCGCTAGGTTACCTACATAGTCCAAGTACACGTTCGTTAACGTAGATAGTCCAAGTGCCCGCTGGTAACCTACATAGTCCAAGGGCCCGCTAGGTAACCTTGATAGTCCAAGTGCCTTCCAGTTAACCTACAAAGTCCAAGTGCCCGCTAGGTAACCTACAAAGTCCAAGTGCCCACTAGGTAACCTAAATAATCCAAATGCCCGCTAGGGAAACTACATAGTCCTAGTGCCCGCTAGTTAACCTAGATGGTCTAAGTGCCCGCTAGTAAACCTAGATAGTCCAAGGGCTCGCTAGTTAACCCAGATAGTCCAAGTGCCCGCTAGTTAACCTAGATAGTCCAAGTGCCGCGAGGTAACCTACATAGTGCAAGTGTCCCCTAGTTAACCTACATAGTCCAAGTGCCCGCTAGTTAACCTAGATAGTCCAAGTGCCCGCTACTTAACCTACATAGTCCAAGGGCCCTCTAGTTAACCTAGATAGTCCAAGTGCCCGCTAGGGGACGTACATAGTCCAAGTGCCCGCTAGGTAACCTATATAGTCCAAGTGCCCACTAGGTAACCTAAATAATCCAAATGCCCGCTAGGGAAACTACATAGTCCAAGTGCCCGCTAGGGATCCTGCATTGTACAAGTGCCCGCTAATTAACCTAGATTGTCCAAGAGCCCGCTAGTTATCCTAGATAGTCCAAGTGCCCGCTAGTTAACCTTGATCATCCAAGTGCCCGCTAGTTAACCTACATAGTCAAAGTGCCGCTAGGTAACCTACATAGTGCAAGTGTCCCCTAGTTAACCTACATAGTCCAAGTGCCCGCTAGTTAACATAGATAGTCCAAGTGCCCGCTAGTTAACCTAGATAGTGCAAGTGCCCGGTAGTTAACCTACATAGTCCAAGTGCCCGCTAGGTAACCTAGATAGTCTAAGGGCCCGCTAGTTAATCTACATAGTCCAAGTGCCCGGTAGTTAACGTACTTAGTTCAAGTGTCCGTAAGGAACATATATAGTCCAAGTGCCCGCTAGGGAACATACAGAGTCTATGTGCCCGCTAGGGATCCTATGTAGTCCAAGTGCACGGTAGGAAATCTACATAGTCCAAGGGCCCGCTAGTTAACGTAGATAGTCCAAGTGCCGCTAGTTAATCTACATAGTTCAAGGGCCCGCTAGTTAACCTACATAGTCCAAGTGCCCGCTAGTTAACCTAGATAGTCCAAGGGCCCTCTAGTTAACCTAGATAGTCCAAGTGCCCGCTAGGTAACCTAGATAGTCCAAGTGCCCGCTAGGTAACCTACATAGTACAAGTGCCCGCTAGGGAACCTACATAGTCCAAGTGCCCGCTAGGGAATCTACATAGTCCAAGGGCCCGCTACTTAACATAGATAGTCCAATTGCCGCTAGTTAATCAACATAGTCCAAGGGCCAGCTAGTTAACCTACATAGTCAAAGGGCCCGCTAGTTAACCTACAATGTCCAAGGGCCCGCTATTTAACCTAGATAGTCCAAGTGCCTCCACTTAAGCTACATACTCCAAGTGCCCGCTAGGTAACCTAGACAGTTCAAGTGACCACTAGGTTACCTACATAGTCCAAGTGCCCGTTCGTTAATCTACATAGTCCAAGTGCTTGCTAGAAAACCAATATACTCCAAATGCCCGCTAGGAACCCTAATAGTTCAATTGACCGCTAGTTAACCTAGATAGTCCAAGTGCTCGCTAGTTAACTTAGATAGACCAAGTGCCCGCTAGGGAACCTATCTAGTCCAAGTGCCCGATAGGGAACCTACATAGTCCAAGTACCCGCTAGTTAACATAGATAGTCCAAGTACCCGCTAGGAAACGTACATAGTCCAAGTGCCCGCCAGGTAACGTACATAGTCCAAGTGCTCGCTAGGTAACCTAGATAATCCAAGTGCCTGCTAGGGAACGTACATAGTCCAAGTGCCCGCTAGGTAACCTAGATAGTCCAAATGCCCGCTAGGGAACCCACATAGTCCAAGTGCCCGTTAGGTAACCTAGATAGTCCAAGTGCCCGCTAGTAAACCTAGATAGTTAAGGGCCCGCTAGTTAATCTAGATAGTCCAAGTGCCCACTAGTTAACCTAGATAGTCCAAGGGCCCTCTAGTTAACCTAGATAGTCCAAGTGCCCGCTAGGTAACCTAGATAGTCCAAGTGCCCGCTAGGGTATGTACATAGTTCAAGGGCCCGCTAGGTAACCTAGATTGTCCAAGTGTCCGATAGTTAACCTACATAGTCCAAGTGCCCACTAGGTAACCTAGATAGTCCAAGGTCCTGCTAGTTAACCTACATAGTCCAATGCCCGATTGGGAACCTAGAAAGTCCAAGTGCCAGCTGAGGAACCTACATAGTCCAAGTGCCCGATAGGAAACATACATATTCCAAGTGCCCGTTAGGGAACCTAGATAGTCCAAGTGCCCGTAGGGAATCTATATAGTCCAAGTGCCCGCTAGGGATCCTACATAGTCAAAGTGCCCACTAGGGAACCTGCATTGTACAAGTGCCCGCTAATTAACCTAGATAGTCCAAGTGACCGCTAGTTAACCTAGATAGTCCAAGTGCTCGCTAGTTAACCTTGATCATCCAAGTGCCCGCTAGTTAACCTACATAGTCCAAGTGCCCGTTGGTTAACGTAGATAGGCCAAGTGCCTGCTAGGTAACCTAGACAGTCCAAGTGCCCGCTAGGTTACCTACATAGTCCAAGTACACGTTCGTTAACCTAGATAGTCCAAGTGCCCGCTAGGTAACCTACATAGTCCAAGGGCCCGCTAGGTAACCTTGATAGTCCAAGTGCCTTCTAGTTAACCTACAAAGTCCAAGTGCCCGCTAGGTAACCTACAAAGTCCAAGTGCCCACTAGGTAACCTAAATAATCCAAATGCCCGCTAGGGAAACTACATAATCCAAGTGTCCGCTAGTAAACCTAGATAGTCCAAGGGCCCCCTAGTTAATCTAGATAGTCCAAGTGCCCGCTAGTTACCCTAGATAATCCAAGTGCCCGCTAGTTAACCTAGATCGTCCAAGTGTCCGCTAGGTAACCTAGATAGTCCAAGTGCCCGCTAGGGTATGTACATAGTTCAAGTGTCCGCTAGGTAACCTAGATTGTCCAAGTGTCCGCTAGTTAAACTACATAGTTCAAGTGCCCGCTAGGTAACCTAGATAGTCCAAGGTCCTGCTAGTTAACCTACATAGTCCAATGCCCGATAGGGAACCTACAAAGTCCAAGTGCCCGCTGAGGAACCTATATAGTCCAAGTGCCCGATAGGGAACCTACATATTCCAAGTGCCCGTTAGGGAACCTAGATAGTCCAAGTGCCGCTAGTTAATCTACATAGTTCAAGGGCCCGCTAGTTAAACTACATAGTCCAACTACCCGCTAGTTAACCTAGATCGTCCAAGTGTCCGCTAGTTGACCTACATAGTCCAAGTGCCCGCTAGTTAACATAGATAGTCCAAGTGCCCGCTAGGGAACGTACATAGTCCAAGTGCCCGCTAGGTAACCTAGATAGTGCAAGTGACCGGTAGTTAACCTACATAGTCCAAGTGCTCGCTAGGTAACCTAGATAGTCTAAGGGCCCGCTAGTTTACCTACATAGTCCAAGTGCCCGGTAGTTAACGTACATACTTCAAGTGTCCGTAAGGAACATATATAGTCCAAGTGCCCACTAGGGAACATACAGAGTCTAAGTGCCCGCTAGGGAACCTACGTAGTCCAAGTGCCCGCTAGGGAATCTACATAGTCCAAGGGCCCGTTAGTTAACGTAGATAGTCCACGTGCCGCTAGTTAATCTACATAGTTCAAGGGCCCGCTAGTTAACCTACATAGTCCAACTACCCGCAAGTTAACCTAGATCGTCCAAGTGTCCGCTACTTAACCTACATAGTACAAGTGCCATCTAGGGAACCTACATAGTCCAAGTGCCTGCTAGGGAACCTACATAGTCCAAGTGCCCGCTCTGGAACATAAATAGTCCAAGTGCCCGCTAGGGAATCTACATAGTCCAAGGGCCCGCTACTTAACATAGATAGTCCAAGTGCCGCTAGTTAATAAACATAGTCCAAGGGCCCGCTAGTTAACCTACATAGTAGAAGTGCCCGCTAGGGAACGTACATAGTTCAAGTGCCTGCTAGGGAACCTACATAGTCCAAGTGTCCGCTCTGGAACATACATAGTCCAAGTGCCCGCTAGGGAATCTACATAGTCCAAGGGCCCGCTACTTAACATAGATAGTCCAAGTGCCGCTAGTTAATCAACATAGTCCAAGGGCCCGCTAGTTAACCTACATAGTCCAAGTACCCGCTAGTTAACCTAGATCGTCCAAGTGCCCGCTAGTTAACCTACATAGTCCAAGTGCTCGCTAGTTAACCTAGATAGACCATGTGCCCGCTAGGGAACCTATCTAGTCCAAGTGCCCGATACGGAACCTACATAGTCCAAGTGCCCGCTAGTTAACATAGATAGTCCAGGTACCCGCTAGAAAACGTACATAGTCCAAGTGCCCGCTAGGTAACGTACATAGTCCAAGTGTCCGCTAGGTAACCTAGATTGTCCAAGTGTCCGAGAGTTAACCTACATAGTCCAAGTGCCCACTAGGTAACCTAGATAGTCCAAGGTCCTGCTAGTTAACCTACATAGTCCAATGCCCGATTGGGAACCTAGAAAGTCCAAGTGCCAGCTGAGGAACCTACATAGTCCAAGTGCCCGATAGGAAACATACATATTCCAAGTGCCCGTTAGGGAACCTAGATACTCCAAGTGCCCGTAGGGAATCTATATAGTCCAAGTGCCCGCTAGGGAACCTACATATTCAAAGTGCCCGCTAGGGATCGTGCATTGTACAAGTGCCCGCTAATTAACCTAGATAGTCCAAGTGCCCGCTAGTTAACCTAGATAGTCCAAGTGCCCGCTAGTTAACCTTGATCATCCAAGTGACCGCTAGTTAACCTACATAGTCCAAGTGCCCGTTGGTTAACGTAGATAGGCCAAGTGCCTGCTAGGTAACCTAGACAGTCCAAGTGCCCGCTAGGTTACCTACATAGTAAAAGTGCACGTTCGTTAAACTAGATAGTCCAAGTGCCCGCTGGTAACCTACATAGTCCAAGGGCCCGCTAGGTAACCTTGATAGTCCAAGTGCCTTCTAGTTAACCTACATAGTCCAAGTGCCCGCTAGGTAACCTACAAAGTCCAAGTGCCCACTAGGTAACCTAAATAATCCAAATGCCCGCTACGGAAACTACATAGTCCAAGTGCCCGCTAGTTAACCTAGATAGTCTATGTGCCCGCTAGTAAACCTAGATAGTCCAAGGGCCCGCTAGTTAATCTAGATAGTCCAAGTGCCCGCTAGTTAACCTAGATAGTCCAAGTGCCCGCTAGGGGACGTACATAGTCCATGTGCCCGCTAGGTAACCTATATAGTCCAAGTGCCCACTAGGTAACCTAAATAATTCAAATGCCCGCTAGGGAAACTACATAGTCCAAGTGCCCGCTAGGGATCCTGCATTGTACAAGTGCCCGCTAATTAACCTAGATAGTCCAAGAGCCCGCTAGTTAACCTAGATAGTCCAAGTGCCCGCTAGTTAACCTTGATCATCCAAGTGCCCGCTAGTTAACCTACATAGTCAAAGTGCCGCTAGGTAACCTACATAGTGCAAGTGTCCCCTAGTTAACCTACATAGTCCAAGTGCCCGCTAGTTAACATAGATAGTCCAAGTGCCCGCTAGGTAACCTAGATAGTGCAAGTGCCCGGTAGTTAACCTACATAGTCCAAGTGCCCGCTAGGTAACCTAGATAGTCTAAGGGCCCGCTAGTTAATCTACATAGTCCAAGTGCCCGGTAGTTAACGTACTTAGTTCAAGTGTCCGTAAGGAACATATATAGTCCAAGTGCCCGCTAGGGAACATACAGAGTCTATGTGCCCGCTAGGGATCCTATGTAGTCCAAGTGCACGGTAGGAAATCTACATAGTCCAAGGGCCCGCTAGTTAACGTAGATAGTCCAAGTGCCGCTAGTTAATCTACATAGTTCAAGGGCCCGCAAGTTAACGTACATAGTCCAAGTGCCCGCTAGTTAACCTAGATAGTCCAAGGGCCCTCTAGTTAACCTAGATAGTCCAAGTGCCCGCTAGGTAACCTAGATAGTCCAAGTGCCCGCTAGGTAACCTACATAGTACAAGTGCCCGCTAGGGAACCTACATAGTCCAAGTGCCTGATAGGGAACCTACATAGTCCAAGTGCCCGCTCTGGAACATACATAGTCCAAGTGCCCGCTAGGGAATCTACATAGTCCAAGGGCCCGCTACTTAACATAGATAGTCCAAGTGCCGCTAGTTAATCAACATAGTCCAAGGGCCCGCTAGTTAACCTACATAGTCAAAGGGCCCGCTAGTTAACCTACAATGTCCAAGGGCCCGCTATTTAACCTAGATAGTCCAAGTGCCTCCACTTAAGCTACATACTCCAAGTGCCCGCTAGGTAACCTAGACAGTTCAAGTGACCACTAGGTTACCTACATAGTCCAAGTGCCCGTTCGTTAACCTACATAGTCCAAGTGCCCGCTAGAAAACCAATATACTCCAAATGCCCGCTAGGAACCCTAATAGTTCAATTGACCGCTAGTTAACCTAGATAGTCCAAGTGCTCGCTAGTTAACTTAGATAGACCAAGTGCCCGCTAGGGAACCTATCTAGTCCAAGTGCCCGATAGGGAACCTACATAGTCCAAGTACCCGCTAGTTAACATAGATAGTCCAAGTACCCGCTAGGAAACGTACATAGTCCAAGTGCCCGCCAGGTAACGTACATAGTCCAAGTGCTCGCTAGGTAACCTAGATAATCCAAGTGCCTGCTAGGGAACGTACATAGTCCAAGTGCCCGCTAGGTAACCTAGATAGTCCAAATGCCCGCTAGGGAACCCACATAGTCCAAGTGCCCGTTAGGTAACCTAGATAGTCCAAGTGCCCGCTAGTAAACCTAGATAGTCCAAGGGCCCGCTAGTTAATCTAGATAGTCCAAGTGCCCACTAGTTAACCTAGATAGTCCAAGGGCCCTCTAGTTAACCTAGATAGTCCAAGTGCCTGCTAGGTAACCTAGATAGTCCAAGTGCCCGCTAGTGTATGTACATAGTTCAAGGGCCCGCTAGGTAACCTAGATTGTCCAAGTGTCCGATAGTTAACCTACATAGTCCAAGTGCCCACTAGGTAACCTAGATAGTCCAAGGTCCTGCTAGTTAACCTACATAGTCCAATGCCTGATAGGGAACCTACAAAGTCCAAGTGCCCGCTGAGGAACCTACATAGTCCAAGTGCCCGATAGGAAACATACATATTCCAAGTGCCCGTTAGGGAACCTAGATAGTCCAAGTGCCCGTAGGGAATCTATATAGTCCAAGTGCCCGCTAGGGATCCTACATAGTCAAAGTGCCCGCTAGGGAACCTGCATTGTAAAAGTGCCCGCTAATTAACCTAGATAGTCCAAGTGACCGCTAGTTAACCTAGATAGTCCAAGTGCCCGCTAGTTAACCTTGATCATCCAAGTGCCCGCTAGTTAACCTACATAGTCCAAGTGCCCGTTGGTTAACGTAGATAGGCCAAGTGCCTGCTAGGTAACCTAGACAGTCCAAGTGCCCGCTAGGTTACCTACATAGTCCAAGTGCACGTTCGTTAACCTAGATAGTCCAAGTGCCCGCTAGGTAACCTACATAGTCCAAGGGCCCGCTAGGTAACCTTGATAGTCCAAGTGCCTTCTAGTTAACCTACATAGTCCAAGTGCCCGCTAGGTAACCTACAAAGTCCAAGTGCCCACTAGGTAACCTAAATAATCCAAATGCCCGCTAGGGAAACTACATAGTCCAAGTGTCCGCTAGTAAACCTAGATAGTCCAAGGGCCCCCTAGTTAATCTAGATAGTCCAAGTGCCCGCTAGTTACCCTAGATAATCCAAGTGCCCGCTAGTTAACCTAGATCGTCCAAGTGTCCGCTAGGTAACCTAGATAGTCCAAGTGCCCGCTAGGGTATGTACATAGTTCAAGTGTCCGCTAGGTAACCTAGATTGTCCAAGTGTCCGCTAGTTAAACTACATAGTTCAAGTGCCCGCTAGGTAACCTAGATAGTCCAAGGTCCTGCTAGTTAACCTACATAGTCCAATGCCCGATAGGGAACCTACAAAGTCCAAGTGCCCGCTGAGGAACCTATATAGTCCAAGTGCCCGATAGGGAACCTACATATTCCAAGTGCCCGTTAGGGAACCTAGATAGTCCAAGTGCCGCTAGTTAATCTACATAGTTCAAGGGCCCGCTAGTTAAACTACATAGTCCAACTACCCGCTAGTTAACCTAGATCGTCCAAGTGTCCGCTAGTTGACCTACATAGTCCAAGTGCCCGCTAGTTAACATAGATAGTCCAAGTGCCCGCTAGGGAACGTACATAGTCCAAGTGCCCGCTAGGTAACCTAGATAGTGCAAGTGCCCGGTAGTTAACCTACATAGTCCAAGTGCTCGCTAGGTAACCTAGATAGTCTAAGGGCCCGCTAGTTAACCTACATAGTCCAAGTGCCCGGTAGTTAACGTACATACTTCAAGTGTCCGTAAGGAACATATATAGTCCGAGTGCCCACTAGGGAACATACAGAGTCTAAGTGCCCGCTAGGGAACCTACGTAGTCCAAGTGCCCGCTAGGGAATCTACATAGTCCAAGGGCCCGTTAGTTAACGTAGATAGTCCACGTGCCGCTAGTTAATCTACATAGTTCAAGGGCCCGCTAGTTAACCTACATAGTCCAACTACCCGCAAGTTAACCTAGATCGTCCAAGTGTCCGCTACTTAACCTACATAGTACAAGTGCCATCTAGGGAACCTACATAGTCCTAGTGCCTGCTAGGGAACCTACATAGTCCAATTGCCCGCTCTGGAACATAAATAGTCCAAGTGCCCGCTAGGGAATCTACATAGTCCAAGGGCCCGCTACTTAACATAGATAGTCCAAGTGCCGCTAGTTAATAAACATAGTCCAAGGGCCCGCTAGTTAACCTACATAGTAGAAGTGCCCGCTAGGGAACGTACATAGTTCAAGTGCCTGCTAGGGAACCTACATAGTCCAAGTGTCCGCTCTGGAACATACATAGTCCAAGTGCCCGCTAGGGAATCTACATAGTCCAAGGGCCCGCTACTTAACATAGATAGTCCAAGTGCCGCTAGTTAATAAACATAGTCCAAGGGCCCGCTAGTTAACCTACATAGTAGAAGTGCCCGCTAGGGAACGTACATAGTTCAAGTGCCTGCTAGGGAACCTACATAGTCCAAGTGTCCGCTCTGGAACATACATAGTCCAAGTGCCCGCTAGGGAATCTACATAGAACAAGGGCCCGCTACTTAACATAGATAGTCCAAGTGCCGCTAGTTAATCAACATAGTCCAAGGGCCCGCTAGTTAACCTACATAGTCCAAGTACCCGCTAGTTAACCTAGATCGTCCAAGTGCCCGCTAGTTAACCTACATAGTCCAAGTGCTCGCTAGTTAACCTAGATAGACCATGTGCCCGGTAGGGAACCTATCTAGTCCAAATGCCCGATACGGAACCTACATAGTCCAAGTGCCCGCTAGTTAACATAGATAGTCCAAGTACCCGCTAGAAAACGTACATAGTCCAAGTGCCCGCTAGGTAACGTACATAGTCCAAGTGTCCGCTAGGTAACCTAGATTGTCCAAGGTCCTGCTAGTTAACCTACATAGTCCAATGCCCGATTGGGAACCTAGAAAGTCCAAGTGCCAGCTGAGGAACCTACATAGTCCAAGTGCCCGATAGGAAACATACATATTCCAAGTGCCCGTTAGGGAACCTAGATACTCCAAGTGCCCGTAGGGAATCTATATAGTCCAAGTGCCCGCTAGGGAACCTACATATTCAAAGTGCCCGCTAGGGATCCTGCATTGTACAAGTGCCCGCTAATTAACCTAGATAGTCCAAGTGCCCGCTAGTTAACCTAGATAGTCCAAGTGCCCGCTAGTTAACCTTGATCATCCAAGTGACCGCTAGTTAACCTACATAGTCCAAGTGCCCGTTGGTTAACGTAGATAGGCCAAGTGCCTGCTAGGTAACCTAGACAGTCCAAGTGCCCGCTAGGTTACCTACATAGTAAAAGTGCACGTTCGTTAAACTAGATAGTCCAAGTGCCCGCTGGTAACCTACATAGTCCAAGGGCCCGCTAGGTAACCTTGATAGTCCAAGTGCCTTCTAGTTAACCTACATAGTCCAAGTGCCCGCTAGGTAACCTACAAAGTCCAAGTGCCCACTAGGTAACCTAAATAATCCAAATGCCCGCTACGGAAACTACATAGTCCAAGTGCCCGCTAGTTAACCTAGATAGTCTATGTGCCCGCTAGTAAACCTAGATAGTCCAAGGGCCCGCTAGTTAATCTAGATAGTCCAAGTGCCCGCTAGTTAACCTAGATAGTCCAAGTGCCCGATAGGGGACGTACATAGTCCAAGTGCCTGCTAGGTAACCTATATAGTCCAAGTGCCCACTAGGTAACCTAAATAATCCAAATGCCCGCTAGGGAAACTACATAGTCCAAGTGCCCGCTAGGGATCCTGCATTGTACAAGTGCCCGCTAATTAACCTAGATAGTCCAAGAGCCCGCTAGTTAACCTAGATAGTCCAAGTGCCCGCTAGTTAACCTTGATCATCCAAGTGCCCGCTAGTTAACCTACATAGTCAAAGTGCCGCTAGGTAACCTACATAGTGCAAGTGTCCCCTAGTTAACCTACATAGTCCAAGTGCCCGCTAGTTAACATAGATAGTCCAAGTGCCCGCTAGGTAACCTAGATAGTGCAAGTGCCCGGTAGTTAACCTACATAGTCCAAGTGCCCGCTAGGTAACCTAGATAGTCTAAGGGCCCGCTAGTTAATCTACATAGTCCAAGTGCCCGGTAGTTAACGTACTTAGTTCAAGTGTCCGTAAGGAACATATATAGTCCAAGTGCCCGCTAGGGAACATACAGAGTCTATGTGCCCGCTAGGGATCCTATGTAGTCCAAGTGCACGGTAGGAAATCTACATAGTCCAAGGGCCCGCTAGTTAACGTAGATAGTCCAAGTGCCGCTAGTTAATCTACATAGTTCAAGGGCCCGCTAGTTAACGTACATAGTCCAAGTGCCCGCTAGTTAACCTAGATAGTCCAAGGGCCCTCTAGTTAACCTAGATAGTCCAAGTGCCCGCTAGGTAACCTAGATAGTCCAAGTGCCCGCTAGGTAACCTACATAGTACAAGTGCCCGCTAGGGAACCTACATAGTCCAAGTGCCTGCTAGGGAACCTACATAGTCCAAGTGCCCGCTCTGGAACATACATAGTGAAAGTGCCCGCTAGGGAATCTACATAGTCCAAGGGCCCGCTACTTAACATAGATAGTCCAAGTGCCGCTAGTTAATCAACATACTCCAAGGGCCCGCTAGTTAACCTACATAGTCAAAGGGCCCGCTAGTTAACCTACAATGTCCAAGGGCCCGCTATTTAACCTAGATAGTCCAAGTGCCTCCACTTAAGCTACATACTCCAAGTGCCCGCTAGGTAACCTAGACAGTTCAAGTGACCACTAGGTTACCTACATAGTCCAAGTGCCCGTTCGTTAACCTACATAGTCCAAGTGCCCGCTAGAAAACCAATATACTCCAAATGCCCGCTAGGAACCCTAATAGTTCAATTGACCGCTAGTTAACCTAGATAGTCCAAGTGCTCGCTAGTTAACTTAGATAGACCAAGTGCCCGCTAGGGAACCTATCTAGTCCAAGTGCCCGATAGGGAACCTACATAGTCCAAGTACCCGCTAGTTAACATAGATAGTCCAAGTACCCGCTAGGAAACGTACATAGTCCAAGTGCCCGCCAGGTAACGTACATAGTCCAAGTGCTCGCTAGGTAACCTAGATAATCCAAGTGCCTGCTAGGGAACGTACATAGTCCAAGTGCCCGCTAGGTAACCTAGATAGTCCAAATGCCCGCTAGGGAACCCACATAGTCCAAGTGCCCGTTAGGTAACCTAGATAGTCCAAGTGCCCGCTGGTAAACCTAGATAGTCCAAGGGCCCGCTAGTTAATCTAGATAGTCCAAGTGCCCACTAGTTAACCTAGATAGTCCAAGGGCCCTCTAGTTAACCTAGATAGTCCAAGTGCCCGCTAGGTAACCTAGATAGTCCAAGTGCCCGCTAGGGTATGTACATAGTTCAAGGGCCCGCTAGGTAACCTAGATTGTCCAAGTGTCCGATAGTTAACCTACATAGTCCAAGTGCCCACTAGGTAACCTAGATAGTCCAAGGTCCTGCTAGTTAACCTACATAGTCCAATGCCTGATAGGGAACCTACAAAGTCCAAGTGCCCGCTGAGGAACCTACATAGTCCAAGTGCCCGATAGGAAACATACATATTCCAAGTGCCCGTTAGGGAACCTAGATAGTCCAAGTGCCCGTAGGGAATCTATATAGTCCAAGTGCCCGCTAGGGATCCTACATAGTCAAAGTGCCCGCTAGGGAACCTGCATTGTAAAAGTGCCCGCTAATTAACCTAGATAGTCCAAGTGACCGCTAGTTAACCTAGATAGTCCAAGTGCCCGCTAGTTAACCTTGATCATCCAAGTGCCCGCTAGTTAACCTACATAGTCCAAGTGCCCGTTGGTTAACGTAGATAGGCCAAGTGCCTGCTAGGTAACCTAGACAGTCCAAGTGCCCGCTAGGTTACCTACATAGTCCAAGTGCACGTTCGTTAACCTAGATAGTCCAAGTGCCCGCTAGGTAACCTACATAGTCCAAGGGCCCGCTAGGTAACCTTGATAGTCCAAGTGCCTTCTAGTTAACCTACATAGTCCAAGTGCCCGCTAGGTAACCTACAAAGTCCAAGTGCCCACTAGGTAACCTAAATAATCCAAATGCCCGCTAGGGAAACTACATAGTCCAAGTGTCCGCTAGTAAACCTAGATAGTCCAAGGGCCCCCTAGTTAATCTAGATAGTCCAAGTGCCCGCTAGTTACCCTAGATAATCCAAGTGCCCGCTAGTTAACCTAGATCGTCCAAGTGTCCGCTAGGTAACCTAGATAGTCCAAGTGCCCGCTAGGGTATGTACATAGTTCAAGTGTCCGCTAGGTAACCTAGATTGTCCAAGTGTCCGCTAGTTAAACTACATAGTTCAAGTGCCCGCTAGGTAACCTAGATAGTCCAAGGTCCTGCTAGTTAACCTACATAGTCCAATGCCCGATAGGGAAACTACAAAGTCCAAGTGCCCGCTGAGGAACCTATATAGTCCAAGTGCCCGATAGGGAACCTACATATTCCAAGTGCCCGTTAGGGAACCTAGATAGTCCAAGTGCCGCTAGTTAATCTACATAGTTCAAGGGCCCGCTAGTTAAACTACATAGTCCAACTACCCGCTAGTTAACCTAGATCGTCCAAGTGTCCGCTAGTTGACCTACATAGTCCAAGTGCCCGCTAGTTAACATAGATAGTCCAAGTGCCCGCTAGGGAACGTACATAGTCCAAGTGCCCGCTAGGTAACCTAGATAGTGCAAGTGCCCGGTAGTTAACCTACATAGTCCAAGTGCTCGCTAGGTAACCTAGATAGTCTAAGGGCCCGCTAGTTAACCTACATAGTCCAAGTGCCCGGTAGTTAACGTACATACTTCAAGTGTCCGTAAGGAACATATATAGTCCGAGTGCCCACTAGGGAACATACAGAGTCTAAGTGCCCGCTAGGGAACCTACGTAGTCCAAGTGCCCGCTAGGGAATCTACATAGTCCAAGGGCCCGTTAGTTAACGTAGATAGTCCACGTGGCGCTAGTTAATCTACATAGTTCAAGGGCCCGCTAGTTAACCTACATAGTCCAACTACCCGCAAGTTAACCTAGATCGTCCAAGTGTCCGCTACTTAACCTACATAGTACAAGTGCCATCTAGGGAACCTACATAGTCCTAGTGCCTGCTAGGGAACCTACATAGTCCAAGTGCCCGCTCTGGAACATACATAGTCCAAGTGCCCGCTAGGGAATCTACATAGTCCAAGGGCCCGCTACTTAACATAGATAGTCCAAGTGCCGCTAGTTAATAAACATAGTCCAAAGGCCCGCTAGTTAACCTACATAGTAGAAGTGCCCGCTAGGGAACGTACATAGTTCAAGTGCCTGCTAGGGAACCTACATAGTCCAAGTGTCCGCTCTGGAACATACATAGTCCAAGTGCACGCTAGGGAATCTACATAGTCCAAGGGCCCGCTACTTAACATAGATAGTCCAAGTGCCGCTAGTTAATCAACATAGTCCAAGGGCCCGCTAGTTAACCTACATAGTCCAAGTACCCGCTAGTTAACCTAGATCGTCCAAGTGCCCGCTAGTTAACCTACATAGTCCAAGTGCTCGCTAGTTAACCTAGATAGACCATGTGCCCGCTAGGGAACCTATCTAGTCCAAGTGCCCGATACGGAACCTACATAGTCCAAGTGCCCGCTAGTTAACATAGATAGTCCAAGTACCCGCTAGAAAACGTACATAGTCCAAGTGCCCGCTAGGTAACGTACATAGTCCAAGTGTCCGCTAGGTAACCTAGATTGTCCAAGTGTCCGAGAGTTAACCTACATAGTCCAAGTGCCCACTAGGTAACCTAGATATTCCAAGGTCCTGCTAGTTAACCTACATAGTCCAATGCCCGATTGGGAACCTAGAAAGTCCAAGTGCCAGCTGAGGAACCTACATAGTCCAAGTGCCCGATAGGAAACATACATATTCCAAGTGCCCGTTAGGGAACCTAGATAGTCCAAGTGCCCGTAGGGAATCTATATAGTCCAAGTGCCCGCTAGGGAACCTACATATTCAAAGTGCCCGCTAGGGATCCTGCATTGTACAAGTGCCCGCTAATTAACCTAGATAGTCCAAGTGCCCGCTAGTTAACCTAGATAGTCCAAGTGCCCGCTAGTTAACCTTGATCATCCAAGTGACCGCTAGTTAACCTACATAGTCCAAGTGCCCGTTGGTTAACGTAGATAGGCCAAGTGCCTGCTAGGTAACCTAGACAGTCCAAGTGCCCGCTAGGTTACCTACATAGTAAAAGTGCACGTTCGTTAAACTAGATAGTCCAAGTGCCCGCTGGTAACCTACATAGTCCAAGGGCCCGCTAGGTAACCTTGATAGTCCAAGTGCCTTCTAGTTAACCTACATAGTCCAAGTGCCCGCTAGGTAACCTACAAAGTCCAAGTGCCCACTAGGTAACCTAAATAATCCAAATGCCCGCTACGGAAACTACATAGTCCAAATGCCCGCTAGTTAACCTAGATAGTCTATGTGCCCGCTAGTAAACCTAGATAGTCCAAGGGCCCGCTAGTTAATCTAGATAGTCCAAGTGCCCGCTAGTTAACCTAGATAGTCCAAGTGCCCGCTAGTTAACCTAGATCATCTAAGTGCCCGCTAGTTAACCTAGATAATCCAAGTGCCCGCTAGTTAACCTACATAGTCCAAGGGCCCTCTAGTTAACTTAGATAGTCCAAGTGCCCGCTAGGGGACGTACATAGTCCAAGTGCCCGCTACGTAACCTACATAGTCCAAGTGCCCGCTAGAGTATGTATATAGTTCAAGTGCCCGCTAGGTAACCTCGATTGTCCAAGTGTCCGCTAGTTAACCTACATAATCCAAGTGCCCGCTAGGTAACCTAGATAGTCCAAGGTCCTGCTAGTTAACCTACATAGTTCAATGCCCGATAGGGAACCTACAAAGTGCAAGTTCCCGCTGAGGAACGTGTAGAGTCCAAGAGCCCGATAGGGAACCTACATATTCCAAGTGCCCGTTAGGGTACCTACATATTCCAAGTGCCCGTAGGGAACCTATATAGTCCAAGTGCCCGCTAGGGAACCTACATAGTCAAAGTGCCCACTAGGGAACCTGCATTGTACAAGTGCCCGCTAAGTATCCTAGATAGTCCAAGTGCCCGCTAGTTAACCTAGATAGTCCAAGTGCCCGCTAGTTAACCTTGATCATCCAAGTGCCCGCTAGTTAACCTACATAGTCCAAGTGCCTGATAGGGAACCTACATAGTCCAAGTGCCCGCAGAGGAACCTACATAGTCCAAGTGCCCGTTAGGGAACCTAGATAGTCCAAGTGCCCGTAGGGAACCTATATAGTCCAAGTGCCCGCTAGGGAACCTGCATTGTGCAAGTGCCCGCTAGTTAACCTAGATAGTCCAAGTGCCCGCTAGTTAACCTAGATAGTCGAAGTGCCCGATAGTTAACCTACATAGTCCTAGGTCAGCTAGTTAACCTAGATAGTCCAAGTGCCCGCTAATTAACCTACATAGTCCAAGTGCCCGCTAGGTAACCTAGATAGTGCAAGTGCCCGCTAGGTAACCTACAAAGTACAAGTGCCCGCTAGGTAACCTATATTGTCCAAGTGCCCGCTAAGAAACCAAGATAGTCCAAGTGCCCGTCAGGTAACCTAGATAGTCCAAGTGCCCGCTAGGTAACCTACATAGTCCAAGTTCCCGCTAGGTAACCTAGATAGTCCAAGTGCCCGTTACCTAACCTAGATAATCCAATTGCCCGCTATGGAACATACATAGACCAAGTGCCCATTCGTTAACCTAGAAGTCCAAGTGCCCGCTAGGTAACCTACATAGTCCAAATGCCCGTTCGTTAACCTACATAGTCCAAGGGCCCACTATTTAACCTAGATCGTCCAAGTGTCTTTGGTTAACCTACATAGTCCAAGTGCCCGCAAGGTAACCTATATAGTCAAAGTTCCAGCTATGTAACCTAGATAGTCCAAGGGCCCGCTAGTTAACCTACATAGTCCAAGTGCCCGCTAGGTAAAATAGATAGTCCAAGTGCCCGCTAAGGAACCTACATAGTCCAAGTGCACGCTAGTTAACCCAGATATTCCAATGCCCGCTAGTTAACCTAGATAGTCCAACTGCCGCTAGGTAACCTATATAGTGCAAGTGTCCCCTAGTTAACCTACATAGTCCAAGTGCCCGCTAGTTAACATAAATAGTCCAAGTGCCCGCTAGGGAACGCACATAGTCCAAGTGCCCGCTAGGTAACCTAGATAGTGCAAGTGCCCGGTAGTTAACCTACATAGTCCAAGTGCCCGCTAGGTAACCTAGATAGTCTAAGGGCCCGCTAGTTAACCTACATAGTCCAAGTGCCCGGTAGTTAACTTACATAGTTCAAGTGTCCGTAAGGAACATATATAGTCCAAGTGCCCGCTAGGGAACATACAGTGTCTAAGTGCCCGCTAGGGAACCTATGTAGTCCAAGGGCCCGCTAGGGAATCTACATAGTCCAAGGGCCCGCTAGTTAACGTAGATAGTCCAAGTGCCGCTAGTTAATCTACATAGTTCAAGGGCCCGCTAGTTAACCTACATAGTCCAACTACCCGCTAGTTAACCTAGATCGTCCAAGTGTCCGCTAGTTGACCTACATAGTACAAGTGCCCGCCAGGGAACCTACATAGTCCAAGTGCCTGCTAGGGAACCTACATAGACAAGTGCCCGCTACTTAACATAGATAGTCCAAGTGCCGCTAGTTAATCAACATAGTCCAAGGGCCCGCTAGTTAACCTACATAGTCCAAGGGCCCGCTAGTTAACCTACATAGTCCAAGGGCCCGCTACTTAACATAGATAGTCCAAGTGCCGCTAGTTAATCAACATAGTCCAAGGGCCCGCTAGTTAACCTACATAGTCCAAGTACCCGCTAGTTAACCTAGATCGTCCAAGTGCCCGCTAGTTAACCTACATAGTCCAAGGGCCCGCTAGTTAACCTACATAGTCCTAGGGCCCGCTAGTTAACCTACAACGTCCAAGGGCCCGCTAGTTAACCTAGATAGTCCAAGTGCCCCCTAGTTAACCTACATACTCCAAGTGCCGGCTAGGTAACCTAGACAGTTCAAGTGACCACTAGGTTACCTACATAGTCCAAGTGCCCGTTCGTTAACCTACATAGTCCAAGTGCCCGCTAGAAAACCAATATACTTCAAATGCCCGCTAGGGACCCTAATAGTTCAATTGACCGCTAGTTAACCTAGATAGTCCAAGTGCTCACTAGTTAACCTAGATAGACCAAGTGTCCGCTAGGGAACCTATCTAGTCCAAGTGCCTGATAGGGAACCTACATAGTCCATGTGCCCGCTAGTTAACATAGATAGTCCATGTACCCGCTAGGAAACGTACATAGTCCAAGTGCCCGCTAGGTAACGTACATAGTCCAAGTGCCTTCTAGTTTACCTACATAGTCCAAGTGCCCGCTATGGAACGTACATAGTCTAAGAGCCCGCTAGGTAACCTAGATAGTCCAAATGCCCGCTAGGGAACCCACATAGTCCAAGTGCCCGTTAGGTAACCTAGATAGTCCAAATGCCCGCTAGGGAACCCACATAGTCCAAGTGCCCGCTATGGAACTTACATAGTCCAAGGGCCCGCTAGGGAACCTACATAGTCAAAGTGCCCGTTAGTTAACCTAGATTGTCTAAGTGCCCGCTAGATAACCTAGATAATCCAAGTGCCCGCTAGTTAACCTACATAGTCCAAGGGCCCTCTAGTTAACCTAGATAGTCCAAGTGCCCGCTAGGGGACGTACATAGTCCAAGTGCCCGCTAGGTAACCTATATAGTCCAAGTGCCCACTAGGTAACCTAAATAATCCAAATGCCCGCTAGGGAAACTACATAGTCCAAGTGCCCGCTAGGGATCCTGCATTGTACAATTGCCCGCTAATTAACCTAGATAGTCCAAGAGCCCGCTAGTTAACCTAGATAGTCCAAGTGCCCGCTAGTTAACTTTGATCATCCAAGTGCCCGCTAGTTAACCTACATAGTCAAAGTGCCGCTAGGTAACCTACATAGTGCAAGTGTCCCCTAGTTAACCTACATAGTCCAAGTGCCCGCTAGTTAACATAGATAGTCCAAGTGCCCGCTAGGTAACCTAGATAGTGCAAGTGCCCGGTAGTTAACCTACATAGTCCAAGTGCCCGCTAGGTAACCTAGATAGTCTAAGGGCCCGCTAGTTAACCTACATAGTCCAAGTGCCCGGTAGTTAACGTACTTAGTTCAAGTGTCCGTAAGGAACATATATAGTCCAAGTGTCCGCTAGGGAACATACAGAGTCTATGTGCCCGCTAGGGATCCTACGTAGTCCAAGTACACGGTAGGAAATCTACATAGTCCAAGGGCCCGCTAGTTAACTTAGATAGTCCAAGTGCCGCTAGTTAATCTACATAGTTCAAGGGCCCGCTAGTTAACCTACATAGTCCAAGTGCCCGCTAGTTAACCTAGATAGTCCAAGGGCCCTCTAGTTAACCTAGATAGTCCAAGTGCCCGCTAGGTAACCTAGATAGTCCAAGTGCCCGCTAAGTAACCTACATAGTAAAAGTGCCCGCTAGGGAACCTACATAGTCCAAGTGCCTGCTAATGAACCTACATAGTCCAAGTGCCCGCTCTGGAACATACATAGTGAAAGTGCCCGCTAGGGAATCTACATAGTCCAAGGGCCCGCTACTTAACATAGATAGTCCAAGTGCCGCTAGTTAACCTACATAGTCAAAGGGCCCGCTAGTTAACCTACAATGTCCAAGGGCCCGCTAGTTAACCTAGATAGTCCAAGTGCCTCCTAGTTAAGCTACATACTCCAAGTGCCCGCTAGGTAACCTAGACAGTTCAAGTGACAACTAGGTTACCTACATAGTCCAAGTGCCCGTTCGTTAACCTACATAGTACAAGTGCCCGCTAGAAAACCAATAGACTCCAAATGCCCAGTAGGAACCCTAATAGTTCAATTGACCGCTAGTTAACCTAGATAGTCCAAGTGCTCGCTAGTTAACCTAGATAGACCAAGTGCCCGCTAGGGAACCTATCTAGTCCAAGTGCCCGATAGGGAACCTACATAGTCCAAGTACCCGCTAGTTAACATAGATAGTCCAAGTACACGCTAGGAAACGTACATAGTCCAAGTGCCCGCCAGGTAACGTACATAATCCAAGTGCTCGCTAGGTAACCTAGATAATCCAAGTGCCTGCTAGGGAACGTACATAGTCCAAGTGCCCGCTAGGTAACCTAGATAGTCCAAATGCCCGCTAGGGAACCCACATAATCCAAGTGCCCGTTAGGTAACCTAGATAGTCCAAGTGCCCGCTAGTAAACCTAGATAGTCCAAGGGCCCGCTAGTTAATCTAGATAGTCCAAGTGCCCACTAGTTAACCTAGATAGTCCAAGGGCCCTCTAGTTAACCTAGATAGTCCAAGTGCCCGCTAGGTAACCTAGATAGTCCAAGTGCCCGCTAGGGTATGTACATAGTTCAAGTGCCCGCTAGGTAACCTAGATTGTCCAAGTGTCCGATAGTTACCCTACATAGTCCAAGTGCCCACTAGGTAACTTAGATAGTCCAAGGTCCTGCTAGTTAACCTACATAGTCCAATGCCTGATAGGGAACCTACAAAGTCCAAGTGCCCGCTGAGGAACCTACATAGTCCAAGTGCCCGATAGGAAACATACATATTCCAAGTGCCCGTTAGGGAACCTAGATAGTCCAAGTGCCCGTAGGGAATCTATATAGTCCAAGTGCCCGCTAGGGATCCTACATAGTCAAAGTGCCCGCTAGGGAACCTGCATTGTACAAGTGCCCGCTAATTAACCTAGATAGTCCAAGTGACCGCTAGTTAACCTAGATAGTCCAAGTGCCCGCTAGTTAACCTTGATCATCCAAGTGCCCGCTAGTTAACCTACATAGTCCAAGTGCCCGTTGGTTAACGTAGATAGGCCAAGTGCCTGCTAGGTAACCTAGACAGTCCAAGTGCCCGCTAGGTTACCTACATAGTCCAAGTGCACGTTCGTTAACCTAGATAGTCCAAGTGCCCGCTCGTAACCTACATAGTCCAAGGGCCCGCTAGGTAACCTTGATAGTCCAAGTGCCTTCTAGTTAACCTACATAGTCCAAGTGCCCGCTAGGTAACCTACAAAGTCCAAGTGCCCACTAGGTAACCTAAATAATCCAAATGCCCGCTAGGGAAAATACATAGTCCAAGTGTCCGCTAGTAAACCTAGATAGTCCAAGGGCCCCCTAGTTAATCTAGATAGTCCAAGTGCCCGCTAGTTAACCTAGATAATCCAAGTGCCCGCTAGTTAACCTAGATCGTCCAAGTGTCCGCTAGGTAACCTAGATAGTCCAAGTGCCCGCTAGGGTATGTACATAGTTCAAGTGTCCGCTAGGTAACCTAGATTGTCCAAGTGTCCGCTAGTTAAACTACATAGTTCAAGTGCCCGCTAGGTAACCTAGATAGTCCAAGGTCCTGCTAGTTAACCTACATAGTCCAATGCCCGATAGGGAACCTACAAAGTCCAAGTGCCCGCTGAGTTAACTATATAGTCCAAGTGCCCGATAGGGAACCTACATATTCCAAGTGCCCGTTAGGGAACCTAGATAGTCCAAGTGCCGCTAGTTAATCTACATAGTTCAAGGGCCCGCTAGTTAAACTACATAGTCCAACTACCCGCTAGTTAACCTAGATCGTCCAAGTGTCCGCTAGTTGACCTACATAGTACAAGTGCCCGCCAGGGAACCTACATAGTCCAAGTGCCTGCTAGGGAACCTACATAGTCCAAGTGCCCGCTCTGGAACATACATAGTCCAAGTGCCCGCTATTGAATCTACATAGCCCAAGGGCCCGCTACTTAACATAGATATTCCAAGTGCCGCTAGTTAATCAACATAGTCCAAGGGCCCGCAAGTTAACCTACATAGTCCAAGGGCCCGCTACTTAACCTACATAGTCCAAGTACCCGCTAGTTAACCTAGATCGTCCAAGTGCCCGCTAGTTAACCTACATAGTCCAAGGGCCCGCTAGTTAACCTACATAGTCCAAGGGCCCGCTAGTTAACCTACAACGTCCAAGGGCCCGCTAGTTAACCTAGATAGTCCAAGTGCCCCCTAGTTACCCTACATACTCCAAGTGCCCGCTAGGTAACCTAGACAGTTCAAGTGACCACTAGGTTACCTACATAGTCCAAGTGCCCGCTAGAAAACCAATATACTCCAAATGCCCGCTAGGGACCCTAATAGTTCAATTGACCGCTAGTTAACCTAGATAGTCCAAGTGCTCACTAGTTAACCTAGATAGACCAAGTGTCCGCTAGGGAACCTATCTAGTCCAAGTGCCTGATAGGGAACCTACATAGTCCATGTGCCCGCTAGTTAACATAGATAGTCCAAGTACCCGCTAGGAAACGTACATAGTCCAAGTGCCCGCTAGGTAACGTACATAGTCCAAGTGCCTTCTAGTTTACCTAAATAGTCCAAGTGCCCGCTATGGAACGTACATAGTCCAAGTGCCCGCTAGGTAACCTGGATAGTCCAAATGCCCGCTAGGGAACCCACATAGTCCAAGTGCCCGTTAGGTAACCTAGATAGTCCAAATGCCCGCTAGGGAACCCACATAGTCCAAGTGCCCGCTATGGAACTTACATAGTCCAAGGGCCCGCTAGGGAACCTACATAGTCAAAGTGCCCGTTAGTTAACCTAGATTGTCTAAGTGCCCGCTAGATAACCTAGATAATCCAAGTGCCCGCTAGTTAACCTACATAGTCCAAGGGCCCTCTAGTTAACCTAGATAGTCCATGTGCCCGCTAGGGGACGTACATAGTCCAAGTGCCCGCTAGGTAACCTACATAGTCCAAGTTCCCACTAGGTAACCTAAATAATCCAAATGCCCGAAGGGAAACTATATAGTCCAAGTGCCCGTTAGGGATCCTGCATTGTACAAGTGCCCGCTAATTAACCTAGATAGTCCAAGTGCCCGCTAGTTAACCTAGATAGTCCAAGTGTCCGCTAGTTAACCTTGATCATCCAAGTGCCCTCTAGTTAACCTACATAGTCCAAGTGCCCGTTGGTTTAGGTAGATAGGCCAAGTGCCTGCTAGGTAACCTAGACAGTCCAAGTGCCCGCTAGGTTACCTACATAGTCCAAGTACACGTTCGTTAACGTAGATAGTCCAAGTGCCCGCTGGTAACCTACATAGTCCAAGGGCCCGCTAGGTAACCTTGATAGTCCAAGTGCCTTCCAGTTAACCTACAAAGTCCAAGTGCCCGCTAGGTAACCTACAAAGTCCAAGTGCCCACTAGGTAACCTAAATAATCCAAATGCCCGCTAGGGAAACTACATAGTCCTAGTGCCCGCTAGTTAACCTAGATGGTCTAAGTGCCCGCTAGTAAACCTAGATAGTCCAAGGGCTCGCTAGTTAACCCAGATAGTCCAAGTGCCCGCTAGTTAACCTAGATAGTCCAAGTGCCGCTAGGTAACCTACATAGTGCAAGTGTCCCCTAGTTAACCTACATAGTCCAAGTGCCCGCTAGTTAACATAGATAGTCCAAGTGCCCGCTAGGTAACCTAGATAGTGCAAGTGCCCGGTAGTTAACCTACATAGTCCAAGTGCCCGCTAGGTAACCTAGATAGTCTAAGGGCCCGCTAGTTAACCTACATAGTCCAAGTGCCCGGTAGTTAACGTACTTAGTTCAAGTGTCCGTAAGGAACATATATAGTCCAAGTGCCCGCTAGGAAACATACAGAGTCTATGTGCCCGCTAGGGAACCTACGTAGTCCAAGTGCCCGGTAGGAAATCTACATAGTCCAAGGGCCCGCTACTTAACGTAGATAGTCCATGTGCCGCTAGTTAATCTGCATAGTTCAAGGGCCCGCTAGTTAACCTACATATTCCAACTACCTGCTAGTTAACCTAGATTGTCCTAGTGTCCGCTAGTTAACCTACATAGTACAAGTGCCCGCTAGGGAACCTACATAGTCCAAGTGCCTGCTAGGGAACCTACATAATCCAAGTGCCCGCTCTGGAACATACATAGTCATAGTGCCCGCTAGGGAATCTACATAGTCCAAGGGCCCGCTACTTAACATACATAGTCCAAGTGCCGCTAGTTAATCAACATAGTCCAAGGGCCCGCTTGTTAACCTACAAAGTCCAAGGGCCCGCTAGTTAACCTACAACGTCCAAGGGCCCGCTAGTTAACCTAGATATCCAAGTGCCCCCTAGTTAACCTACATACTCCAAGTGCCCGCTAGGTAACCTAGACAGTTCAAGTGACCACTAGGTTACCTACATAGTTCACGTGCCCGTTCGTTAACCTACATAGTCCAAGTGCCCGCTAGGTAACCAATATACTCCAAATGCCCGCTAGGGACCCTAATAGTCCAAATGCCCGCTAGTTAACCTAGATAGTCCAAGTGCTCGCTAGTTAACCTAGATAGACCAAGTGCCCGCTAGGGAACCTATCTAGTCCAAGTGCCCGATAGGGAACCTACATAGTCCAAGTGCCCGCTAGGTAACGTACATAGTCCAAGTGCTCGCTAGGTAACCTAGATAGTCCAAATGCCCGCTAGGGAACCCACATAGTCCAAGTGCCCGTTAGGTAACCTAGATAGTCCAAATGCCCGCTAGGGAACCCACATATTCCAAGTGCCCGCTAGGGAACTTACATAGTCCAAGGGCCCGCTAGGAAACCTACATAGTCAAAGTGCCCGTTAGTTAACCTAGATTGTCTAAGTGCCCGCTAGTTAACCTAGATAATCCAAGTGCCCGCCAATTAACCTACATAGTCCAAGGGCCCTCTTGTTAACCTAGATAGTTCAAGTGCCCGCTAGGGGACGTACATTGTCCAAGTGCCCGCTAGGTATCCTACATAGTCCAAGTGCCCACTAGGTAACCTAAATAATCCAAATGCCCGCTAGGGAAACTACATAGTCCAAGTGCCCGCTAGTTAACCTAGATAGTCCAAGTGCCCGCTAGTAAACCTAGATAGTCCAAGGGCCTGCTAGTTAACCTAGATAATCCAAGTGCCCGCTAGGGGACGTACATTGTCCAAGTGCCCGCTAGGTATCCTACATAGTCCAAGTGCCCACTAGGTAACCAAAATAATCCAAATGCCCGCTATGGAAACTACATAGTCCAAGTGCCCGCTAGTTAACCTAGATAGTCCAAGTGCCCGCTAGTAAACCTAGATAGTCCAAGGGCCCGCTAGTTAATCTAGATAGTCCAAGTGCCCGCTAGTTAACCTAGATAGTCCAAGTGCCCGCTAGTTAACCTAGATAGTCCAAGTGCCCGCTAGTAAACCTAGATAGTCCAAGGGCCCGCTAGTTAATCTAGATAGTCCAAGTGCCCGCTAGTTAACCTAGATAGTCCAAGGGCCCTCTAGTTAACCTAGATCGTCCAAGTGCCCGCTAGGTAACCTAGATAGTCCAAGTGCCCGCTAGGGTATGTACATAGTTCAAGTGCCCGCTAGGTAACCTAGATTGTCCAAGTGTCCGATAGTTAACCTACATAGTCCAAGTGCCCACTAGGTAACCTAGATAGTCCAAGGTCCTGCTAGTTAACCTACATAGTCCAATGCCCGATAGGGAACCTACAAAGTCCAAGTGCCCGCTGAGGAACCTACATAGTCCAAGTGCCCGATAGGAAACATACATATTCCAAGTGCCCGTTAGGGAACCTAGATAGTCCAAGTGCCCGTAGGGAATCTATATAGACCAAGTCCCCGCTAGGGAACCTAGATAGTCCAAGTGCCCGCTAGTTAACCTAGATAGTCCAAGTGCCCGCTAGTTAACCTTGATCATCCAAGTGCCCGCTAGTTAACCTACATAGTCCAAGTGCCCGTTGGTTAACGTAGATAGGCCAAGTGCCTGCTAGGTAACCTAGACAGTCCAAGTGCCCGCTAGGTTACCTACATAGTCCAAGTGCACGTTCGTTAACCTAGATAGTCCAAGTGCCCGCTGGTAACCTACATAGTCCAAGGGCCCTCTAGTTAACCTAGATAGTCCAAGTGTCCGCTAGGTAACCTAGATAGTCCAAGTGCCCGCTAGGGTATGTACATAGTTCAAGTGTCCGCTAGGAAACCTAGATTGTCCAAGTGTCCGCTAGTTAAACTACATAGTTCAAGTGCCCGCTAGGTAACCTAGATAGTCCAAGGTCCTGCTTGTTAACCTACATAGTCCAATGCCCGATAGGGAACCTACAAAGTCCAAGTGCCCGCTGAGGAACCTATATAGTCCAAGTGCCCGATAGGGAACCTACATATTCCAAGTGCCCGTTAGGGAACCTAGATAGTCCAAGTGCCGCTAGTTAATCTACATAGTTCAAGGGCGCGCTAGTTAAACTACATAGTCCAACTACCCGCTAGTTAACCTAGATCGTCCAAGTGTCCGCTAGTTGACCTACATAGTACAAGTGCCCGCCAGGGAACCTACATAGTCCAAGTGCCTGCTAGGGAACCTACATAGTCCAAGTGCCCGCTCTGGAACATACATAGTCCAAGTGCCCGCTAGGGAATCTACATAGCCCAAGGGCCCGCAACTTAACATAGATATTCCAAGTGCCGCTAGTTAATCAACATAGTCCAAGGGCCCGCTAGTTAACCTACATAGTCCAAGGGCCCGCTATTTAACCTACATAGTCCAAGTACTCGCTAGTTAACCTAGATCGTCCAAGTGCCCGCTAGTTAACCTACATAGTCCAAGGGCCCGCTAGTTAACCTACATAGTCCAAGGGCCCGCTAGTTAACCTACAACGTCCAAGGGCCCGCTAGTTAACCTAGATAGTCCAAGTGCCCCCTAGTTACCCTACATACTCCAAGTGCCCGCTAGGTAACCTAGACAGTTCAAGTGACCACTAGGTTACCTACATAGTCCAAGTGCCCGTTCGTTAACCTACATAGTCCAAGTGCCCGCTAGAAAACCAATATACTCCAAATGCCCGCTAGGGAGCCTAATAGTTCAATTGACCGCTAGTTAACCTAGATAGTCCAAGTGCTCACTAGTTAACCTAGATAGACCAAGTGTCCGCTAGGGAACCTATCTAGTCCAAGTGCCTGATAGGGAACCTACATAGTCCATGTGCCCGCTAGTTAACATAGATAGTCCAAGTACCCGCTAGGAAACGTACATAGTCCAAGTGCCCGCTAGGTAACGTACATAGTCCAAGTGCCTTCTAGTTTACCTACATAGTCCAAGTGCCCGCTATGGAACGTACATAGTCCAAGTGCCCGCTAGGTAACCTGGATAGTCCAAATGCCCGCTAGGGAACCCACATAGTCCAAGTGCCCGTTAGGTAACCTAGATAGTTCAAATGCCCGCTAGGGAACCCACATAGTCCAAGTGCCCGCTATGGAACTTACATAGTCCAAGGGCCCGCTAGGGAACCTACATAGTCAAAGTGCCCGTTAGTTAACCTAGATTGTCTAAGTGCCCACTAGTTAACCTAGATAATCCAAGTGCCCGCTAGTTAACCTACATAGTCCAAGGGCCCTCTAGTTAACCTAGATAGTCCAAGTGCCCGCTAGGGGATGTACATAGTCCAAGTGCCCGCTAGGTAACATACATAGTCCAAGTTCCCACTAGGTAACCTAAATAATCCAAATGCCCTCTAGGGAAACTACATAGTCCAAGTGCCCGTTAGGGATCCTGCATTGTACAAGTGCCCGCTAATTAACCTAGATAGTCCAAGTGCCCGCTAGTTAACCTAGATAGTCCAAGTGTCCGCTAGTTAACCTTGATCATCCAAGTGCCCTCTAGTTAACCTACATAGTCCAAGTGCCCGTTGGTTTACGTAGATAGGCCAAGTGCCTGCTAGGTAACCTAGACAGTCCAAGTGCCCGCTAGGTTACCTACATAGTCCAAGTACACGTTCGTTAACGTAGATAGTCCAAGTGCCCGCTGGTAACCTACATAGTCCAAGGGCCCGCTAGGTAACCTTGATAGTCCAAGTGCCTTCCAGTTAACCTACAAAGTCCAAGTGCCCGCTAGGTAACCTACAAAGTCCAAGTGCCCACTAGGTAACCTAAATAATCCAAATGCCCGCTAGGGAAACTACATAGTCCTAGTGCCCGCTAGTTAACCTAGATGGTCTAAGTGCCCGCTAGTAAACCTAGATAGTCCAAGGGCTCGCTAGTTAACCCAGATAGTCCAAGTGCCCGCTAGTTAACCTAGATAGTCCAAGTGCCGCTAGGTAACCTACATAGTGCAAGTGTCCCCTAGTTAACCTCCATAGTCCAAGTGCCCGTTAGTTAACATAGATAGTCCAAGTGCCCGCTAGGTAACCTAGATAGTGCAAGTGCCCGGTAGTTAACCTACATAGTCCAAGTGCCCGCTAGGTAACCTAGATAGTCTAAGGGCCCGCTAGTTAACCTACATAGTCCAAGTGCCCGGTAGTTAACGTACTTAGTTCAAGTGTCCGTAAGGAACATATATAGTCCAAGTGCACGCTAGGAAACATACAGAGTCTATGTGCCCGCTAGGGAACCTACGTAGTCCAAGTGCCCGGTAGGAAATCTACATAGTGCAAGGGCCCGCTACTTAACGTAGATAGTCCATGTGCCGCTAGTTAATCTACATAGTTCATCGGCCCGCTAGTTAACCTACATAGTCCAACTACCCGCTCGTTATCCTAGATTGTCCTAGTGTCCGCTAGTTAACCTACATAGTACAAGTGCCCGCTAGGGAACCTACATAGTCCAAGTGCCTGCTAGGGAACCTACATAGTCCAAGTGCCCGCTCTGGAACATACATAGTCATAGTGCCCGCTAGGGAATCTACATAGTCCAAGGGCCCGCTACTTAACATACATAGTCCAAGTGCCGCTAGTTAATCAACATAGTCCAAGGGCCCGCTTGTTAACCTACAAAGTCCAAGGGCCCGCTAGTTAACCTACAACGTCCAAGGGCCCGCTAGTTAACCTAGATATCCAAGTGCCCCCTAGTTAACCTACATACTCCAAGTGCCCGCTAGGTAACCTAGACAGTTCAAGTGACCACTAGGTTACCTACATAGTTCACGTGCCCGTTCGTTAACCTACATAGTCCATGTGCCCGCTAGGTAACCAATATACTCCAAATGCCCGCTAGGGACCCTAATAGTCCAAATGCCCGCTAGTTAACCTAGATAGTCCAAGTGCTCGCTAGTTAACCTAGATAGACCAAGTGCCCGCTAGGGAACCTATCTAGTCCAAGTGCCCGATAGGGAACCTACATAGTCCAAGTGCCCGCTAGGTAACGTACATAGTCCAAGTGCTCGCTAGGTAACCTAGATAGTCCAAATGCCCGCTAGGGAACCCAAATAGTCCAAGTGCCCGTTAGGTAACCTAGATAGTCCAAATGCCCGCTAGGGAACCCACATATTCCAAGTGCCCGCTAGGGAACTTACATAGTCCAAGGGCCCGCTAGGAAACCTACATAGTCAAAGTGCCCGTTAGTTAACCTAGATTGTCTAAGTGCCCGCTAGTTAACCTAGATAATCTAAGTGCCCGCCAGTTAACCTACATAGTCCAAGGGCCCTCTAGTTAACCTAGATAGTTCAAGTGCCCGCTAGGGGACGTACATTGTCCAAGTGCCCGCTAGGTATCCTACATAGTCCAAGTGCCCACTAGGTAACCTAAATAATCCAAATGCCCGCTAGGGAAACTACATAGTCCAAGTGCCCGCTAGTTAACCTATATAGTCTAAGTGCCCGCTAGTAAACCTAAATAGTCCAAGGGCCCGCTAGTTAATCTAGATAGTCCAAGTGCCCGCTAGTTAACCTAGATAGTCCAAGTGCCCGCTAGTTAACCTAGATAGTCCAAGTGCCCGCTAGTAAACCTAGATAGTCCAAGGGCCCGCTAGTTAATCTAGATAGTCCAAGTGCCCGCTAGTTAACCTAGATAGTCCAAGGGCCCTCTAGTTAACCTAGATAGTCCAAGTGCCCGCTAGGTAACCTAGATAGTCCAAGTGCCCGCTAGGGTATGTACATAGTTCAAGTGCCCGCTAGGTAACCTAGATTGTCCAAGTGTCCGATAGTTAACCTACATAGTCCAAGTGCCCACTAGGTAACCTAGATAGTCCAAGGTCCTGCTAGTTAACCTACATAGTCCAATGCCCGATAGGGAACCTACAAAGTCCAAGTGCCCGCTGAGGAACCTACATAGTCCAAGAGCCCGATAGGAAACATACATATTCCAAGTGCCCGTTAGGGAACCTAGATAGTCCAAGTGCCCGTAGGGAATCTATATAGACCTAGTGCCCGCTAGGGAACCTAGATAGTCCAAGTGCCCGCTAGTTAACCTAGATAGTCCAAGTGCCCGCTAGTTAACCTTGATCATCCAAGTGCCCGCTAGTTAACCTACATAGTCCAAGTGCCCGTTGGTTAACGTAGATAGGCCAAGTGCCTGCTAGGTAACCTAGACAGTCCAAGTGCCCGCTAGGTTACCTACATAGTCCAAGTGCACGTTCGTTAACCTAGATAGTCCAAGTGCCCGCTGGTAACCTACATAGTCCAAGGGCCCGCTAGGTAACCTTGATAGTCCAAGTGCCTTCTAGTTAACCTACATAGTCCAAGTGCCCGCTAGGTAACCTACAAAGTCCAAGTGCCCACTAAGTAACCTAAATAATCCAAAGGCCCGCTAGGGGACGTACATAATCCAAGTGCCCGCTAGGTAACCTAGATAGTCCAAGTGCCCGCTAGGGTATGTACATAGTACAATTGCCCGCTAGGTAACCTAGATTGTCCAATTTTCCTCTAGTTAACCTACATAGTCCAATGCCCGAAAGGGAACCTACAAAGTCCAAGTGCCCGCTGAGGAACCTATATAGTCCAAGTGCCCGATAGGGAACCTACATATTCCAAGAGCCCGTTAGGGAACCTAGATAGTCCAAGTGCCCGTAGGAAACCTATATAGTCCAAGTGCCCGCTAGGTAACCTACATAGTCCAAATGCCCCTTCGTTAACCTACATAGTCCAAGGGCCCACTATTTAACCTAGATCGTCCAAGTGTCTTTGGTTAACCTACATAGTCCAAATGCCCGCAAGGTAACCTATATAGTCCACGTTCCAGCTATGTAACCTAGATAGTCCAAGGTCCCGCTAGTTAACCTACATAGTCCAAGGGCCCTCTAGTTAACCTAGATATTCCAAATGCCCGCTAGGGGACGTACATAATCCAAGTGCCCGCTAGGTAACCTAGATAGTCCAAGTGCCCGCTAGGGTATGTACATAGTACAATTGCCCGCTAGGTAACCTAGATTGTCGAATTTTCCTCTAGTTAACCTATATAGTCCAATGCCCGATAGGGAACCTACAAAGTCCAAGTGCCCGCTGAGGAACCTATATAGTCCAAGTGCCCGATAGGGAACCTATATATTCCAAGTGCCCGTTAGGGAACCTAGATAGTCCAAGTGCCCTTAGGAAACCTATAGAGTCCAAGTGCCCGCTAGGTAACCTACATAGTCCAAATGCCCGTTCGTTAACCTACATAGTCCAAGGGCCCCCTATTTAACCTAGATCGTCCAAGTGTCTTTGGTTAACCTACATAGTCCAAATGCCCGCAAGGTAACCTATATAGTCCACGTTCCAGCTATGTAACCTAGATAGTCCAAGGGCCCGCTAGTTAACCTACATAGTCCAAGTGCCCGCTAGGTAAACTAGATAGTCCAAGTGCCCGCTAAGGAACCTACATAGTCCAAGTGCACGCTAGTTAACCCAGATAGTCCAAGTGCCCGCTAGTTAACCTAGATAGTCCAAGAGCCGCTAGGTAACCTATATAGTGCAAGTGTCCCCTAGTTAACCTACATAGTCCAAGTGCCCGCTAGTTAACATAGATAGTCCAAGTGCCCGCTAGGTAACCTAGATAGTCCAAATGCCCGCTAGGGAACCCACATAGTCCAAGTGCCCGCTAGGGAACTTACATAGTCCAAGGGCCCGCTAGGCAACCTACATAGTCAAAGTGCCCGTTAGTTAACCTAGATTGTCTATGTGCCCGCTAGTTAACCTAGATAATCCAAGTCCCCGCCAGTTAACCTACATAGTCCATTGGCCCTCTAGTTAACCTAGATAGTCCAAGTGCCCGCTAGGGGACGTACATTTTCCAAGTGCCCGCTAGGTATCCTACATAGTCCAAGTGCCCACTAGGTAACCTAAATAATCCAAATGCCCGCTAGGGAAACTACATAGTCCAAGTGCCCGCTAGTTAACCTAGATAGTCCAAGTGCCCGCTAGTAAACCTAGATAGTTCAAGGGCCCGCTAGTTAACCTAGATAGTCCAAGTGCCCGCTAGGGGACGTACATTGTCCAAGTGCCCGCTAGGTATCCTACATAGTCCAAGTGCCCACTAGGTAACCTAAATAATCCAAATGCCCGCTAGGGAAACTACATAGTCCAAGTGCCCGCTAGTTAACCTAGATAGTCCAAGTGCCCGCTAGTAAACCTAGATAGTCCAAGGGCCCGCTAGTTAATCTAGATAGTCCAAGCGCCCGCTAGTTAACCTAGATAGTCCAAGTGCCCGCTAGTTAACCTAGATAGTCCAAGTGCCCGCTAGTAAACCTAGATAGTCCAAGGGCCCGCTAGTTAATCTAGATAGTCCAAGTGCCCGCTAGTTAACCTAGATAGTCCAAGGACCCTCTAGTTAACCTAGATAGTCCAAGTGCCCGCTAGGTAACCTTGATAGTCCAAGTGCCCGCTAGGGTATGTACATAGTTCAAGTGCCCGCTAGGTAACCTAGATTGTCCAAGTGTCCGATAGTTAACCTACATAGTCCAAGTGCCCACTAGGTAACCTAGATAGTCCAAGGTCCTGCTAGTTAACCTACATAGTCCAATGCCCCATAGGGAACCTACAAAGTCCAAGTGCCCGCTGAGGAACCTACATAGTCCAAGTGCCCGATAGGAAACATACATATTCCAAGTGCCCGTTAAGGAACCTAGATGGTCCAAGTGCCCATAGGGAATCAATATAGTCCAAGTGCCCGCTAGGTACCCTAGATAATCCAAGTGCCCGCTAGGTGACGTAACTGGTCCAAGTGCCCGCTAGGTAACCTACATAGTCCAAGTGCCCACTAGGTAACCTAAATAATCCAAATGCCCGCTAGGGAAACTACATAGTCCAAGTGCCCGCTAGTTAACCTAGATAGTCCAAGTGCCCGCTAGTTAACCTATATAGTCTAAGTGCCCGCTAGTAAACCTAAATAGTCCAAGGGCCCGCTAGTTAATCTAGATAGTCCAAGTGCCCGCTAGTTAACCTAGATAGTCCAAGTGCCCGCTAGTTAACCTAGATAGTCCAAGTGCCCGCTAGTAAACCTAGATAGTCCAAGGGCCCGCTAGTTAATCTAGATAGTCCAAGTGCCCGCTAGTTAACCTAGATAGTCCAAGGGCCCTCTAGTTAACCTAGATAGTCCAAGTGCCCGCTAGGTAACCTAGATAGTCCAAGTGCCCGCTAGGGTATGTACATAGTTCAAGTGCCCGCTAGGTAACCTAGATTGTCCAAGTGTCCGATAGTTAACCTACATAGTCCAAGTGCCCACTAGGTAACCTAGATAGTCCAAGGTCCTGCTAGTTAACCTACATAGTCCAATGCCCGATAGGGAACCTACAAAGTCCAAGTGCCCGCTGAGGAACCTACATAGTCCAAGAGCCCGATAGGAAACATACATATTCCAAGTGCCCGTTAGGGAACCTAGATAGTCCAAGTGCCCGTAGGGAATCTATATAGACCTAGTGCCCGCTAGGGAACCTAGATAGTCCAAGTGCCCGCTAGTTAACCTAGATAGTCCAAGTGCCCGCTAGTTAACCTTGATCATCCAAGTGCCCGCTAGTTAACCTACATAGTCCAAGTGCCCGTTGGTTAACGTAGATAGGCCAAGTGCCTGCTAGGTAACCTAGACAGTCCAAGTGCCCGCTAGGTTACCTACATAGTCCAAGTGCACGTTCGTTAACCTAGATAGTCCAAGTGCCCGCTGGTAACCTACATAGTCCAAGGGCCCGCTAGGTAACCTTGATAGTCCAAGTGCCTTCTAGTTAACCTACATAGTCCAAGTGCCCGCTAGGTAACCTACAAAGTCCAAGTGCCCACTAAGTAACCTAAATAATCCAAAGGCCCGCTAGGGGACGTACATAATCCAAGTGCCCGCTAGGTAACCTAGATAGTCCAAGTGCCCGCTAGGGTATGTACATAGTACAATTGCCCGCTAGGTAACCTAGATTGTCCAATTTTCCTCTAGTTAACCTACATAGTCCAATGCCCGAAAGGGAACCTACAAAGTCCAAGTGCCCGCTGAGGAACCTATATAGTCCAAGTGCCCGATAGGGAACCTACATATTCCAAGAGCCCGTTAGGGAACCTAGATAGTCCAAGTGCCCGTAGGAAACCTATATAGTCCAAGTGCCCGCTAGGTAACCTACATAGTCCAAATGCCCCTTCGTTAACCTACATAGTCCAAGGGCCCACTATTTAACCTAGATCGTCCAAGTGTCTTTGGTTAACCTACATAGTCCAAATGCCCGCAAGGTAACCTATATAGTCCACGTTCCAGCTATGTAACCTAGATAGTCCAAGGTCCCGCTAGTTAACCTACATAGTCCAAGGGCCCTCTAGTTAACCTAGATATTCCAAATGCCCGCTAGGGGACGTACATAATCCAAGTGCCCGCTAGGTAACCTAGATAGTCCAAGTGCCCGCTAGGGTATGTACATAGTACAATTGCCCGCTAGGTAACCTAGATTGTCGAATTTTCCTCTAGTTAACCTATATAGTCCAATGCCCGATAGGGAACCTACAAAGTCCAAGTGCCCGCTGAGGAACCTATATAGTCCAAGTGCCCGATAGGGAACCTATATATTCCAAGTGCCCGTTAGGGAACCTAGATAGTCCAAGTGCCCTTAGGAAACCTATAGAGTCCAAGTGCCCGCTAGGTAACCTACATAGTCCAAATGCCCGTTCGTTAACCTACATAGTCCAAGGGCCCCCTATTTAACCTAGATCGTCCAAGTGTCTTTGGTTAACCTACATAGTCCAAATGCCCGCAAGGTAACCTATATAGTCCACGTTCCAGCTATGTAACCTAGATAGTCCAAGGGCCCGCTAGTTAACCTACATAGTCCAAGTGCCCGCTAGGTAAACTAGATAGTCCAAGTGCCCGCTAAGGAACCTACATAGTCCAAGTGCACGCTAGTTAACCCAGATAGTCCAAGTGCCCGCTAGTTAACCTAGATAGTCCAAGAGCCGCTAGGTAACCTATATAGTGCAAGTGTCCCCTAGTTAACCTACATAGTCCAAGTGCCCGCTAGTTAACATAGATAGTCCAAGTGCCCGCTAGGTAACCTAGATAGTCCAAATGCCCGCTAGGGAACCCACATAGTCCAAGTGCCCGCTAGGGAACTTACATAGTCCAAGGGCCCGCTAGGCAACCTACATAGTCAAAGTGCCCGTTAGTTAACCTAGATTGTCTATGTGCCCGCTAGTTAACCTAGATAATCCAAGTCCCCGCCAGTTAACCTACATAGTCCATTGGCCCTCTAGTTAACCTAGATAGTCCAAGTGCCCGCTAGGGGACGTACATTTTCCAAGTGCCCGCTAGGTATCCTACATAGTCCAAGTGCCCACTAGGTAACCTAAATAATCCAAATGCCCGCTAGGGAAACTACATAGTCCAAGTGCCCGCTAGTTAACCTAGATAGTCCAAGTGCCCGCTAGTAAACCTAGATAGTTCAAGGGCCCGCTAGTTAACCTAGATAGTCCAAGTGCCCGCTAGGGGACGTACATTGTCCAAGTGCCCGCTAGGTATCCTACATAGTCCAAGTGCCCACTAGGTAACCTAAATAATCCAAATGCCCGCTAGGGAAACTACATAGTCCAAGTGCCCGCTAGTTAACCTAGATAGTCCAAGTGCCCGCTAGTAAACCTAGATAGTCCAAGGGCCCGCTAGTTAATCTAGATAGTCCAAGCGCCCGCTAGTTAACCTAGATAGTCCAAGTGCCCGCTAGTTAACCTAGATAGTCCAAGTGCCCGCTAGTAAACCTAGATAGTCCAAGGGCCCGCTAGTTAATCTAGATAGTCCAAGTGCCCGCTAGTTAACCTAGATAGTCCAAGGACCCTCTAGTTAACCTAGATAGTCCAAGTGCCCGCTAGGTAACCTTGATAGTCCAAGTGCCCGCTAGGGTATGTACATAGTTCAAGTGCCCGCTAGGTAACCTAGATTGTCCAAGTGTCCGATAGTTAACCTACATAGTCCAAGTGCCCACTAGGTAACCTAGATAGTCCAAGGTCCTGCTAGTTAACCTACATAGTCCAATGCCCCATAGGGAACCTACAAAGTCCAAGTGCCCGCTGAGGAACCTACATAGTCCAAGTGCCCGATAGGAAACATACATATTCCAAGTGCCCGTTAAGGAACCTAGATGGTCCAAGTGCCCATAGGGAATCAATATAGTCCAAGTGCCCGCTAGGTACCCTAGATAATCCAAGTGCCCGCTAGGTGACGTAACTGGTCCAAGTGCCCGCTAGGTAACCTACATAGTCCAAGTGCCCACTAGGTAACCTAAATAATCCAAATGCCCGCTAGGGAAACTACATAGTCCAAGTGCCCGCTAGTTAACCTAGATAGTCCCAGTGCCCGCTAGTTAACCTAGATCGTCCAAGTGCCCGCTAGTTAACCTAGATCGTCTAAGTGCCCGCTAGTTAACCTAGATAATCAAAGTGCCCGCTAGTTAACCTACATAGTCCAAGGGCCCTCTAGTTAACCTAGATAGTCCAAATGCCCGCTAGGGGACGTACATAATCCAAGTGCCCGCTAGGTAACCTAGATAGTCCAAGTGCCCGCTAGGGTATGTACATAGTACAATTGCCCGCTAGGTAACCTAGATTGTCGAATTTCCCTCTAGTTAACCTACATAGTCCAATGCCCGATAGGGAACCTACAAAGTCCAAGTGCCCGCTGAGGAACCTATATAGTCCAAGTGCCCGATAGGGAACCTACATATTCCAAGTGCCCGTTAGGGAACCTAGATAGTCCAAGTGCCCGTAGGAAACCTATATATTCCAAGTGCCCGCTAGGTCACCTACATAGTCCAAATGCCCGTTCGTTAACCTACATAGTCCAAGGGCCCACTATTTAACCTAGATCGTCCAAGTGTCTTTGGTTAACCTACATAGTCCAAATGCCCGCAAGGTAACCTATATAGTCCACGTTCCAGCTATGTAACCTAGATAGTCCAAGGGCCCGCTAGTTAACCTACATAGTCCAAGTGCCCGCTAGGTAAACTAGATAGTCCAAGTGCCCGCTAAGGAACCTACATAGTCCAAGTGCACGCTAGTTAACCCAGATAGTCCAAGTGCCCGCTAGTTAACCTAGATAGTCCAAGTGCCGCTAGGTAACATATATAGTGCAAGTGTCCCCTAGTTAATCTACATAGTCCAAGTGCCCGCTAGTTAACATAGATAGTCCAAGTGCCCGCTAGGTAACCTAGATAGTGCAAGTGCCCGGTAGTTAACCTACATAGTACAAGTGCCCGCTAGGTAACCTAGATAGTCTAAGGGCCCGATAGTTAACCTACATAGTCCAAGTGCCCGGTAGTTAACTTACATAGTTCAAGTGTCCGTAAGGAACATATACAGTCCAAGTGCCCGCTAGGGAACATACAGAGTCTAAGGGCCCGCTAGGGAACCTACGTAGTCCAAGTGCCCGCTAGGGAATCTACATAGTCCAAGGGCCCGCTAGTTAACGTAGATAGTCCAAGTGCCGCTAGTTAATCTACATAGTTCAAGGGCCCGCTAGTTAACCTACATAGTCCAACTACCCGCTAGTTAACCTAGATCGTCCAAGTGTCCGCTAGTTAACCTACATAGTACAAGTGCCCGCTAGGGAACCTACATAGTCCAAGTGCCTGCAAGGGAACCTACATAGTCCAAGTGCCCGATCTGGAACATACATAGTCCAAGTGCCCGCTAGGGAATCTACATAGTCCAAGGGCCCGTTACTTAACATAGATAGTCCAAGTGCCGCTAGTTAATCAACATAGTTCAAGGGCCCGCTAGTTAACCTACATAGTCCAAGGGCCCGCTAGTTTACCTACATAGTCCAAGGGCCCGCTACTTAACATAGATAGTCCAAGTGCCGCTAGTTAATCAACATAATCCAAGGGCCCGCTAGTTAACCTACATAGTCCAAGTACCCGCTAGTTAACCTAGATCGTCCAAGTGCCGCTAGGTAACCTACATAGTGCAAGTGTCCCCTAGTTAAGCTACATAGTCCAAGTGCCCGCTAGTTAACATAGATAGTCCAAGTGCCCGCTAGGGAACGTACATAGTCCAAGTGCCCGCTAGGTAACCTATATAGTGCAAGTGCCCGATAGTTAACCTACATAGTCCAAGTGCCCGGTAGTTAATGTACATAGTTCAAGTGTCCGTAAGGAGCATATATAGTCCAAGTGCCCGCTAGGGAACATACATAGTCTAAGTGCCCGCTAGGGAACATATGTAGTCCAAGTGCCCGCTAGGGAATCTACATAGTCCAAGGGCCCGCTAGTTAACGTAGATAGTCCAAGTGCCGCTAGTTAATCTATATAGTTCAAGAGCCCGCTAGTTAACCTACATAGTCCAACTACCCGCTAGTTAACCTAGATCGTCCAAGTGTCCGCTAGTTGACCTACATAGGACAAGTGCCCGCTAGGGAACCTACATAGTCCAAGTGCCTGCTAGGGAACCTACATAGTCCAAGTGCCCGCTCTGGAACATACATAGTCCAAGTGCCCGCTAGGGAATCTACATAGTCGAAGGGCCCGCTACTTAACATAGATAGTCCAAGTGCCGCTAGTTAATCAACATAGTCTAAGGGCCCGCTAGTTAACCTACATAGTCCAAGGGCCCGGTAGTTAACCTACATAGTCCAAGGGCCCGCTACTTAACATAGATAGTCCAAGTGCCGCTAGTTAATCAACATAATCCAAGGGCCCGCTAGTTAACCTACATAGTCCAAGTACCCGCTAGTTAACCTAGATCGTCCAAGTGCCCGCTAGTTAACCTACATAGTCCAAGGGCCCACTAGTTAACATACATAGTCCAAGGGCCCGCTAGTTAACCTACAACGTCCAAGGGCCCGCTAGTTAACCTAGATAGTCCAAGTGCCCCCTAGTTAACCTACATATTCCAAGTGCCCGCTAGGTAACCTAGACAGTTCAAGTGACCACTAGGTTACCTACATAGTCCAAATGCCCGTTGGTTAACCTACATAGTCCAAGTGCCCGCTAGATAACCAATATACTCCAAATGCCCGCTAGGGACCCTAATAGTTCAAATGCCCGCTAGTTAACCTAGATAGTCCAAGTGCCCGCTAGTTAACCTAGATAGACCAAGTGCCCGATAGGGAACCTACATAGTCCAAGTGCCCGCTAGTTAACATAGATAGTCCAAGTACCCGCTAGGAAACGTACATAGTCCAAGTGCGCGCTAGGTAACGTACATAGTCCAAGTGCCCGTTAGGTAACCTAGATAGTCCAAGTGCCTGCTAGGGAACGTACATAGTCCAAGTGCCCGCTAGGTAACCTAGGTAGTCCAAATGCCCGCTAGGGAACCCACATCGTCCAAGTGCCCGTTAGGTAAACTAGATAGTCCAAATGCCCTTTAGGGAACCCACATAGTCCAAGTGCCCGCCAGGGTACTTACATAGCCCAAGGGCCCGCTAGGGAACCTACATAGTCAAAGTGCCCGTTAGTTAACCTAGATTGTCTAAGTGCCCGCTAGTTAACCTAGATAATCCTAGTGCCCGCTAGTTAACCTACATAGTCCAAGGGCCCTCTAGTTAACCTAGATAGTCCAAGTGCCCGCTAGGGGACGTAACTGGTCCAAGTGCCCGCTAGGTAACCTACATAGTCCAAGTGCCCACTAGGTAACCTAAATAATCCAAATGCCCGCTAGGGAAATTGCATAGTCCAAGTGCCAGCTAGTTAACCTAGATAGTCCCAGTGCCTGCTAGTAAACCTAGATAGTCCAAGGGCCCGCTAGTTAATCTAGATAGTCCAAGTGCCCGCTAGTTAACCTAGATAGTCCAAGTGCCCGCTAGTTAACCTAGATCGTCTAACTTCCCGCTAGTTAACCTAGATAATCCAAGTGCCCGCTAGTTAACCTACATAGTCCAAGGGCCCTCTAGTTAACCTAGATAGTCCAAGTGCCCGCTAGGGGACGTACATAGGCCAAGTGCCCGCTAGGTAACCTAGATAGTCCAAGTGCCCGTTAGGGTATGTACATAGTACAAGTGCACGCTAGGTAAACTAGATTGTCCAATTGTCCGCTAGTTAACCTACATAGTCCAAGTGCACGCTAGGTAACCTAGATAGCCCAAGGTCCTGCTAGTTAACCTACATAGTCCAATGCCCGATAGGGAACCTACAAAATCCAAGTGCCCGCTGAGGAACCTATATAGTCTAAGTGCCCGATAGGTAACCTACATATTCCAAGTGCCCGTTAGGGAACCTAGATAGTCCAAGTGCCCGTAGGGAACCTATATAGTTCAAGTGTCCGCTAGGGAACCTACATAGTCAAAGTGCCCGCTAGGGAAACTGCATTGTACAAGTGCCCGCTAATTAACCTATATAGTCCAAGTGCCCGCTAGTTAACCTAGATAGTCCAAGTGCCCGCTAGTAAACCTTGATCATCCAAGTGCCCGCTAGTTAACCTACATAGTCCAAGTGCCTGATAGGGAACCTACATAGTCCAAGTGCCCGCAGAGGAACCTACATAGTCCAAGTGCCCATTCGGGAACCTAGATAGTCCAAGTGCCCGTAGGTAACCTATATAGTCCAAGTGCCCGCTAGGGAACCTGCATTGTGCAAGTGCCCGCTAGTTAACCTAGATAGTCCAAGTGCCCGCTAGTTAACCTAGAGAGTCGAAGTGCCCGATAGTTAACCTACATAGTCCAAGGTCAGCTAGTTAACCTAGATAGTCCAAGGGCCCGCTAATTAAGCTACATAGTCCAAGTGCCCGCTAGGTAACCTAGATAGTGCAAGTGCCCGCTAGGTAACCTACAAAGTACAAGTGCCCGATAGGTAACCTATATTGTCCAAGTGCCTGCTAAGAAACCAAGATAGTCCAAGTGTCCGTTAGGTAACCTAGATAGTCCAAGTGCCCGCTAGGTAACTTACATAGTCCAAGTTCCCGCTAGGTAACCTAGATAGTCCAAGTGCCCGTTACCTAACCTAGATAATCCAATTGCCCGCTATGCAACATACATAGTCCAAGTGCCCATTCGTTAACCTAGAAGTCCAAGTGCCCGCTAGGTAACCTACATAGTCCAAAATGCCCGTTCGTTAACCTACATAGTCCAAGTGCCCGCAAGGTAACCTACATAGTCCAAGTGCCCGCGAGGTAAACTAGATAGTCCAAGTGCCCGCTAAGGAACCTACATAGTCCAAGTGCACGCTAGTTAACCCAGATAGTCCAAGTGCCCGCTAGTTAACCTAGATAGTCCAAGTGCCGCTAGGTAACCTATATAGTGCAAGTGTCCCTAGTTAACCTACATATTCCAAGGGCCCTCTAGTTAACCTAGATAGTTCAAGTGCCCGCTAGGGGACGTACATTGTCCAAGTGCCCGCTAGGTATCCTACATAGTCCAAGTGCCCACTAGGTAACCTAAATAATCCAAATGCCCGCTAGGGAAACTACATAGTCCAAGTGCCCGCTAGTTAACCTATATAGTCTAAGTGCCCGCTAGTAAACCTAGATAGTCCAAGGGCCCGCTAGTTAATCTAGATAGTCCAAGTGCCCGCTAGTTAACCTAGATAGTCCAAGTGCCCGCTAGTTAACCTAGATAGTCCAAGTGCCCGCTAGTAAACCTAGATAGTCCAAGGGCCCGCTAGTTAATCTAGATAGTCCAAGTGCCCGCTAGTTAACCTAGATAGTCCAAGGGCCCTCTAGTTAACCTAGATAGTCCAAGTGCCCGCTAGGTAACCTAGATAGTCCAAGTGCCCGCTAGGGTATGTACATAGTTCAAGTGCCCGCTAGGTAACCTAGATTGTCCAAGTGTCCGATAGTTAACCTACATAGTCCAAGTGCCCACTAGGTAACCTAGATAGTCCAAGGTCCTGCTAGTTAACCTACATAGTCCAATGCCCGATAGGGAACCTACAAAGTCCAAGTGCCCGCTGAGGAACCTACATAGTCCAAGAGCCCGATAGGAAACATACATATTCCAAGTGCCCGTTAGGGAACCTAGATAGTCCAAGTGCCCGTAGGGAATCTATATAGACCTAGTGCCCGCTAGGGAACCTAGATAGTCCAAGTGCCCGCTAGTTAACCTAGATAGTCCAAGTGCCCGCTAGTTAACCTTGATCATCCAAGTGCCCGCTAGTTAACCTACATAGTCCAAGTGCCCGTTGGTTAACGTAGATAGGCCAAGTGCCTGCTAGGTAACCTAGACAGTCCAAGTGCCCGCTAGGTTACCTACATAGTCCAAGTGCACGTTCGTTAACCTAGATAGTCCAAGTGCCCGCTGGTAACCTACATAGTCCAAGGGCCCGCTAGGTAACCTTGATAGTCCAAGTGCCTTCTAGTTAACCTACATAGTCCAAGTGCCCGCTAGGTAACCTACAAAGTCCAAGTGCCCACTAAGTAACCTAAATAATCCAAAGGCCCGCTAGGGGATGTACATAATCCAAGTGCCCGCTAGGTAACCTAGATAGTCCAAGTGCCCGCTAGGGTATGTACATAGTACAATTGCCCGCTAGGTAACCTAGATTGTCCAATTTTCCTCTAGTTAACCTACATAGTCCAATGCCCGAAAGGGAACCTACAAAGTCCAAGTGCCCGCTGAGGAACCTATATAGTCCAAGTGCCCGATAGGGAACCTACATATTCCAAGAGCCCGTTAGGGAACCTAGATAGTCCAAGTGCCCGTAGGAAACTTATATAGTCCAAGTGCCCGCTAGGTAACCTACATAGTCCAAATGCCCCTTCGTTAACCTACATAGTCCAAGGGCCCACTATTTAACCTAGATCGTCCAAGTGTCTTTGGTTAACCTACATAGTCCAAATGCCCGCAAGGTAACCTATATAGTCCACGTTCCAGCTATGTAACCTAGATAGTCCAAGGTCCCGCTAGTTAACCTACATAGTCCAAGGGCCCTCTAGTTAACCTAGATATTCCAAATGCCCGCTAGGGGACGTACATAATCCAAGTGCCCGCTAGGTAACCTAGATACTCCAAGTGCCCGCTAGGGTATGTACATAGTACAATTGCCCGCTAGGTAACCTAGATTGTCCAATTTTCCTCTAGTTAACCTACATAGTCCAATGCCCGATAGGGAACCTACAAAGTCCAAGTGCCCGCTGAGGAACCTATATAGTCCAAGTGCCCGATAGGGAACCTACATATTCCAAGTGCCCGTTAGGGAACCTAGATAGTCCAAGTGCCCTTAGGAAACCTATAGAGTCCAAGTGCCCGCTAGGTAACCTACATAGTCCAAATGCCCGTTCGTTAACCTACATAGTCCAAGGGCCCCCTATTTAACCTAGATCGTCCAAGTGTCTTTGGTTAACCTACATAGTCCAAATGCCCGCAAGGTAACCTATATAGTCCACGTTCCAGCTATGTAACCTAGATAGTCCAAGGGCCCGCTAGTTAACCTACATAGTCCAAGTGCCCGCTAGGTAAACTAGATAGTCCAAGTGCCCGCTAAGGAACCTACATAGTCCAAGTGCACGCTAGTTAACCCAGATAGTCCAAGTGCCCGCTAGTTAACCTAGATAGTCCAAGAGCCGCTAGGTAACCTATATAGTGCAAGTGTCCCCTAGTTAACCTACGTAGTCCAAGTGCCCGCTAGTTAACATAGATAGTCCAAGTGCCCGCTAGGTAACCTAGATAGTCCAAATGCCCGCTAGGGAACCCACATAGTCCAAGTGCCCGCTAGGGAACTTACATAGTCCAAGGGCCCGCTAGGCAACCTACATAGTCAAAGTGCCCGTTAGTTAACCTAGATTGTCTATGTGCCCGCTAGTTAACCTAGATAATCCAAGTCCCCGCCAGTTAACCTACAGAGTCCAAGGGCCCTCTAGTTAACCTAGATAGTCCAAGTGCCCGCTAGGGGACGTACATTTTCCAAGTGCCCGCTAGGTATCCTACATAGTCCAAGTGCCCACTAGGTAACCTAAATAATCCAAATGCCCGCTAGGGAAACTACATAGTCCAAGTGCCCGCTAGTTAACCTAGATAGTCCAAGTGCCCGCTAGTAAACCTAGATAGTTCAAGGGCCCGCTAGTTAACCTAGATAGTCCAAGTGCCCGCTAGGGGACGTACATTGTCCAAGTGCCCGCTAGGTATCCTACATAGTCCAAGTGCCCACTAGGTAACCTAAATAATCCAAATGCCCGCTAGGGAAACTACATAGTCCAAGTGCCCGCTAGTTAACCTAGATAGTCCAAGTGCCCGCTAGTAAACCTAGATAGTCCAAGGGCCCGCTAGTTAATCTAGATAGTCCAAGTGCCCGCTAGTTAACCTAGATAGTCCAAGTGCCCGCTAGTTAACCTAGATAGTCCAAGTGCCCGCTAGTAAACCTAGATAGTCCAAGGGCCCGCTAGTTAATCTAGATAGTCCAAGTGCCCGCTAGTTAACCTAGATAGTCCAAGGACCCTCTAGTTAACCTAGATAGTCCAAGTGCCCGCTAGGTAACCTTGATAGTCCAAGTGCCCGCTAGGGTATGTACATAGTTCAAGTGCCCGCTAGGTAACCTAGATTGTCCAAGTGTCCGATAGTTAACCTACATAGTCCAAGTGCCCACTAGGTAACCTAGATAGTCCAAGGTCCTGCTAGTTAACCTACATAGTCCAATGCCCCATAGGGAACCTACAAAGTCCAAGTGCCCGCTGAGGAACCTACATAGTCCAAGTGCCCGATAGAAAACATACATATTCCAAGTGCCCGTTAAGGAACCTAGATGGTCCAAGTGCCCATAGGGAATCAATATAGTCCAAGTGCCCGCTAGGTAACCTAGATAATCCAAGTGCCCGCTAGGTGACGTAACTGGTCCAAGTGCCCGCTAGGTAACCTACATAGTCCAAGTGCCCACTAGGTAACCTAAATAATCCAAATGCCCGCTAGGGAAACTACATAGTCCAAGTGCCCGCTAGTTAACCTAGATAGTCCCAGTGCCCGCTAGTTAACCTAGATCGTCCAAGTGCCCGCTAGTTAACCTAGATCGTCTAAGTGCCCGCTAGTTAACCTAGATAATCCAAGTGCCCGCTAGTTAACCTACATAGTCCAAGGGCCCTCTAGTTAACCTAGATAGTCCAAATGCCCGCTAGGGGACGTACATAATCCAAGTGCCCGCTAGGTAACCTAGATAGTCCAAGTGCCCGCTAGGGTATGTACATAGTACAATTGCCCGCTAGGTAACCTAGATTGTCGAATTTCCCTCTAGTTAACCTACATAGTCCAATGCCCGATAGGGAACCTACAAATTCCAAGTGCCCGCTGAGGAACCTATATAGTCCAAGTGCCCGATAGGGAACCTACATATTCCAAGTGCCCGTTAGGGAACCTAGATAGTCCAAGTGCCCGTAGGAAACCTATATATTCCAAGTGCCCGCTAGGTCACCTACATAGTCCAAATGCCCGTTCGTTAACCTACATAGTCCAAGGGCCCACTATTTAACCTAGATCGTCCAAGTGTCTTTGGTTAACCTACATAGTCCAAATGCCCGCAAGGTAACCTATATAGTCCACGTTCCAGCTATGTAACCTAGATAGTCCAAGGGCCCGCTAGTTAACCTACATAGTCCAAGTGCCCGCTAGGTAAACTAGATAGTCCAAGTGCCCGCTAAGGAACCTACATAGTCCAAGTGCACGCTAGTTAACCCAGATAGTCCAAGTGCCCGCTAGTTAACCTAGATAGTCCAAGTGCCGCTAGGTAACATATATAGTGCAAGTGTCCCCTAGTTAATCTACATAGTCCAAGTGCCCGCTAGTTAACATAGATAGTCCAAGTGCCCGCTAGGTAACCTAGATAGTGCAAGTGCCCGGTAGTTAACCTACATAGTACAAGTGCCCGCTAGGTAACCTAGATAGTCTAAGGGCCCGATAGTTAACCTACATAGTCCAAGTGCCCGGTAGTTAACTTACATAGTTCAAGTGTCCGTAAGGAACATATACAGTCCAAGTGCCCGCTAGGGAACATACAGAGTCTAAGGGCCCGCTAGGGAACCTACGTAGTCCAAGTGCCCGCTAGGGAATCTACATACTCCAAGGGCCCGCTAGTTAACGTAGATAGTCCAAGTGCCGCTAGTTAATCTACATAGTTCAAGGGCCCGCTAGTTAACCTACATAGTCCAACTACCCGCTAGTTAACCTAGATCGTCCAAGTGTCCGCTAGTTAACCTACATAGTACAAGTGCCCGCTAGGGAACCTACATAGTCCAAGTGCCTGCAAGGGAACCTACATAGTCCAAGTGCCCGATCTGGAACATACATAGTCCAAGTGCCCGCTAGGGAATCTACATAGTCCAAGGGCCCGTTACTTAACATAGATAGTCCAAGTGCCGCTAGTTAATCAACATAGTTCAAGGGCCCGCTAGTTAACCTACATAGTCCAAGGGCCCGCTAGTTTACCTACATAGTCCAAGGGCCCGCTACTTAACATAGATAGTCCAAGTGCCGCTAGTTAATCAACATAATCCAAGGGCCCGCTAGTTAACCTACATAGTCCAAGTACCCGCTAGTTAACCTAGATCGTCCAAGTGCCGCTAGGTAACCTACATAGTGCAAGTGTCCCCTAGTTAAGCTACATAGTCCAAGTGCCCGCTAGTTAACATAGATAGTCCAAGTGCCCGCTAGGGAACGTACATAGTCCAAGTGCCCGCTAGGTAACCTATATAGTCCAAGTGCACGATAGTTAACCTACATAGTCCAAGTGCCCGGTAGTTAATGTACATAGTTCAAGTGTCCGTAAGGAGCATATATAGTCCAAGTGCCCGCTAGGGAACATACATAGTCTAAGTGCCCGCTAGGGAACATATGTAGTCCAAGTGCCCGCTAGGGAATCTACATAGTCCAAGGGCCCGCTAGTTAACGTAGATAGTCCAAGTGCCGCTAGTTAATCTATATAGTTCAAGAGCCCGCTAGTTAACCTACATAGTCCAACTACCCGCTAGTTAACCTAGATCGTCCAAGTGTCCGCTAGTTGACCTACATAGGACAAGTGCCCGCTAGGGAACCTACATAGTCCAAGTGCCTGCTAGGGAACCTACATAGTCCAAGTGCCCGCTCTGGAACATACATAGTCCAAGTGCCCGCTAGGGAATCTACATAGTCCAAGGGCCCGCTACTTAACATAGATAGTCCAAGTGCCGCTAGTTAATCAACATAGTCTAAGGGCCCGCTAGTTAACCTACATAGTCCAAGGGCCCGGTAGTTAACCTACATAGTCCAAGGGCCCGCTACTTAACATAGATAGTCCAAGTGCCGCTAGTTAATCAACATAGTCCAAGGGCCCGCTAGTTAACCTACATAGTCCAAGTACCCGCTAGTTAACCTAGATCGTCCAAGTGCCCGCTAGTTAACCTACATAGTCCAAGGGCCCGCTAGTTAACCTACATAGTCCAAGGGCCCGCTAGTTAACCTACAACGTCCAAGGGCCCGCTAGTTAACCTAGATAGTCCAAGTGCCCCCTAGTTAACCTACATATTCCAAGTGCCCGCTAGGTAACCTAGACAGTTCAAGTGACCACTAGGTTACCTACATAGTCCAAATGCCCGTTGGTTAACCTACATAGTCCAAGTGCCCGCTAGATAACCAATATACTCCAAATGCCCGCTAGGGACCCTAATAGTTCAAATGCCCGCTAGTTAACCTAGATAGTCCAAGTGCCCGCTAGTTAACCTAGATAGACCAAGTGCCCGATAGGGAACCTACATAGTCCAAGTGCCCGCTAGTTAACATAGATAGTCCAAGTACCCGCTAGGAAACGTACATAGTCCAAGTGCGCGCTAGGTAACGTACATAGTCCAAGTGCCCGTTAGGTAACCTAGATAGTCCAAGTGCCTGCTAGGGAACGTACATAGTCCAAGTGCCCGCTAGGTAACCTAGGTAGTCCAAATGCCCGCTAGGGAACCCACATCGTCCAAGTGCCCGCCAGGGTACTTACATAGCCCAAGGGCCCGCTAGGGAACCTACATAGTCAAAGTGCCCGTTAGTTAACCTAGATTGTCTAAGTGCCCGCTAGTTAACCTAGATAATCCTAGTGCCCGCTAGTTAACCTACATAGTCCAAGGGCCCTCTAGTTAACCTAGATAGTCCAAGTGCCCGCTAGGGGACGTAACTGGTCCAAGTGCCCGCTAGGTAACCTACATAGTCCAAGTGCCCACTAGGTAACCTAAATAATCCAAATGCCCGCTAGGGAAATTACATAGTCCAAGTGCCAGCTAGTTAACCTAGATAGTCCCAGTGCCTGCTAGTAAACCTAGATAGTCCAAGGGCCCGCTAGTTAATCTAGATAGTCCAAGTGCCCGCTAGTTAACCTATATAGTCCAAGTGCCCGCTAGTTAACCTAGATCGTCTAACTGCCCGCTAGTTAACCTAGATAATCCAAGTGCCCGCTAGTTAACCTACAAAGTCCACGGGCCCTCTAGTTAACCTAGATAGTCCAAGTGCCCGCTAGGGGACGTACATAGGCCAAGTGCCCGCTAGGTAACCTAGATAGTCCAAGTGCCCGCTAGGGTATGTACATAGTACAAGTGCACGCTAGGTAAACTAGATTGTCCAATTGTCCGCTAGTTAACCTACATAGTCCAAGTGCACGCTAGGTAACCTAGATAGCCCAAGGTCCTGCTAGTTAACCTACATAGTCCAATGCCCGATAGGGAACCTACAAAATCCAAGTGCCCGCTGAGGAACCTATATAGTCTAAGTGCCCGATAGGTAACCTACATATTCCAAGTGCCCGTTAGGGAACCTAGATAGTCCAAGTGCCCATAGGGAACCTATATAGTTCAAGTGCCCGCTAGGGAACCTACATAGTCAAAGTGCCCGCTAGGGAAACTGCATTGTACAAGTGCCCGCTAATTAACCTATATAGTCCAAGTGCCCGCTAGTTAACCTAGATAGTCCAAGTGCCCGCTAGTAAACCTTGATCATCCAAGTGCCCGCTAGTTAACCTACATAGTCCAAGTGCCTGATAGGGAACCTACATAGTCCAAGTGCCCGCAGAGGAACCTACATAGTCCAAGTGCCCATTCGGGAACCTAGATAGTCCAAGTGCCCGTAGGTAAACTATATAGTCCAAGTGCCCGCTAGGGAACCTGCATTGTGCAAGTGCCCGCTAGTTAACCTAGATAGTCCAAGTGCCCGCTAGTTAACCTAGAGAGTCGAAGTGCCCGATAGTTAACCTACATAGTCCAAGGTCAGCTAGTTAACCTAGATAGTCCAAGGGCCCGCTAATTAAGCTACATAGTCCAAGTGCCCGCTAGGTAACCTAGATAGTGCAAGTGCCCGCTAGGTAACCTACAAAGTACAAGTGCCCGATAGGTAACCTATATTGTCCAAGTGCCTGCTAAGAAACCAAGATAGTCCAAGTGTCCGTTAGGTAACCTAGATAGTCCAAGTTCCCGCTAGGTAACCTAGATAGTCCAAGTGCCCGTTACCTAACCTAGATAATCCAATTGCCCGCTATGCAACATACATAGTCCAAGTGCCCATTCGTTAACCTAGAAGTCCAAGTGCCCGCTAGGTAACCTACATAGTCCAAAATGCCCGTTCGTTAACCTACATAGTCCAAGTGCCCGCAAGGTAACCTACATAGTCCAAGTGCCCGCGAGGTAAACTAGATAGTCCAAGTGCCCGCTAAGGAACCTACATAGTCCAAGTGCACGCTAGTTAACCCAGATAGTCCAAGTGCCCGCTAGTTAACCTAGATAGTCCAAGTGCCGCTAGGTAACCTATATAGTGCAAGTGTCCCTAGTTAACCTACATAGTCCAAGTGCCCGCAAGTTAACATAGATAGTCCAAGTGCCTGCTAGGGAACGTACATAGTCCAAGTGCCCGCTAGGTTCCCTACATAGTGCAAGTGCCCGGTAGTTAACCTACATAGTCCAAGTGCCCACTAGGTAACCTAGATAGTCTTTGGGCCCGCTAGTTGACCTACATAGTACAAGTGTCCGCTAGGGAACCTACATAGTCCAAGTGCCTGCTAGGGAACCTACATAGTCCAAGTGACCGCTCTGGAACATACATAGTCCAAGTGCCCTCTAGGGAATCTACAGAGTCCAAGGGCCCGCTAATTAACATAGATAGTCCAAGTGCCGCTAGTTAATCAACATAGTCCAAGGGCCCGCTAGTTAACCTACATAGTCCAAGGGACCGCTACTTAACATAGATAGTCCAATTGCCGCTAGTTAATCAACATAGTCCAAGGGCCCGCTAGTTAACCTACATAGTCCAAGTACCAGCTAGTTAACCTAGATCGTCCAAGTGCCCGCTAGTTAACCTACATAGTCCAAGGGCCCGCTAGTTAACCTACATAGTCCAAGGGCCCGCTAGTTAACCTACAACGTCCAAGGGCCCGCTAGTTAACCTACATACTCCAAGTGCCCGCTAGGTAACCTAGACAGTTCAAGTGACCACTAGGTTACCTACATAGTCCAAGTGCCCATTCGTTAACCTACATAGTCCACGTGCCCGCTAGGTAACCAATATACTCCAAAAGCCCGCTAGGGACCCTAATAGTCCAAATGCCCGCTAGTTAACCTAGATAGTCCAGGTGCTCGCTAGTTAACCTAGATAGACCAAGAGCCCGCTAGGGAACCTATCTAGTCCAAGTGCCCGATAGGGAACCTACATAGTCCAAGTGCCCGCTAGTTAACATAGATAGTCCAAGTACCCGCTAGGAAACGTACATAGTCCAAGTGCCCGCTAGGTAACGTACATACTCCAAGTGCCCGCTAGGTAACGTAGATAGTCCAAGTGCCCGCTAGGGAACGTACATAGTCCAAGTGCCCGCTAGGTAACCTAGATAGTCCAAATGCCCGCTATGGAACCCACATAGTCCAATTGCCCGTTAGGTAACCTAGATAGTCCAAATGCCCGCTAGGGAACCCAAATAGTCCATGTGCCCACTAGGGAACTTACATAGTCCAAGTGCCCGCTAGGGAACCTACATAGTCAAAGTGCCCTTTAGTTGACCTAGATTTTCTAAGTGCCCGCTAGTTAACTTATATAATCCAGGTGCCCGCTAGTTAACCTACATAGTCCAAGGGTCCTCTAGTTAACCTAGATAATCCAAGTGCCCGCTAGGGGACGTACATAGTCCAAGTGCCCGCTAGGTAACCTACATAGTCCAAGTGCCCACTAGGTAACCTAAATAATCCAAATGCCCGCTAGGGAAACCACATAGTCCAAGTGCCCGCTAGTTAACCTAGATAGTCCAAGTGCCCGCTAGTAAACCTAGATAGTCCAAGTGCCCGCTAGTTAATCTAGATAGTCCAAGTGCCCGCTAGTTAACCTAGATTGTCCAAGTGCCCGCTAGTTAACCTAGATCGTCTAAGTGCCCGCTAGTAAACCTAGATAGTCCAAGGGCCCGCTAATTAATCTAGATAGTCCAAGTGCCCGCTAGTTAACCTAGATAGTCCAAGTGCCCGCTAGTTAACCTAGATAATCCAAGTGCCCGCTAGGGGACGTACATAGTCCAAGTGCCCGCTAGGTAACCTACATAGTCCAAGTACCCCCTAGGTAACCTAAATAATCCAAATACCAGCTAGGGAAACTACATAGTCCAAGTGCCCGCTAGTTAACCTAGATAGTCCAAGTGCCTGCTAGTAAACCTAGATAGTCCAAGTGGCCACTAGTTAATCTAGATAGTCCAAGTGCCCGCTAGTTAACCTAGATAGTCCAAGTGCCCGCTAGTTAACCTAGATAGTCCAAGTGCCCTCTAGTTAACCTAGATCGTCTAAGTGCCCGCTAGTTAACCTAGATAATCCAAGTGCCCGCTAGTTAACCTACATAGTCCAAGGGCCCTCTAGTTAACCTAGATAGTCCAAGTGCCCGCTAGGTAACGTAGATAGACCAAGTGCCCGCTAAGGTATGTACATAGTTCAAGTGCCCGCTAGGTAACCTAGATTGTCCAAGTGTCCGATAGTTAACCTACATAGTCCAAGTGCCCACTAGGTAACCTAGATAGTCCAAGGTCCTGCTAGTTAACCTACATAGTCCAATGCCCGATATGGAACCTACAAAGTCCAAGTGCCCGCTGAGGAACCTACATAGTCCAAGTGCCCGATAGGAAACATACATATTCCAAGTGCCCGTTAGGGAACCTAGATAGTCCAAATGCCCGTAGGGAATCTATATTGTCCAAGTGCCCGCTAGGGAACCTACATAGTCAAAGTGCCCGCTGGGGAACCTGCATTGTCCAAGTGCCCGCTAATTAACCTAGATAGTCCAAGTGCCCGCTAGTTAACCTTGATCATCCAAGTGCCCGCTAGTTAACCTACATAGTCCAAGTGCCCGTTGGTTAACGTAGATAGGCCAAGTGCCTGCTAGGTAACCTAGACAGTCCAAGTGCCGGCTAGGTTACCTACATAGTCCAAGTGCACGTTCGTTAACCTAGATAGTCCAAGTGCCTGCTGGTAACCTACATAGTCCAAGGGCCCGCTAGGTAACCTTGATAGTCCAAGTGCCTTCTAGTTAACCTACATAGTCCAAGTGCCCGCTAGGTAACCTACAAAGTCCAAGTGCCCACTAGGTAACCTAAATAATCCAAATGCCCGCTAGGGAAACTACATAGTCCAAGTGCCCACTAGTTAACCTAGATACTCTAAGTGCCCGCTAGTAAACCTAGATAGTCCAAGGGCCCGCTAGTTAATCTAGATAGTCCAAGTGCCCGCTAGTTATCCTAGATAGTCCAACTGCCCGCTAGTTAACCTAGATCGTCTAAGTGCCCGCTAGTTAACCTAGATAATCCAAGTGCCCGCTAGTTAACCTACATAGTCCAAGGGCCTTCTAGTTAACCTAGATAGTCCAAGTGCCCGCTAAGGGACGTACATATCCAAGTGCCCACTAGGTAACCTAGATAGTGCAAGTGCCCGCTGGGGTATGTACATAGTTCAAGTGTCCGCTAGGTAACCTAGATTGTCCAAGTGTCCGCTAGTTAACGTACATAGTTCAAGTGCCCGCTAGGTAACCTTGATAGTCCAAGGTCCTGCTAGTTAACCTACAAGGTTCAATGACCGATAGGGAACCTACAAAGTCCAAGTGCCCGCTGAGGAACCTATATAGTCCAAGTGCCCGATAGGGAACCTACATATTCCAAGTGCCCGTTAGGGAACCTAGAGAGTCCAAGTGCCCGTAGGGAACCTATATAGTCCAAGTGCCCGCTAGGGAACCTACATAGTCAAAGTGCCCGCTAGGGAACCTGCATTGTACAAGTGCCCGCTAATTAACCTAGATAGTCCAAGTGCCCGCTTGTTAACCTAGATAGTCCAAGTGCCCGCTAGTTAACCTTGATCATCCAAGTGCCCTTTAGTTAACCTACATAGTCCAAGTGCCTGATAGGGAACCTACATAGTCCAAGTGTCCGCAGAGGAACCTACATAGTCCAAGTGCCCGTTAGGGAACCTGCATCGTGCAAGTGCCCTCTAGTTAACCTAGATAGTCCAAGTGCCCGCTAGGGAACCTATCTAGTCCAAGTGCCCGATAGGGAACCTACATAGTCCAAGTGCCCGCTAGTTAACATAGATAGTCCAAGTACCCTCTAGGAAACGTACATAGTCCAAGTGCCCGCTAATTAACCTAGATAGTCCAAGTGCCTGCTAGTAAACCTAGATAGTCCAAGTGCCCGCTAGTTAATCTAGATAGTCCAAGTGCCGGCTAGTTAATCTAGATAGTCCAAGTGCCCGCTAGTTAACCTAGATAGTCGAAGTGCCCGATAGTTAACCTACATAGTCCAAGGTCAGCTAGTTAACCTAGATAGTCCAAGTGTCCGCTAATTAACCTACATAGTCCAAGTGCCCGCTAGGTAACCTAGATAGTGCAAGTGCCCGCTAGGTAACCTACAAAGTCCAAGTGCCCGCTAGGTAACCTATATAGTCCAAGTCCCCGCTAAGAAACCAAGATAGTCCAAGTGCACGTTAGGTAACCTAGATAGTCCAAGTGCCCGCTAGGTAACCTACATAGTCCAAGTTCCCGCTAGGTAACCTAGATAGTCCAAGTGCCCGTTACCTAACCTAGATAATCCAATTGCCCGCTATGCAACATACATAGTCCAAGTGCCCATTCGTTAACCTAGAAGTCCAAGTGCCCGCTAGGTAACCTACATAGTCCAAATGCCCGTTCGTTAACCTACATAGTCCAAGGGCCCACTATTTAACCTAGATCGTCCAAGTGTCTTTGGTTAACCTACATAGTCCAAGTGCCCGCAAGGTAACCTATATAGTCCAAGTTCCAGCTATGTAACCTAGATAGTCCAAGGGCCGGCTAGTTAACCTACATAGTCCAAGTGCCCGCTAGGTAAACTAGATAGTCCAAGTGCCCGCTAAGGAACCAACATAGTCCAAGTGCAAGCTAGTTAACCCAGATAGTCCAAGTGCCCGCTAGTTAACCTAGATAGTCCAAGTGCCGCTAGGTAACCTACATAGTGCAAGTGTCCCCTTGTTAACCTACATAGTCCAAGTTCCCGCTAGTTAACATAGATAGTCCAAGTGCCCGCTAGGGAACGTACATAGTCCAAGTGCCCGCTAGGTAACCTAGATAGTATAAGGGCCCGCTAGTTAACCTAGGTAGTCCAAGTGCCCGGTAGTTAACTTAAATAGTTCAAGTGTCCGTAAGGAACATAGATATTCCAAGTGCCGCTAGTTAATCAACATATTCCAAGGGCCTGCTAGTTAACCTACATAGTCCAAGTACCCGCTAGTTAACCTAGATCGTCCAAGTGCCCGCTACCTAACCTACATAGTCCAAGGGCCCGCTAGTTAACCTACATAGTCTATGGGCCTGCTAGTTAACCTACAACGTCCAAGGGCCCGCTAGTTAACCTAGATAGTCCAAGTGCCCCCTAGTTAACCTACATACTCCAAGTGCCCGCTAGGTAACCTAGACAGTTCAAGTGACCACTAGGTTACCTACATAGTCCAAGTGCCCGTTCGTTAACCTACATAGTCCAAGTGCCCGCTAGGTAACCAATATACTCCAAATGCCCGCTAGGGACCCTAATAGTCCAAATGCCCGCTAGTTAACCTAGATTGTCCAAGTGCTCGCTAGTTAACCAAGATAGACCAAGTGCCCGCTAGGGAACCTATCTAGTCCAAGTGCCCGATAGGGAACCTACATAGTCCAAGTGCCCGCTAGTTAACATAAATAGTCCAAGTACCCGCTAGGAAACGTACATAGTCCAAGTGCCCGCTAGGTAACGTACATAGTCCAAGTGCCCGCTAGGTAACCTAGATAGTCCAAGTGCCCGCTAGGGAACGTACATAGTCCAAGTGCCCGCTAGGTAACCTAGATAGTCCAAATGCCCGCTAGGGAACCCACATAGTCCAAGTGCCCGTTAGGTAACCTAGATAGTCCAAATGCCTGCCAGGGAACCCACATAGTCCAAGTGCCCGCTAGGGAACTTACATAGTCCAAAGGCCCGCTAGGGAACCTACATAGTCAAAGTGCCCGTTAGTTAACCTAGATTGTCTAAGTGCCCGCTAGTTAACCTAGATAATCCAAGTGCCCGCTAGTTAACCTACATAGTCCAAGTGCCCGTTGGTTAACGTAGATAGGCCAAGTGCCTGCTAGGTAACCTAGACAGTCCAAGTGCCGGCTAGGTTACCTACATAGTCCAAATGCACGTTCGTTAACCAAGATAGTCCAAGTGCCCGCTGGTAACCTACATAGTCCAAGGGCCCGCTAGGTAACCTTGATAGTCCAAGTGCCTTCTAGTTAACCTACATAGTCCAAGTGCCCGCTAGGTAACCTACAAAGTCCAAGTGCCAATAGGTAACCTAAATAATCCAAATGCCCGCTAGGGAAACTACATAGTCCAAGTGCCCGCTAGTTAACCTAGATAGTCTAAGTGCCCGCGAGTAAACTTAGATAGTCCAAGGGCCCGCTAGTTAATCTAGATAGTCCTAGTGCCTGCTAGTTAACCTAGATAGTCCAAGTGCCCGCTAGTTAACCTAGATCGTCTAAGTGCCCGCTAGTTAACATAGATAATCCAAGTGCCCGCTAGTTAACCTACATAGTCCAAGTGCCCGCTAGGTAACCTACAAAGTCCAAGTGCCAATAGGTAACCTAAATAATCCAAATGCCCGCTAGGGAAACTACATAGTCCAAGTGCCCGCTAGTTAGCCTAGATAGTCTAAGTGCCCGCGAGTAAACCTAGATAGTCCAAGGGCCCGCTAGTTAATCTAGATAGTCCAAGTGCCTGCTAGTTAACCTAGATAGTCCAAGTGCCCGCTAGGTAACCAATATACTCCAAATGCCCGCTAGGGACCCTAATAGTCCAAATGCCCGCTAGTTAACCTAGATTGTCCAAGTGCTCGCTAGTTAACCAAGATAGACCAAGTGCCCGCTAGGGAACCTATCTAGTCCAAGTGCCCGATAGGGAACCTACATAGTCCAAGTGCCCGCTAGTTAACATAAATAGTCCAAGTACCCGCTAGGAAACGTACATAGTCCAAGTGCCCGCTAGGTAACGTACATAGTCCAAGTGCCCGCTAGGTATCCTAGATAGTCCAAGAGCCCGCTAGGGAACGTACATAGTCCAAGTGCCCGCTAGGTAACCTAGATAGTCCAAATGCCCGCTAGGGAACCCACATAGTCCAAATGCCCGTTAGGTAACCTAGATAGTCCAAATGCCTGCCAGGGAACCCACATAGTCCAAGTGCCCGCTAGGGAACTTACATAGTCCAAAGGCCCGCTAGGGAACCTACATAGTCAAAGTGCCCGTTAGTTAACCTAGATTGTCTAAGTGCCCGCTAGTTAACCTAGATAATCCAAGTGCCCGCTAGTTAACCTACATAGTCCAAGTGCCCGTTGGTTAACGTAGATAGGCCAAGTGCCTGCTAGGTAACCTAGACAGTCCAAGTGCCGGCTAGGTTACCTACATAGTCCAAATGCACGTTCGTTAACCAAGATAGTCCAAGTGCCCGCTGGTAACCTACATAGTCCAAGGGCCCGCTAGGTAACCTTGATAGTCCAAGTGCCTTCTAGTTAACCTACATAGTCCAAGTGCCCGCTAGGTAACCTACAAAATCCAAGTGCCAATAGGTAACCTAAATAATCCAAATGCCCGCTAGGGAAACTACATAGTCCAAGTGCCCGCTAGTTAACCTAGATAGTCTAAGTGCCCGCGAGTAAACTTAGATAGTCCAAGGGCCCGCTAGTTAATCTAGATAGTCCTAGTGCCTGCTAGTTAACCTAGATAGTCCAAGTGCCCGCTAGTTAACCTAGATCGTCTAAGTGCCCGCTAGTTAACCTAGATAATCCAAGTGCCCGCTAGTTTACCTACATAGTCCAAGTGCCCGCTAGGTAACCTACAAAGTCCAAGTGCCAATAGGTAACCTAAATAATCCAAATGCCCGCTAGGGAAACTACATAGTCCAAGTGCCCGCTAGTTAACCTAGATAGTCTAAGTGCCCGCGAGTAAACCTAGATAGTCCAAGGGCCCGCTAGTTAATCTAGATAGTCCAAGTGCCTGCTAGTTAACCTAGATAGTCCAAGTGCCCGCTAGTTAACCTAGATCGTCTAAGTGCCCGCTAGTTAACCTAGATAATCCAAGTGCCCGCTAGTTAACCTACATAGTCCAAGGGCCCTCTAGTTAACCTAGATAGTCCAAGTGCCCGCTAGGGTATGTACATAGTTCAAGTGTCCGCTAGGTAACCTAGATTGTCCAAGTGTCCGCTAGTTAACCTACATAGTCCAAGTGCCCGCTAGGTAACCTAGATAGTCCAAGGTCCTGCTAGTTAACCTACATAGTCCAATGTCCGATAGGGAACCTACAAAGTCCAAGTGGCCGCTGAGGAACCTATATAGTCCAAGTGCCCGATAGGGAACCTACATATTCCAAGTTCCCTTAGGGAACCTAGAGAGTCCAAGTGCCCATAGGGAACCTATATAGTCCAAGTGCCCGCTAGGGAACCTACATAGTCAAAGTGCCCGCTAGGGAACCTGCATTGTACAAGTGCCCGCTAATAAACCTAGATAGTCCAAGGGCCCGCTAGTTAACCTAGATAGTCCAAGTGCCTGCTAGTTAACCTTGATCATCCAAGTGCCCGCTATTTAACCTACATAGTCCAAGTGCCTGATAGGGAACCTACATAGTCCAAGTGCCCGCAGAGGAACCTACATAGTCCAAGTGACCGTTAGGGAACCTAGATAGTCCAAGTGCCCGTAGGGAACCTATATAGTCCAAGTGCCCGCTAGGGAACCTGCATCGTGCAAGTGCCCGCTAGTTAACCTAGATAGAACAAGTGCCCAATAGTAAACCTACATAGTCCAAGGTCAGCTAGTTAACCTAGATAGTCCAAGTGTCCTCTAATTAACCTACATAGTCCAAGTGCCCGCTAGGTAACCTAGATAGTGCAAGTGCCCGCTAGGTAACCTACAAAGTCCAAGTGCCCGCTAGGTAACCTATATAGTCCAAGTCCCCGCTAAGAAACCAAGATAGTCCAAGTGCCCGTTAAGTAACCTAGATAGTCCAAGTGCCCGCTAGGTAACCTACATAGTCCAAGTTCCCGCTAGGTAACCTAGATAGTCCAAGTGCCCGTTACCTAACCTAGATAATCCAATTGCCCGCTATGCAACATACATAGTCCAAGTGCCCATTCGTTAACCTAGAAGTCCAAGTGCCCGCTAGGTAACCTATATAGTCCAAGACCCCGCTAAGAAACCAAGATAGTCCAAGTACCCGCTAGGAAACGTACATAGTCCAAGTGCCCGCTAGGTAACGTACATAGTCCAAGTGCCCGCTAGGTAACCTAGACAGTCCAAGTGCCCGCTAGGGAACGTACATAGTCCAAGTGCCCGCTAGGTAACCTAGATAGTCCAAATGCCCGCTAGGGAACCCACATAGTCCAAGTGCTCGTTAGGTAACCTAGATAGTCCAAATGCCTGCTAGGGAACCCACATAGTCCAAGTGCCCGCTAGGGAACCTACATAGTCAAAGTGCCCGTTAGTTAACCTAGATTGTCTAAGTGCCCGCTAGTTAACCTAGATAATCCAAGTGCCCGCTAGTTAACCTACATATTCCAAGGGTCCTCTAGTTAACCTAGATAGTCCAAGTGCCCGCTAGGGGACGTACATAGTCCAAGTGCCCGCTAGGTAACCTACATAGTCCAAGTGCCCACTAGGTAACCTAAATAATCCAAATGCCCGCTAGGGAAACTACATAGTCCAAGTGCCCGCTAGTTAACCTAGATAGTCCAAGTGGCCGCTAGTTAACCTAGATAATCCAAGTGCCCGCTAGTTAACCTACATAGTCCAAGTGCCCGCAAGGTAACCTAGATAGTCCAAGTGCCCGCTAGGGTATGTACATATTTCAAGTGCCCGCTAGGTAACCTAGATTGTCCTAGTGTCCGAGAGTTACCCTATATAGTCCAAGTGCCCACTAGGTAACCTAGATAGTCCAAGGTCCTGCAAGTTAACCTACATAGTCCAATGCCCGATAGGGAACCTACAAAGTCCAAGTGCCCGCTGAGGAACCTACATAGTCCAAGTGCCCGATAGGAAACATACATATTCCAAGTGCCCGTTAGTGAACCTAGATAGTCCAAGTGCCCGTAGGGAACCTATATAGTCCAAGTGCCCGCTAGGGAACATACATAGTCAAAGTGCCCGCTAGGGAACCTGCATTGTACAAGTGCTCGCTAATTAACCTAGATAGTCCAAGTGCCCGCTAGTTAACCTAGATAGTCCAAGTGCCCGCTAGTTAACCTTGATCATCCAAGTGCCCGCTAGTTAACCTACATAGTCCAAGTGCCCGTTGGTTAACGTAGATAGGCCAAGTGCCTGCTAGGTAACCTAGACAGTCCAAGTGCCCGCTAGGTTACCTACATAGTCCATGTGCACGTTTGTTAACCTAGATAGTCCAAGTGCCCGCTGGTAACCTACATAGTCCAAGGGCCCGCTAGGTAATCTTGATAGTCCAAGTGCCTTCTAGTTAACCTACATAGTCCAAGTGCCCGCTAGGTAACCTACAAAGTCCAAGTGCCCACTAGGTAACCTAAATAATCCAAATGCCCGCTAGGGAAACTACATAGTCCAAGTGCCCGCTAGTTAACCTAGATAGTCTAAGTGCCCGCTAGTAAACCTAGATAATCCAAGTGCCCGCTAGTTAACCTACATAGTCCAAGGGCCCTCTAGTTAACCTAGATAGTCCAAGTGCCCGCTAGGGGACGTACATAGTCCAAGTGCCCGCTAGGTAACATAGATAGTGCAAGTTCCCGCTAGGGTATGTACATAGTTCAAGTGCCCGCTAGGTAACCTAGATTGTCCAAGTGTCCGCTAGTTAACCTACATAGTCCAAGTGCCCGCTAGGTAACCTAGATAGTCCAAGGTCCTGCTAGTTAAAATACATAGTCCAATGCCCGATAGGGAACCTACAAAGTCCAAGTGCCCGCTGAGGAACCTATATAGTCCAAGTGCCCGTCGGGAACCTATATAGTCCAAGTGCCCGCTAGGGAACCTACATAGTCAAAGTGCCCGCTAGGGAACCTGCATTGTACAAGTGCCTGCTAATTAACCTAGATAGTCCAAGTGCCCGCTACTTAACCTAGATAGTCCAAGTGCCCGCTAGTTAACCTTGATAATCCAAGTGCCCGCTAGTTAACCTATATAGTCCAAGTGCCTGATAGGGAACCTACATAGTCCAAGTGCCCGCAGAGGAACCTACATAGTCCAAGTGCCCGTTAGGGAACCTAGATAGTCCAAGTGCCCGTAGGGAACCAATATAGTCCAAGTGCCCGCTAGGGACCCTGCAGCGTGCACGTGCCCGCTAGTTAACCTAGATAGACCACGTGCCCGCTAGTTAACCTAGATAGTCGAAGTGCCCGATAGTTAACCTACATAGTCCAAGGTGAGCTAGTTAACCTAGATAGTCCAAGTGCCCGCTAATTAACCTACATAGTCCAAGTGCCCGCTAGGTAACCTAGATAGTGCAAGTGTCCGCTAGGTAACCTATATAGTCCAAGTGCCCCCTAAGAAACCAAGATTGTCCAAGTGCCCGTTAAGTATACTAGATAGTCCAAGTGCCCGCTAGGTAACCTACATAGTCCAAGTTCCCGCTAGGTAACCTAAATAGTCCAAGTGCCCGTTACCTAACCTAGATAATCCAATTGCCCGCTATGCAACATACATAGTCCAAGTGCCCATTCGTTATCCTAGAAGTCCAAGTGCCCGCTAGGTAACCTACATAGCCCAAATGCCCGTTCGTTAACCTACATAGTCCAAGGGCCCACTATTTAACCTAGATCGAACAAGTGTCTTTGGTTAACCTACATAGTCCAATTGCCCGCAAGGTAACCTATATATTCCAAGTTCCAGCTATGTATCCTAGATAGTCCAAGGGCCCGCTAGTTAACATACATAGTCCAAGTGCCCGCTAGGTAAACTAGATAGTCCAAGTGCCCGCTAAGGAACCTACATAGTCCAAGTGCGCGCTAGTTAACCCAGATAGTCCTAGTGCCCGCTAGTTAACCTAGATAGTCCAAGTGCCGCTAGGTAACCTGTATAGTGCAAGTGTCCCCTAGTTAACCTACATATTCCAAGTGCCCGCTAGTTAACATAGATAGTCCAAGTGCCCGCTAGGGAACGTACATAGTCCAAGTGCCCGCTAGGTAACCTAGATAGTGCAAGTGCCCGGTAGTTAACCTACATAGTCCAAGTGCCCGCTAGGTAACCTAGATAGTCTAAGGGCCCGCTAGTTAACCTACATAGTCCAAGTGCCCGGTAGTTAACTTACATAGCTCAAGTGTCCGTAAGGAACATATATAGTCCAAGTGCCCGCTAGGGAACATACAGAGTCTAAGTGCCCGCTAGGGAACCTACGTAGTCCAAGTGCCCGCTAGGGAATCTACATACTCCAAGGGCCCGCTAGTTAACGTAGATAGTCCAAGTGCCGCTAGTTAATCTACATAGTTCAAGGGCCCGCTAGTTAACCTACATAGTCCAACTACCCGCTAGTTAACCTAGATCGTCCAAGTGTCCGCTAGTTAATCTACATAGTACAAGTGCCCGCTAGGGAACCTACATAGTCCAAGTGCCTGCTAGGGAACCTACATAGTCCAAGTGCCCGCTGTGGAACATACATAGTCCAAGTGCCCGCTAGGGAATCTACATAGTCCATGGGCCCGCTACTTAACATAGATAGTCCAAGTGCCGCTAGTTAATCAACATAGTCCAAGGGCCCGCTAGTTAACCTACATAGTCCAAGGGCCCGCTACTTAACCTACATAGTCCAAGGGCCTGCTACTTAACATAGATAGTCCAAGTGCCGCTAGTTAATCAACATAGTCCAAGGGCCCGCTAGTTCACCTACATAATCCAAGGGCCCGCTAGTTAACCTACATAGTCCAAGGGCCCGATAGTTAACCTACAACGTCCAAGGGCCCGCTAGTTAACCTAGATATTCCAAGTGCCCCCTTGTTAACCTACATACTCCAAGTGCCCGCTAGGTAACCTAGACAGTTCAAGTGACCACTAGGTTACCTACATAGTCCAAGTGCCCGTTCGTTAACCAACATAATCCAAGTGCCCGCTAGGTAACCAATATACTCCAAATGCCCGCTAGGGACCCTAATAATTCAAATGCCCGCTAGGTAACCTAGATAGTCCAAGTGCTCGCTAGTTAACCTAGATAGACCAAGTGACCGCTAGGGAACCTATCTAGTCCAAGTGCCTGATAGGGAACCTACATAGTCCAAGTGCCCGCTAGTTAACATAGATAGTCCAAGTACCCGCTAGGAAACGTACATAGTCCAAGTGCCCGCTAGGTAACGTACATAGTCCAAGTGCCCGCTAGGTAACCTAGATAGTCCAAGTGCCCGCTAGGGAACGTACATAGTCCAAGTGCCCGCTAGGTAACCTAGATAGTCCAAATGCCCGCTAGGGAACCCACATAGTCCAAGTGCCCGTTAGGTAACCTAGATAGTCCAAATGCCCGCTAGGGAACCCACATAGTCCCAGTGCCCGCTAGGGAACTTACATAGTCCATGGGCCCGCTAGGGAACCTACATAGTCAAAGTGCCCGTTAGTTAACCTAGATTGTCTAAGTGCCCTCTAATTAACCTAGATAATCCAAGTGCCCGCTAGTTAACCTACATAGTCCAAGGGCCCTCTAGTTAACCTAGATAGTCCAAGTGCCCGCTAGGGGACGTACATAATCCAAGTGCCCGCTAGGTAACCTACATAGTCCAAGTGCCCACTAGGTAACCTAAATAATCCAAATGCCCGCTAGGGAAACTACATAGTCCAAGTGCCCGCTAGTTAACCTAGATAATCCATGTGCCCGCTAGTAAACCTAGATAGTCCAAGAGCCCGCTAGTTAATCTAGATAGTCCTAGTGCCCGCTAGTTAATCTAGATAGTCCAAGTGCCCGCTAGTTATCCTAGATCGTTTAAGTGCCAGCTAGCTAACCTAGATAATCCAAGTGCCCGCTAGTTAACCTACATAGTCCAAGGGCCCTCTAGTTAACCTAGATACTCTAAGTGCCCGCTAGGGGACGTACATAGTCCAAGTGCCCGCTAGGTTACCTAGATAGTCCAAGTGCCCGCTAGGGTATGTACATAGTTCAAGTGCCCGCTAGGTAACCTAGATTGTCCAAGTGTACGCTAGTTAACCTACATAGTCCAAGTGCCCGCTAGGTAACCTAGATAGTCCAAGGTCCTGCTAGTTAACCTACATAGTCCAATGCCCGATAGGGAACCTACAAAGTCCAAGTGCCCCCTGAGGAACCTATATAGTCCAAGTGCCCGATAGGGAACCTACATATTCCAAGTGCCCGTTAGGAAACCTAGATAGTCCAAGTGCCCGCTAGGGAACCTACATAGTCAAAGTGCACGCTAGGGAACCTGCATTGTACAAGTGCCCTCTAATTAACCTAGATAGTCCAAGTACCCGCTAGTTAACCTAGATAGTCCAAGTGCCCGCCAGTTAACCTTGATCATCCAAGTGCCCGCTAGTTAACCTACATAGTCCAAGTGCCTGATAGGGAACCTACATATTCCAAGTGCCCCCAGAGGAACCTACATAGTCCAAGTGCCCATTAGGGAACCTAGATAGTCCAAGTGCCCGTAGGGAACCTATATAGTCCAAGTGCCCGCTAGGGAACCTGCATTGTGCAAGTGCCCGCTAGTTAACATAGATAGTCCAAGTGCCCCCTAGTTAACCTAGATAGTCCAAGTGCCCGCTAGTTAACCTTGATCATCCAAGTGCCCGCTAGTTAACCTACATAGTCCAAGTGCCCGTTAGTTAACGTAGATAGGCCAAGTGCCTGCTAGGTAACCTAGACAGTCCAAGTGCCCGCTAGGTTACATGCATAGTCCATGTGCACGTTTGTTAACCTAGATAGTCCAAGTGCCCGCTGGTAACCTACATAGTCCAAGGGCCCGCTAGGTAATCTTGATAGTCCAAGTGCCTTCTAGTTAACCTACATAGTCCAAGTTCCCCTAGGTAACCTACAAAGTCCAAGTGCCCACGAGGTAACCTAAATAATCCAAATGCCCGCTAGGGAAATTACATAGTCCAAGTGCCCGCTAGTTAACCTAGATAGTCTAAGTGCCCGCTAGTAAACCTAGATAATCCAAGTGCCCGCTAGTTAACATACATAGTCCAAGGGCCCTCTAGTTAAGCTAGATAGTCCAAGTGCCCGCTAGGGGACGTACATAGTCCAAGTGCCCGCTAGGTAACATAGATAGTGCAAGTTCCCGCTAGGGTATGTACATAGTTCAAGTGCCCGCTAGGTAACCTAGATTGTCCAAGTGTCCGCTAGTTAACCTACATAGTCCAAGTGCCCGCTAGGTAACCTAGATAGTCCAAGGTCCTGCTAGTTAAAATACATAGTCCAATGCCCGATAGGGAACCTACAAAGTCCAAGTGCCCGCTGAGGAACCTATATAGCCCAAGTGCCCGTCGGGAACCTATATAGTCCAAGTGCCCGCTAGGGAACCTACATAGTCAAAGTGCCCACTAGGGAACCTGCATTGTACAAGTGCCTGCTAATTAACCTAGATAGTCCAAGTGCCCGCTACTTAACCTAGATAGTCCAAGTGCCCGCTAGTTAACCTTGATAATCCAAGTGCCCGCTAGTTAACCTATATAGTCCAAGTGCCTGATAGGGAACCTAGATAGTCCAAGTGCCCGTAGGGAACCAATATAGTCCAAGTGCCCGCTAGGGACCCTGCAGCGTGCAAGTGCCCGCTAGTTAACCTAGATAGACCAAGTGCCCGCTAGTTAACCTAGATAGTCGAAGTGCCCGATAGTTAACCTACATAGTCCAAGGTGAGCTAGTTAACCTAGATAGTCCAAGTGCCCGCTAATTAACCTACATAGTCCAAGTGCCCGCTAGGTAACCTAGATAGTGCAAGTGCCCGCTAGGTAACCTATATAGTCCAAGTGCCCCCTAAGAAACCAAGATTGTCCAAGTGCCCGTTAGGTATACTAGATAGTCCAAGTGCCCGCTAGGTAACCTACATAGTCCAAGTTCCCGCTAGGTAACCTAAATAGTCCAAGTGCCCGTTACCTAACCTAGATAATCCAATTGCCCGCTATGCAACATACATAGTCCAAGTGCCCATTCGTTATCCTAGAAGTCCAAGTGCCCGCTAGGTAACCTACATAGCCCAAATGCCCGTTCGTTAACCTACATAGTCCAAGGGCCCACTATTTAACCTAGATCGAACAAGTGTCTTTGGTTAACCTACATAGTCCAATTGCCCGCAAGGTAACCTATATATTCCAAGTTCCAGCTATGTATCCTAGATAGTCCAAGGGCCCGCTAGTTAACATACATAGTCCAAGTGCCCGCTAGGTAAACTAGATAGTCCAAGTGCCCGCTAAGGAACCTACATAGTCCAAGTGCGCGCTAGTTAACCCAGATAGTCCTAGTGCCCGCTAGTTAACCTAGATAGTCCAAGTGCCGCTAGGTAACCTGTATAGTGCAAGTGTCCCCTAGTTAACCTACATATTCCAAGTGCCCGCTAGTTAACATAGATAGTCCAAGTGCCCGCTAGGGAACGTACATAGTCCAAGTGCCCGCTAGGTAACCTAGATAGTGCAAGTGCCCGGTAGTTAACCTACATAGTCCAAGTGCCCGCTAGGTAACCTAGATAGTCTAAGGGCCCGCTAGTTAACCTACATAGTCCAAGTGCCCGGTAGTTAACTTACATAGCTCAAGTGTCCGTAAGGAACATATATAGTCCAAGTGCCCGCTAGGGAACATACAGAGTCTAAGTGCCCGCTAGGGAACCTACGTAGTCCAAGTGCCCGCTAGGGAATCTACATACTCCAAGGGCCCGCTAGTTAACGTAGATAGTCCAAGTGCCGCTAGTTAATCTACATAGTTCAAGGGCCCGCTAGTTAACCTACATAGTCCAACTACCCGCTAGTTAACCTAGATCGTCCAAGTGTCCGCTAGTTAATCTACATAGTACAAGTGCCCGCTAGGGAACCTACATAGTCCAAGTGCCTGCTAGGGAACCTACATAGTCCAAGTGCCCGCTGTGGAACATACATAGTCCAAGTGCCCGCTAGGGAATCTACATAGTCCATGGGCCCGCTACTTAACATAGATAGTCCAAGTGCCGCTAGTTAATCAACATAGTCCAAGGGCCCGCTAGTTAACCTACATAGTCCAAGGGCCCGCTACTTAGCCTACATAGTCCAAGGGCCTGCTACTTAACATAGATAGTCCAAGTGCCGCTAGTTAATCAACATAGTCCAAGGGCCCGCTAGTTCACCTACATAGTCCATGGGCCCGCTAGTTAACCTACATAGTCCAAGAGCCCGATAGTTAACCTACAACGTCCAAGGGCCCGCTAGTTAACCTAGATATTCCAAGTGCCCCCTTGTTAACCTACATACTCCAAGTGCCCGCTAGGTAACCTAGACAGTTCAAGTGACCACTAGGTTACCTACATAGTCCAAGTGCCCGTTCGTTAACCTACATAATCCAAGTGCCCGCTAGGTAACCAATATACTCCAAATGCCCGCTAGGGACCCTAATAATTCAAATGCCCGCTAGGTAACCTAGATAGTCCAAGTGCTCGCTAGTTAACCTCGATAGACCAAGTGACCGCTAGGGAACCTATCTAGTCCAAGTGCCTGATAGGGAACCTACATAGTCCAAGTGCCCGCTAGTTAACATAGATAGTCCAAGTACCCGCTAGGAAACGTACATAGTCCAAGTGCCCGCTAGGTAACGTACATAGTCCAAGTGCCCGCTAGGTAACCTAGATAGTCCAAGTGCCCGCTAGGGAACGTACATAGTCCAAGTGCCCGCTAGGTAACCTAGATAGTCCAAATGCCCGCTAGGGAACCCACATAGTCCAAATGCCCGTTAGGTAACCTAGATAGTCCAAATGCCCGCTAGGGAACCCACATAGTCCCAGTGCCCGCTAGGGAACTTACATAGTCCATGGGCCCGCTAGGGAACCTACATAGTCAAAGTGCCCGTTAGTTAACCTAGATTGTCTAAGTGCCCTCTAATTAACCTAGATAATCCAAGTGCCCGCTAGTTAACCTACATAGTCCAAGGGCCCTCTAGTTAACCTAGATAGTCCAAGTGCCCGCTAGGGGACGTACATAATCCAAGTGCCCGCTAGGTAACCTACATAGTCCAAGTGCCCACTAGGTAACCTAAATAATCCAAATGCCCGCTAGGGAAACTACATAGTCCAAGTGCCCGCTAGTTAACCTAGATAATCCATGTGCCCGCTAGTAAACCTAGATAGTCCAAGGGCCCGCTAGTTAATCTAGATAGTCCTAGTGCCCGCTAGTTAATCTAGATAGTCCAAGTGCCCGCTAGTTAACCTAGATCGTTTAAGTGCCCGCTAGCTAACCTAGATAATCCAAGTGCCCGCTAGTTAACCTACATAGTCCAAGGGCCCTCTAGTTAACCTAGATAGTCCAAGTGCCCGCTAGGGGACGTACATAGTCCAAGTGCCCGCTAGGTAACCTAGATAGTCCAAGTGCCCACTAGGTAACCTAGATAGTCCAAGTGCCCGCTAGGGTATATACATAGTTCAAGTGCCCGCTAGGTAACCTAGATTGTCCAAGTGTACGCTAGTTAACCTACATAGTCCAAGTGCCCTCTAGGTAACCTAGATAGTCATAGGTCCTGCTAGTTAACCTACATAGTCCAATGCCCGATAGGGAACCTACAAAGTCCAAGTGCCCGCTGAGGAACCTATATAGTCCAAGTGCCCGATAGGGAACCTACATATTCCAAGTGCCCGTTAGGAAACCTAGATAGTCCAAGTGCCCGCTAGGGAACCTACATAGTCAAAGTGCCCGCTAGGGAACCTGCATTGTACAAGTGCCCGCTAATTAACCTAGATAGTCCAAGTACCCGCTAGTTAACCTAGATAGTCCAAGTGCCCGCCAGTTAACCTTGATCATCCAAGTGCCCGCTAGTTAACCTACATAGTCCAAGTGCCTGATAGGGAACCTACATATTCCAAGTGCCCCCAGAGGAACCTACATAGTCCAAGTGCCCATTAGGGAACCTAGATAGTCCAAGTGCCCGTAGGGAACCTATATAGTCCAAGTGCCCGCTAGGGAACCTGCATTGTGCAAGTGCCCGCTAGTTAACCTAGATAGTCCAAGTGCCCCCTAGTTAACCTAGATAGTCGAAGTGCCCGATAGTTAACCTACATAGTCCAAGGTGAGCTAGTTAACCTAGATAGTCCAAGTGCCCGCTAATTAACCTACATAGTCCAAGTGCCCGCTAGGTAACCTAGATAGTGCAAGTGCCCGTTAGGTAACCTAGATAGTCCAAGTGCCCGTTAGGTAACCTACATAGTCCAAGTTCCCACTAGGTAACCTACATAGTCCAAATGCCTGTTACCTAACCTAGATAATCCAATTGCCCGCTATGCAACATACATAGTCCAAGTGCCCATTCCTTAACCTAGAAGTCCAAGTGCCCTCTAGGTAACCTATATAGTCCAAATGCCCGTTCGTTAACCTACATAGTCCAAGGGCCCACTATTTAACCTAGATCGTCCAAGTGTCTTTGGTTAACCTACATAGTCCAAGTGCCCGCAAGGTAACCTATATAATCCAAGTTCCAGCTATGTAACCTAGATAGTCCAAGGGCCCGCTAGTTAACCTACATAGTCCAAGTGCCCGCTAGGTAAACTAGATAGTCCAAGTGCCCGCTTAGGAACCTACATAGTCCAAGTGCACGCTAGTTAATCCAGATAGTCCAAGTGCCCGCTAGTTAACCTAGATAGTCCAAGTGCCGCTAGGTAACCTATATAGTGCAAGTGTCCCCTAGTTAACCTACATAGTCCAAGTGCCCGCTAGTTAATATAGATAGTACAAGTGCCCGCTAGGGAACGTGCATAGTCCAAGTGCCCGCTAGGTAACCTAGATAGTGCAAGTGCCCGGTAGTTAACCTATATAGTCCAAGTGCCCGCTAGGTAACCTATATAGTCAAAGGGCCCGCTAGTTAACCTACATAGTCCAAGTGCCCGGTAGTTAACTTACATAGTTCAAGTGTCCGTAAGAAACATATATAGTCCAAGTGCCCGCTAGGGAACATACAGAGTCTAAGTGCCCGCTAGGGAACCTATGTAGTCCAAGTGCCCGCTAGGGAATCTACATAGTCCTAGGGCCCGCTAGTTAACATAGATAGTCCAAGTTCCGCTAGTTAAACTACATAGTTCAAGGGCCCGCTAGTTAACCTACATAGTCCAACTACCCGCTAGTTAACCTAGATCGTCCAAGTGTCCGCTAGTTGACTTACATAGTACAAGTGCCCGCTCTGGAACATACATAGTCCAAGTGCCCGTTAGGGAATCTACATAGTCCAAGGGCCCGCTACTTAACATAGATAGTCCAAGTGCCGCTAGTTAATCAACATAGTCCAAGGGCCCGCTAGTTAAACTACATAGTCCAAGTACCCGCTAGTTAACCTAGATCGTCCAAGTGCCCGCTAGTTAACCTACATAGTCAAAGGGCCCGCTAGTTAAACTACATAGTCCAAGGGCCCGCTAGTTAACCTACAACGTCCAAGGGCCCGCTAGTTAACCTAGATAGTCCAAGTGCCCCCTAGTTAACCTACATACTCCAAGTGCCCGCTAGGTAACCTAGACAGTTCAAGTGACCACTAGGTTACCTACATAGTCCAAGTGCCCGTTCGTTAACCTACATAGTCCAAGAGCCCGCTAGGTAACCAATATACTCCAAATGCCCGCTAGGGACCCTAAGAGTTCAAATGCCCGCTAGTTAACCTAGATAGTCCAAGTGCTCGCTAGTTAACATAGATAGACCAAGTGCCCGCTAGGGAACCTATCTAGTCCAAGTGCCAGATAGGGAACCTACATAGTCCAAGTGCCCGCTAGGTAACCTAGATAGTCCAAGTGCCGCTAGGGAACGTATATAGTCCAAGTGCCCGCTAGGTAACCTAGATAGTCCAAATGCCCGCTAGGGAACCCTCATAGTCCAAGTGCCCGTTAGGTAACCTAGATAGTCCAAATGCCCGCTAGGGAACCCACATAGTCCAAGTGCCCGCTATGGAACTTACATAGTCCAAAGGCCCGCTAGGGAACCTACATAGTCAAAGTGCCCGTTAGTTAACCTAGATTGTCTAAGTGCCCGCTAGATAACCTAGATAATCTAAGTGCCCGCTAGTTAACCTACATAGTCCAAGGGACTCTAGTTAACCTAGATAGTCCAAGTGCCCGCTAGGGGACGTATATAGTCCAAGTGCCAGCTAGGTAACCTACATAGTCCAAGTGCCCGCTAGGTAACCTAAATAATCCAAATGCCCGCTAGGGAAACTACATAGTCCAAGTGCCCGCTAGGGATCCTGCATTGTACAAGTGCCCGCTAATTAACCTAGATAGTCCAAGTGCCCGCTAGTTAACCTTGATCATCCAAGTGCCCGCTAGTTAACCTACATAGTCCAAGTGCCCGTTGGTTAACGTAGATAGGCCAAGTGCCTGCTAGGTAACCTAGACAGTCCAAGTGCCCGCTAGGTTACCTACATAGTCCAAGTGCACGTTCGTTAACCTAGATAATCCAAGTGCCCGCTGGTAACCTACATAGTCCAAGGGCCCGCTAGGTAACCTTCATAGTCCAAGTGCCCGCTAGGTAACCTACAAAGTCCAAGTGTCCACTAGGTAACCTAAATAATCCAAATGCCCGCTAGGGAAATTACATAGTCCAAGTGCCCGCTAGTTAACCTAGATAGTCCAAGGGCCCGCTAGTTAACCCAGATAGTCCAAGTGCCCGCTAGTTAACCTAGATAGTCCAAGTGCCGCTAGGTAACCTACATAGTGCAAGTGTCCCCTAGTTAACCTACATAGTCCAAGTGCCCGCTAGTTAATATAGATAGTCCAAGTGCCCGCTAGGTAACCTACATAGTCCAAGTGCCCACTAGGTAACCTAAATAATCCAAATGCCCGCTAGGTAACCTAGATAGTCCAAGGTCCTGCTAGTTAACCTACATAGTCCAATGCCCGATAGGGAACCTACAAAGTCAAAGTGCCCGCTGAGGAACCTATATAGTCCAAGTGCCCGATAGGGAACCTACATATTCCAAGTGCCCGTTAGGGAACCTAGGTAGTCCAAGTGCCGTAGGGAACCTATATAGTCCAAGTGCCCGCTAGGGAACCTACATAGTCAAAGTGCCCGCTAGGGAACCTGCATTGTACAAGTGCCCGCTAATTAACCTAGATAGTCCAAGTGCCCACTAGTTAACCTAGATAGTCCAAGTGCCCGCTAGTTAACCTTGATCATCCAAGTGCCCGCTAGTTAACCTACATAGTCCAAGTGCCTGATAGGGAACCTACATAGTCCAAGTGCCCGCAGAGGAACCTACATAGTCCAAGTGCCCGTTAGGGAACCTAGATAGTCCAAGTGCCCGTAGGGAACCTGCATCGTGCAAGTGCCCGCTAGTTAACCTAGATAGAACAAGTGCCCGATAGTTAACCTAGATAGTCGAAGTGCCCGATAGTTAACCTACATAGTCCAAGGTCAGCTAGTTAACCTAGATAGTCCAAGTGTCCGCTAATTAACCTACATAGTCCAAGTGCCCGCTAGGTAACCTAGATAGTCCAAGTGCCCGCTAGGTAACCTACAAAGTCCAAGTGCCCGCTAGGTAACCTATATAGTCCAAGTCCCTGCTAAGAAACCTAGATAGTCCAAGTACCCGTTAGGTAACCTAGATAGTCCAAGTGCCCGCTAGGTAACCTATATAGTCCAAGTTCCAGCTATGTAACCTAGATAGTCCAAGGGCCCGCTAGTTAACCTACATAGTCCAAGTGCCCGCTAGGTAAACTAGATAGTCCAAGTGCCCGCTAAGGAACCTACATAGTCCAAGTGCACGCTAGTTAATCCAGATAGTCCAAGTGCCCGCTAGTTAACCTAGATAGTACAAGTGCCGCTAGGTAACCTACATAGTGCAAGTGTCCCCTAGTTAACCTACATATTCCAAGTGCCCGCTAGTTAACATAGATAGTCCAAGTGCCCGCTAGGGAACGTACATAGTCCAAGTGCCCGCTAGGTAACCTAGATAGTGCAAGTGCCCGGTAGTTAACCTACATAGTCCAAGTGCCCGGTAGTTAACTTACATAGTTCAAGTGTCCTTAAGGAACATAGATAATCCAAGTGCCGCTAGTTAATCAACATAGTCCAAGGGCCCGCTAGTTAACCTACATAGTCCAAGTACCCGCTAGTTATCCTAGATCGTCCAAGTGCCCGCTAGTTAACCTACATAGTCCAAGGGCCCGCTAGTTAACCTACATAGTCCAAGGGCCCGCTAGTTAACCTACAATGTCCAAGGGCCCGCTAGGTAACCTAGATAGTCCAAGTGCCCCATAGTTAACCTACATACTCCAAGTGCCCGCAAGGTAACCTAGACAGTTCAAGTGACCACTAGGTTACCTACATAGTCCTAGTGCCCGTTCGTTAACCTACATAGTCCAAGTGCCCCCTAGGTAACCAATATACTCCAAATGCCCGCTAGGACCCTAATAGTCCAAATGCCCGCTAGTTAACCTAGATAGTCCAAGTGCTCGCTAGTTAACCTAGATAGACCAAGTGCCCGCTAGTTAACCTAGATAGTCCAAGTGCTCGCTAGTTAACCTAGATAGACCAAGTGCCCGCTAGGTAACCTAGATAGTCCAAGTGCCCACTAGGTAACCCACAAAGTCCAAGTGCCCGCTAGGTAACCTATATTGTCCAAGTGCCCGCTAAGAAACCTAGATAATCCAAGTGCCCGTTAGGTATCCTAGATAGTCCAAGTGCCCGCTAGGTAACCTACATAGTCCAAGTTCCCGCTAGGTAACCTAGATAGTCCAAGTGCCCGTTACCTAACCTAGATAATCCAATTGCCCGCTATGCAACATACATAGTCCAAGTGCCCATTCGATAACCTAGAAGTCCAAGTGCCCGCTAGGTAACCTACATAGTCCAAATGCCCGTTCCTTAAACTACAAAGTCCAAGGGCCCACTATTTAACCTAGATCGTCCAAGTGTCTTTGGTTAACCTACATAGTCCAAGTGCCCGCAAGGTAACCTATATAGTCCAAGTTCCAGCTATGTAACCTAGATAGTCCAAGGGCCCGCTAGTTAACCTACATAGTCCAAGTGCCCGCTAGGTAAACTAGATAGTCCAAGTGCCCGCTAAGGAACCTACATAGTCCAAGTGCCCGCTAGTTAACCTAGATAGTCCAAGTGCCCGCTAGTTAACCTTGATCATCCAAGTGCCCGCTAGTTAACCTACATAGTCCAAGTGCCTGATAGGGAACCTACATAGTCCAAGTGCCCGCAGAGGAACCTACATAGTCCAAGTGCCCGTTAGGGAACCTAGATTGTCCAAGTGCCCGTAGGGACCCTGCATCGTGCAAGTGCCCGCTAGTTAACCTAGATAGAACAAGTGCCCGATAGTTAACCTAGATATTCGAAGTGACCGATAGTTAACCTACATAGTCCAAGGTCAGCTAGTTAACCTAGATAGTTCAAGTGTCCGCTAATTAACCTACATAGTCCAAGTGCCCGCTAGGTAACCTAGATAGTCCAAGTGCCCGCTAGGTAACCTACAAAGTCCAAGTGCCCGCTAGGTAACCTATATAGTCCAAGTCCCCGCTAAGAAACCTAGATAGTCCAAGTGCCCGTTAGGTAACCTAGATAGTCCAAGTGCCCGCTAGGTAACCTACATAGTCCAAGTTCCCGCTAGGTAACCTAGATAGTCCACGTGCCCGTTACCTAACCTAGATAATCCAATTGCCCGCTATGCAACATACATAGTCCAAGTGCCCATTCGTTAACCTAGAAGTCCACGTGCCCGCTAGGTAACCTACATAGTCCAAATGCCCGTTCGTTAACCTACATAGTCCAAGGGCCCACTATTTAACCTAGATCGTCCAAGTGTCTTTGGTTAACCTTCATAGTCCAAGTGCCCGCAAGGTAACCTATATAATCCAAGTTCCAGCTATGTGACCTAGATAGTCCAAGGGCCCGCTAGTTAACCTATATAGTCCAAGGGCCCGCTTGGTAAACTAGATAGTCCAAGTGCCCGCTAAGGAACCTACATAGTCCAAGTGCACGCTAGTTAATCCAGATAGTCCAAGTGCCCGTTAGTTAACCTAGATAGTCCAAGTGCTGCTAGGTAACCTATATAGTGCAAGTGTCCCCTAGTTAACCTACATAGTCCAAGTGCCCGCTAGTTAATATAGATAGTCCAAGTGCCCGCTAGGGAACGTGCATAGTCCAAGTGCCCGCTAGGTAACCTATATAGTCAAAGGGCCCACTAGTTAACCTACATAGTCCAAGTGCCCGGTAGTTAACTTACATAGTTCAAGTTTCCGTAAGAAACATATATAGTCCAAGTGCCCGCTAGGGAACATACAGAGTCTAAGTGCCCCCTAGGGAACCTATGTAGTCCAAGTGCCCGCTAGGGAATCTACATAGTCCTAGGGCCCGCTAGTTAACGTAGATAGTCCAAGTTCCGCTAGTTAATCTACATAGTTCAAGGGCCCGCTAGTTAACCTACATAGTCCAACTACCCGCTAGTTAACCTAGATCGTCCAAGTGTCCGCTAGTTGACTTACATAGTACAAGTGCCCGCTCTGGAACATACATAGTCCAAGTGCCCGCTAGGGAATCTACATAGTCCAAGGGCCCGCTACTTAACATAGATAGTCCAAGTGCCGCTAGTTAATCAACACAATCCAAGGGCCCGCCAGTTAAACTACATAGTCCAAGTACCCGCTAGTTAACCTAGATCGTCCAAGTGCCCGCTAGTTAACCTACATAGTCCAAGGGCCCGCTAGTTAACCTACATAGTCCAAGGGCCCGCTAGTTAACCTACAACGTCCAAGGGCCCGCTAGTTAACCTAGATAGTCCAAGTGCCCCCTAGTTAACCTACATACTCCAAGTGCCCGCTAGGTAACCTAGACAGTTCAAGTGACCACTAGGTTACCTACATAGTCCAAGTGCCCGTTCGTTAACCTACATAGTCCAAGAGCCCGCTAGGTAACCAATATACTCCAAATGCCCGCTAGGGACCCTAATAGTTCAAATGCCCGCTAGTTAACCTAGATAGTCCAAGTGCTCGCTAGTTAACATAGATAGACCAAGTGCCCGCTAGGGAACCTATCTAGTCCAAGTGCCAGATAGGGAACCTACATAGTCCAAGTGCCCGCTAGGTAACCTAGATAGTCCAAGTGCCGCTAGGGAACGTATATAGTCCAAGTGCCCGCTAGGTAACCTAGATAGTCCAAATGCCCGCTAGGGAACCCTCATAGTCCAAGTGCCAGTTAGGTAACCTAGATAGTCCAAATGCCCGCTAGGGAACCCACATAGTCCAAGTGCCCACTATGGAACTTACATAGTCCAAGGGCCCGCTAGGGAACCTACAAAGTCAAAGTGCCCTTTAGTTAACCTAGATTGTCTAAGTGCCCGCTAGATAATCTAGATAATCTAAGTGCCCGCTAGTTAACCTACATAGTCCAAGGGCCCTCTAGTTAACCTAGATAGTCCAAGTGCCCGCTAGGGGACGTATATAGTCCAAGTGCCAGCTAGGTAACCTACATAGTCCAAGTGCCCACTAGGTAACCTAAATAATCCAAATGCCCGCTAGGGAAAATACATAGTCCATGTGCCCGCTAGGGATCCTGCATTGTACAAGTGCCCGCTAATTAACCTAGATAGTCCAAGTGCCCGCTAGTTAACCTAGATAGTCCAAGGGCCCGCTAGTTAACCTTGATCATCCAAGTGCCCGCTAGTTAACCTACATAGTCCAAGTGCCCGTTGGTTAACGTAGATAGGCCAAGTGCCTGCTAGGTAACCTAGACAGTCCAAGTGCCCGCTAGGTTACCTACATAGTCCAAGTGCACGTTCGTTAACCTAGATAGTCCAAGTGCCCGCTGGTAACCTACATAGTACAAGGGCCCGCTAGGTAACCTTGATAGTCCAAGTGCCTTCTAGTTAACCTACATAGTCCAAGTGCCCGCTAGGTAACCTACAAAGTCCAAGTGTCAACTAGGTAAGCTAAATAATCCAAATGCCCGCTAGGGAAACTACATAGTCCAAGTGCCCGCTAGTTAACCTAGATAGTCTAAGTGCCCGCTAGTAAACCTAGATAGTCCAAGGGCCCGCTAGTTAACCCAGATAGTCCAAGTGCCCGCTAGTTAACCTAGATAGTCCAAGTGCCGCTAGGTAACCTACATAGTGCAAGTGTCCCCTAGTTAACCTACATAGTCCAAGTGCCCGCTAGTTAATATAGATAGTCCAAGTGCCCGCTAGGTAACCTAGATAGTCCAAGTGCCCACTAGGTTATGTACATAGTCCAAGTGCCCGCTAGGTAACCTACATAGTCCAAGTGCCCACTAGTTAACCTAAATAATCCAAATGCCCGCTAGGTAACCTAGATAGTCCAAGGTCCTGCTAGTTAACCTACATAGTCCAATGCCCGATAGGGAACCTACAAAGTCAAAGTGCCCGCTGAGGAACCTATATAGTCCAAGTGCCCGATAGGGAACCTACATATTCCAAGTGCCCGTTAGGGAACCTAGGTAGTCCAAGTGCCCGTAGGGAACCTATATAATCCAAGTGCCCGCTAGGGAACCTACATAGTCAAAGTGCCCGCTAGGGAACCTGCATTGTACAAGTGCCCGCTAATTAACCTAGATAGTCCAAGTGCCCACTAGTTAACCTAGATAGTCCAAGTGCCCGCTAGTTAACCTTGATCATCCAAGTGCCCGCTAGTTAACCTACATAGTCCAAGTGCCTGATAGGGAACCTACATAGTCCAAGTGCCCGCAGAGGAACCTACATAGTCCAAGTGCCCGTTAGGGAACCTAGATAGTCCAAGTGCCCGTAGGGAACCTGCATCGTGCAAGTGCACGCTAGTTAACCTAGATAGAACAAGTGCCCGATAGTTAACCTAGATAGTCGAAGTGACCGATAGTTAACCTACATAGTCCAAGGTCAGCTAGTTAACCTAGATAGTCCAAGTGCTCGCTAGTTAACCTACATAGTCCAAGTGCCCGCTAGGTAACCTAGATAGTCCAAGTGCCCGCTAGGTAACCTACAAAGTCCAAGTGCCCGCTAGGTAACCTATATAGTCCAAGTCCCCGCTAAGAAACCTAGATAGTCCAAGTACCCGTTAGGTAACCTAGATAGTCCAAGTGCCCGCTAGGTAACCTACATAGTCCAAGTTCCCGCTAGGTAACCTAGATAGTCCAAGTGCCCGTTACCTAACCTAGATAATCCAATTGCCCGCTATGCAACATACATAGTCCAAGTTCCCATTCGTTAACCTAGAAGTCCAAGTGCCCGCTAGGTAACCTACATAGTCCAAATGCCCGTTCGTTAACCTACATAGTCCAAGGGCCCACTATTTAACCTAGATCGTCCAAGTGTCTTTGGTTGACCTACATAGTCCAAGTGCCCGCAAGGTAACCTATATAGTCCAAGTTCCAGCTATGTAACCTAGATAGTCCAAGGGCCCGCTAGTTAACCTACATAGTCCAAGGGCCCGCTAGGTAAACTAGATAGTCCAAGTGCCCGCTAAGGAACCTACATAGTCCAAGTGCACGCTAGTTAACCTAGATAGTACAAGTGCCGCTAGGTAACCTACATAGTGCAAGTGTCCCCTAGTTAACCTACATATTCCAAGTGCCCGCTAGTTAACATAGATAGTCCAAGTGCCCGCTAGGGAACGTTCATAGTCCAAGTGCCCGCTAGGTAACCCAGATTGTGCAAGTGCCCGGTAGTTAACCTACATAGTCCAAGTGCCCGGTAGTTAACTTACATAGTTCAAGTGTCCTTAAGGAACATAGATAGTCCAAGTGCCGCTAGTTAATCAACATAGTCCAAGGGCCCGCTAGTTAACCTACATAGTCCAAGTACCAGCTAGTTATCCTAGATCGTCCAAGTGCCCGCTAGTTAACCTACATACTCCAAGTGCCCGCAAGGTAACCTAGACAGTTCAGGTGACCACTAGGTTACCTACATAGTCCAAGTGCCCGTTCGTTAACCTACATATTCCAAGTGCCAGCTAGGTAACAAATATACTCCAAATGCCCGCTAGGGACCCTAATAGTCCAAATGCCTGCTAGTTAACCTAGATAGTCGAAGTGCTCGCTAGTTAACCTAGATAGACCAAGTGCCCGCTAGGGAACCTATCTAGTCCAAGTGCCCGTTTGGGAAGCTACATAGTCCAATTGCCCGCTAGTTAACATAGATAGTCCAAGTACCCGCTAGGAAACGTACATAGTCCAAGTGCCCGCTAGGTAACGTACATAGTCCAAGTGCCCGCTAGGTAACCTAGATAGTCCAAGAGCCCGCTAGTTAATCTAGATAGTCCAAGTGCCCGCTAGTTAACCTAGATCGTCTAAGTGCCCGCTAGTTAACCTAGATAATCCAAGTGCCCTCTAGTGAACCTACATAGTCCAAGGGCCCTCTAGTTAACCTAGATAGTCCAAGTGCCCGCTAGGGGACGTACATAGACCAAGTGCCCTCTAGGTAACCTAGATAGTGCAAGTGCCCGCTAGGGTATGTACATAGTTCAAGTGTCCGCTAGGTAACCTAGATTGTCCAAGTGTCCGCTAGTTAACCTACATAGTCCAAGTGCCCGCTAGGTAACCTAGATAGTCCAAGGTTCTGCTAGTTAACCTACATAGTCCAATGCCCGATAAGGAACCTACAAAGTCAAAGTGCCCGCTGAGGAACCTATATAGTCCAAGTGCCCGATAGGGAACCTACATATTCCAAGTGCCCGTTAGGGAACCTAGATAGTCCAAGTGCCCGCTAGGGAACCTGCATTGTACAAGTGCCCGCTAATTAACCTAGATAGTCCATGGGCCCGCTAGTTAACCTAGATAGTCCAAGTGCCCGCTAGTTAACCTTGATCATCCAAGTGCCCGCTAGTTAACCTACATAGTCCAACTGCCTGATAGGGAACCTTCGTAGTCCAAGTGCCCGCAGAGGAACCTACATAGTCCAAGTGCCCGTTAGGGAACCTAGATAGTCCAAGTGCCCGCTAAGGAACCTACATAGTCCAAGTGCACGCTAGTTAACCCAGATAGTCCAAGTGCCCGCTAGTTAACCTAGATAGTCCAAGTGCCGCTAGGTAACCTATATTGTGCAAGTGTCCCCTAGTTAACCTACATAGTCCAAGTGCCCGCTAATTAATATAGATAGTCCAAGTGACCGCTAGGGAACGTGCTTAGTCCAAGTGCCCGCTAGGTAACCTAGATAGTGCAAGTGCCCGGTAGTTAACCTACATAGTCCAAGTGCCCGCTAGGTAACCTAGATAGTCTAAGGGCCCGCTAGTTAACCTACATAGTCCAAGTGCCCGGTAGTTAACTTACATAGTTCAATTGTCCGTAAGGAACATATATAGTCCAAGTGCCCGCTAGGGAACATACAGAGTCTAAGTGCCCGCTAGGGAACCTATGTAGTCCAAGTGCCCGCTAGGGAATATACATAGTCCAAGGGCCCGCTAGTTAACGTAGATAGTCCAAGTTCCGCTAGTTAAACTACATAGTTCAAGGGCCCGCTAGTTAACCTACATAGTCCAACTACCCGCTAGTTAACCTAGATCGTCCAAGTGTCCGCTATTTGACTTACATAGTACAAGTGCCCGCTCTGGAACACACATAGTCCAAGTGCCCGCTAGGGAATCTACATAGTACATGGGCCCGCTACTTAACATAGATAGTCCAAGTGCCGCTAGTTAATCAACATAGTCCAAGGGCCCGCTAGTTAAACTACATAGTCCAAGTACCCGCTAGTCAAAGTGCCTGCTAGGTAACCTAGATAGTCCAAGTGCCTGCGAGGTAACCTAGATAGTCCAAGTGCCCGCTAGGTAACCTAGATAGTCCAAGTGCCCGCTAGTTAACCTACATAGTCCATGTGCCCGATAGGGAACCTACATAATCCAAGTGCCCGCTATGGAACCTACATAGTCCAAGTGCCCGCTAGGCAACCTACATAGTCCAAGTGCCCGTTAGTTAACCTAGATAATCAAAGTGCCTGCTAGGTAACTTAGATAGTTCAAGTGCCCACTAGGTAACCTACATAGTCCAAGTTCCCGCTTGGTAACCTTAATAGTCCAAATGCCCGCTAGGGAAACTACATAGTCCAAGTGCCCGCTAGTTAACCTAGATAGTCCAAGTGCCTGCTAGTAAACATACATAATCCATGGGCTCGCTAGTTAGCCAACATAGTGCAAGGGCCCGCTAGTTAACCTAGATCGTGCAAGTGTCCGCTAGTTAACCTACAGAGTCCAAGTGCCCGCTAGTTAACCTAGATAGTCCAAGTGCCCGCTAGGGATCCTTCATAATCCAAATGCCTGCTAGGTAACCTAGATAGTCCAAGTGCCCGCTAGTTAACCTAGATAGTCCTAGTGCCCGTTAGTTAACCTAGATAGTCCAAGTGCCCACTAGGGGACGTACATAGTCCAAGAGCCCACTAGTTAACCTAGATAGTCCTAGTGCCCGTTAGTTAACCTACATAGTCCAAGTGCCCACTATGGGACGTACATAGTCCAAGTGCCCGCTAGGTAATCTAGATAGTCCAAGTGCGCGCTAGGGTATGTACATTGTCCAAGTGCCTGCTAGGAAACCTAGATAGTCCAAGTGCCCGCTAGTTAACCTACATAGTCCAAGTGCCCGCTAGGCAACCTAGATAGTCCAAGTGCCCGCGAAGGAACCTACATAGTCCAAGTTCACGTTAGTTAACCTAGATAGTCCAAGGGCACGCTAGTTAACGTAGATAGTCCAAGTGCCTGCTAGTTAACCTACATAGTCCAGGGCTGCTAGTTAACCTAGATAGTCAAAGTGCCTGCTAGGTAACCTAGACAGTCCAAGTGCCCGCTAGGTTACCTACATAGTCCAAGTGCCCGTTCGTTAACCTAGATAGTCCAAGTGCCCGCTAGGTTACCTACATAGTCCAAGTGCCCGTTCATTAACCTAGATAGTCCAAGTGCCCGCTAGGTAACCTATATAGTCCAAGTGCCCGCTAGATAACCTAGATAGTCCAAGTGCCCTTTATGGAACCTAGATAGACAAAGTGCCCGTTAGGTAACATACATTGTCCAAGTTCCCGCTAGGTAACCTAGATAGTCCAAGTGCAAGTTACTAACCTAGATTGTCCAAGTGCCCGCTAGGCAACATACATAGTCCAAGTGCCCGTTCGTTAACCTAGAAGTCCAAGTGCCCGCTATGAAACCTAGACAGTCCAAAGGCCCGTTTGATAACATAGATAGTCCAAGTGCCCGCTAGGGAACCTATATATTCCAAGTGCTATCTAAGTAACCTAGATAGTCCAAGGGCCCGCTAGTTAACCTACATAGTCCAAGGGCTCGCTTGTTAACTTTGATAGTCCAAGTGCCCGTTAGTTAATCTAGATCGTCCAAGTGCCCGCTAGTTAACCTAGATCGTCCAAGTGTCCTCTAGGTAACCTACATAGTCCAAGTTCCCGTTCGTTAACCTAGATAATCCAAGTGCCCGCTAGGTAACCTAGACAGTGCAAGTGCCCGCTAGTTAACCTACATAGTCCAAGTGCCCAATAGGGAACCTACATAATCCAAGTGCCCGCTAGGCAACCTACGTAGTACAAGTGCCCGTTAGTTAACCTAGATAGTCAAAGTGCCTGCTAGGTAACCTAGATAGTCCAAGTGCCCGCTAGGTAACCTACATAGTCAAAGTGCCCGCTAGGTAACCTAAATAGCCCAAATGCCCGCTAGGGAAACTACATAGTCCAAGTGCCCGCTAGGTAATCTAGATAGTCCAAGTGCCTGCAAGTAAACCTACATAATCCATGGGCCCGCTAGTTAACCTACATAGTACAAGGGCCCGCTAGTTAACCTAGGTCTTGCAAGTGTCCGCTAGTTAACCTACATAGTCCAAGTGCCCGCTAGTTAACCTATATACCAAGTGCCCGCTACGTAACCTAGATAGTCCAAGGGCACGCTAGTTAACCTACATAGTACAATGCCCGCTAGGCAACCTAGATAGTCCAAGTTCCCGCTAAGGAACCTACATAATCCAAGTGCACGCTAGTTAACCTAGATAGTCAAAGTGCCCGCTAGTTAACCTACATAGTCCAAGTGCCTGCTAGGTAACCTACATAGTGCAAGTGTCCGCTAGTTAACCTACATATTCCAAGTGCCCGCTAGTTAACATAGATAGTCCAAGTGCCCGTTAGGGAACGTACAAAGTCCAAGTGCCCGCTAGGTAACTTAGATAGTGCAATTGCCCGCTAGTTAACCTAGATAGTTCTAGTACCCTATAGGTAACCTAGATCGTCCAAGGGCCCCCTAGTTAGCCAACATACTCTAAGTGCCCGCTAGGTAACCTAGATAGTCCAAAGGCCCACTAGTAAACCTACATTGTCCATGGGCCGCTAGTTAACCTACATATTGCAAGTGTCCGCTAGTTAACCTACATATTCCAAGTGCCCCTTAGTTAACCTACATAATCTAAGTTCCCGTTAGCTAACCTAGGTAGTCCAAGGGCCGGCTAGTTGACCTACATAGTCCAAGTGCCAGCTAGGTAACCTAGATAGTACAAGTGCCCGCTAGGGAACCTAGATAGTCCAAGTGCCCGCTAAGGAACCTACATAGTCCAAGTGCACGCTAGTTAACCCAGATAGTCCAAGTGCCCGCTAGTTAACCTAGATAGTCCAAGTGCCGCTAGGTAACCTATATTGTGCAAGTGTCCCCTAGTTAACCTACATAGTCCAAGTGCCCGCTAATTAATATAGATAGTCCAAGTGACCGCTAGGGAACGTGCTTAGTCCAAGTGCCCGCTAGGTAACCTAGATAGTGCAAGTGCCCGGTAGTTAACCTACATAGTCCAAGTGCCCGCTAGGTAACCTAGATAGTCTAAGGGCCCGCTAGTTAACCTACATAGTCCAAGTGCCCGGTAGTTAACTTACATAGTTCAATTGTCCGTAAGGAACATATATAGTCCAAGTGCCCGCTAGGGAACATACAGAGTCTAAGTGCCCGCTAGGGAACCTATGTAGTCCAAGTGCCCGCTAGGGAATATACATAGTCCAAGGGCCCGCTAGTTAACGTAGATAGTCCAAGTTCCGCTAGTTAAACTACATAGTTCAAGGGCCCGCTAGTTAACCTACATAGTCCAACTACCCGCTAGTTAACCTAGATCGTCCAAGTGTCCGCTATTTGACTTACATAGTACAAGTGCCCGCTCTGGAACACACATAGTCCAAGTGCCCGCTAGGGAATCTACATAGTACATGGGCCCGCTACTTAACATAGATAGTCCAAGTGCCGCTAGTTAATCAACATAGTCCAAGGGCCCGCTAGTTAAACTACATAGTCCAAGTACCCGCTAGTCAAAGTGCCTGCTAGGTAACCTAGATAGTCCAAGTGCCTGCGAGGTAACCTAGATAGTCCAAGTGCCCGCTAGGTAACCTAGATAGTCCAAGTGCCCGCTAGTTAACCTACATAGTCCATGTGCCCGATAGGGAACCTACATAATCCAAGTGCCCGCTATGGAACCTACATAGTCCAAGTGCCCGCTAGGCAACCTACATAGTCCAAGTGCCCGTTAGTTAACCTAGATAATCAAAGTGCCTGCTAGGTAACTTAGATAGTTCAAGTGCCCACTAGGTAACCTACATAGTCCAAGTTCCCGCTTGGTAACCTTAATAGTCCAAATGCCCGCTAGGGAAACTACATAGTCCAAGTGCCCGCTAGTTAACCTAGATAGTCCAAGTGCCTGCTAGTAAACATACATAATCCATGGGCTCGCTAGTTAGCCAACATAGTGCAAGGGCCCGCTAGTTAACCTAGATCGTGCAAGTGTCCGCTAGTTAACCTACAGAGTCCAAGTGCCCGCTAGTTAACCTAGATAGTCCAAGTGCCCGCTAGGGATCCTTCATAATCCAAATGCCTGCTAGGTAACCTAGATAGTCCAAGTGCCCGCTAGTTAACCTAGATAGTCCTAGTGCCCGTTAGTTAACCTAGATAGTCCAAGTGCCCACTAGGGGACGTACATAGTCCAAGAGCCCACTAGTTAACCTAGATAGTCCTAGTGCCCGTTAGTTAACCTACATAGTCCAAGTGCCCACTATGGGACGTACATAGTCCAAGTGCCCGCTAGGTAATCTAGATAGTCCAAGTGCGCGCTAGGGTATGTACATTGTCCAAGTGCCTGCTAGGAAACCTAGATAGTCCAAGTGCCCGCTAGTTAACCTACATAGTCCAAGTGCCCGCTAGGCAACCTAGATAGTCCAAGTGCCCGCGAAGGAACCTACATAGTCCAAGTTCACGTTAGTTAACCTAGATAGTCCAAGGGCACGCTAGTTAACGTAGATAGTCCAAGTGCCTGCTAGTTAACCTACATAGTCCAGGGCTGCTAGTTAACCTAGATAGTCAAAGTGCCTGCTAGGTAACCTAGACAGTCCAAGTGCCCGCTAGGTTACCTACATAGTCCAAGTGCCCGTTCGTTAACCTAGATAGTCCAAGTGCCCGCTAGGTTACCTACATAGTCCAAGTGCCCGTTCATTAACCTAGATAGTCCAAGTGCCCGCTAGGTAACCTATATAGTCCAAGTGCCCGCTAGATAACCTAGATAGTCCAAGTGCCCTTTATGGAACCTAGATAGACAAAGTGCCCGTTAGGTAACATACATTGTCCAAGTTCCCGCTAGGTAACCTAGATAGTCCAAGTGCAAGTTACTAACCTAGATTGTCCAAGTGCCCGCCAGGCAACATACATAGTCCAAGTGCCCGTTCGTTAACCTAGAAGTCCAAGTGCCCGCTATGAAACCTAGACAGTCCAAAGGCCCGTTTGATAACATAGATAGTCCAAGTGCCCGCTAGGGAACCTATATATTCCAAGTGCTATCTAAGTAACCTAGATAGTCCAAGGGCCCGCTAGTTAACCTACATAGTCCAAGGGCTCGCTTGTTAACTTTGATAGTCCAAGTGCCCGTTAGTTAATCTAGATCGTCCAAGTGCCCGCTAGTTAACCTAGATCGTCCAAGTGTCCTCTAGGTAACCTACATAGTCCAAGTTCCCGTTCGTTAACCTAGATAATCCAAGTGCCCGCTAGGTAACCTAGACAGTGCAAGTGCCCGCTAGTTAACCTACATAGTCCAAGTGCCCAATAGGGAACCTACATAATCCAAGTGCCCGCTAGGCAACCTACGTAGTACAAGTGCCCGTTAGTTAACCTAGATAGTCAAAGTGCCTGCTAGGTAACCTAGATAGTCCAAGTGCCCGCTAGGTAACCTACATAGTCAAAGTGCCCGCTAGGTAACCTAAATAGCCCAAATGCCCGCTAGGGAAACTACATAGTCCAAGTGCCCGCTAGGTAATCTAGATAGTCCAAGTGCCTGCAAGTAAACCTACATAATCCATGGGCCCGCTAGTTAACCTACATAGTACAAGGGCCCGCTAGTTAACCTAGGTCTTGCAAGTGTCCGCTAGTTAACCTACATAGTCCAAGTGCCCGCTAGTTAACCTATATACCAAGTGCCCGCTACGTAACCTAGATAGTCCAAGGGCACGCTAGTTAACCTACATAGTACAAGTGCCCGCTAGGCAACCTAGATAGTCCAAGTTCCCGCTAAGGAACCTACATAATCCAAGTGCACGCTAGTTAACCTAGATAGTCAAAGTGCCCGCTAGTTAACCTACATAGTCCAAGTGCCTGCTAGGTAACCTACATAGTGCAAGTGTCCGCTAGTTAACCTACATATTCCAAGTGCCCGCTAGTTAACATAGATAGTCCAAGTGCCCGTTAGGGAACGTACAAAGTCCAAGTGCCCGCTAGGTAACTTAGATAGTGCAATTGCCCGCTAGTTAACCTAGATAGTTCTAGTACCCTATAGGTAACCTAGATCGTCCAAGGGCCCCCTAGTTAGCCAACATACTCTAAGTGCCCGCTAGGTAACCTAGATAGTCCAAAGGCCCACTAGTAAACCTACATTGTCCATGGGCCGCTAGTTAACCTACATATTGCAAGTGTCCGCTAGTTAACCTACATATTCCAAGTGCCCCTTAGTTAACCTACATAATCTAAGTTCCCGTTAGCTAACCTAGGTAGTCCAAGGGCCGGCTAGTTGACCTACATAGTCCAAGTGCCAGCTAGGTAACCTAGATAGTACAAGTGCCCGCTAGGGAACCTAGATAGTCCAAGTGCCCGTTCGCGAACCTAGAAGTCCAAGTGCCCGCTATGTAACCTAGACAGTCCAAGTGCCCGGTAGGTTACCTGCATAGTCCAAGTGCCCGCTAGTTAACCTACATAGTCCAAGTGCCTGCTAGGTAACCTATATAGTCCAAGTGCCCGCTAGTTTACCTAGATCATCCAAGTGCCCGCTAGTTAACCTACATAGTCCAAGTGCCCGCTAGGTAACCTAGATAGTGAAAGTGCCCGTTAGGTAACCTTGATAGTCCAAGTGCCTGCTAGGTAACCTACATTGTCCAAGTTCCCGCTAGGTAACCTAGATAGTCCAAGTGCCCGTAACCTAACCTAGATAGTCCAAGTGCCCGCTAGGCAACATACATAGTCCAAGTGCCCGTTCGTTAACCTAGAAGTCCAAGTGCCCGCTATGTTACCTAGACAGTCCAAGTGCCTGTTCGTTAACATAGATAGTCCAAGTGCCCGCTAGGGAACCTATATATTCCAAGTGCTATCTAGGTAACCTAGATAGTCCAAGGGCCCGCTAGTTAACCTACATAGTCCAAGGGCTCACTTGTTAACTTTGATAGTCCAAGTGCCCGTTAGTTAACCTAGATCGTCCAAGTGCCCGCTAGTTAACCTAGATCGTCCAAGTGTTCTCTAGTTAACCTACATAGTCCAAGTGACCGATGGGGAACCTACATAACCCAAGTGCCCGCTAGGCAACCTACATAGTCCAAGGGCACGTTAGTTAACCTAGATAGTCAAAGTGCCTGCTAGATAACCTAGATAGTCCAAGTGCCTGCTAGGTAACCTAGATAGTCCAAGTGCCCGCTAGGTAACCTAGATAGTCCAAGTGCCCGCTAGTAAACCTAGATAGTCCAAGGGCCCGCTAGTTAACCTAGATAGTCCAAATGCCCGCTAGGGAAACTACATAGTCCAAGTGCCCGCTAGTTAGCCTAGATTGTCCAAGTGCCTGCTAGTAAACCTACATAATCCATGGGCCTGCTAGTTAACCTACATAGTACAAGGGCCCGCTAGTTAACCTAGATCGTGTAAGTGTCCGCTAGTTAACCTACATAGTCCAAGTGCCCGCTAGTTAACCTATATACCAAGTGTCCGCTACGTAATCTAGATAGTCCAAGGGCATGCTAGTTAACCTACATAGTACAAGTGCCCGCTAGGCAACCTAGATAGTCCAAGTGCCCGTAACCTAACCTAGATAGTCCAAGTGCCCGCTAGGCAACATACATTGTCCAAGTGCCCGTTCGTTAACCTAGAAGGCCAAGTGACCCCTATGTATTCTGGACAGTCCAAGTGCCCGTTCCTTAACATAGATAGTCCAAGTGCCCGCTAGGGAACCTATATATTCCAAGTGCTATATAGGTAACCTAGATAGTCCAAGGGCCCGCTAGTTAACCTACATAGTCCAAGGGTTCGCTTGTTAACTTTGATAGTCCATGTGCCCGTTAGTTAACCTAGATCGTCCAAGTGCCCGCTAGTTAACCTAGATCATCCAAGTGTTCTCTAGTTAACCTACATAGTCCAAGTGCCCGATAGGGAACCTACATAATCCAAGTGCCCGCTAGGCAACCTACATAGTCCAAAGGCCCGTTAGTTAACCTAGATAGTCAAAGTGCCTGCTAGGTAACCTAGATAGTCCAAGTGCCTGCGAGGTAACCTAGATAGTCCAAGTGCCCGCTAGGTAACCTAGATAGTCCAAGTGCCCGCTAGTTAACCTACATAGTCCATGTGCCCGATAGGGAACCTACATAATCCAAGTGCCCGCTATGGAACCTACATAGTCCAAGTGCCCGATAGGCAACCTACATAGTCCAAGTGCCCGTTAGTTAACCTAGATAATCAAAGTGCCTGCTAGGTAACTTACATAGTTCAAGTGCCCACTAGGTAACCTACATAGTCCAAGTTCCCGCTTGGTAACCTTAATAGTCCAAATGCCCGCTAGGGAAACTACATAGTCCAAGTGCCCGCTAGTTAACCTAGATAGTCCAAGTGCCTGCTAGTAAACATACATAATCCATGGGCTCGCTAGTTAGCCAACATAGTGCAAGTGCCCGCTAGTTAACCTAGATCGTGCAAGTGTCCGCTAGTTAACCTACAGAGTCCAAGTGCCCGCTAGTTAACCTAGATAGTCCAAGTGCCCGCTAGGGATCCTACATAATCCAAATGCCTGCTAGGTAACCTAGATAGTCCAAGTGCCCGCTAGTTAACCTAGATAGTCCTAGTGCCCGTTAGTTAACCTAGATAGTCCAAGTGCCCACTAGGGGACGTACATAGTCCAAGAGCCCACTAGTTAACCTAGATAGTCCTAGTGCCCGTTAGTTAACCTACATAGTCCAAGTGCCCACTATGGGACGTACATAGTCCAAGTGCCCGCTAGGTAATCTAGATAGTCCAAGTGCGCGCTAGGGTATGTACATTGTCCAAGTGCCTGTTAGGAAACCTAGATAGTCCAAGTGCCCGCTAGTTAACCTACATAGTCCAAGTGCCCGCTAGGCAACCTAGATAGTCCAAGTGCCCGCTATGGAACCTACATAGTCCAAGTTCACGTTAGTTAACCTAGATAGTCCAAGGGCACGCTAGTTAACGTAGATAGTCCAAGTGCCTGCTAGTTAACCTACATAGTCCAGGGCTGCTAGTTAACCTAGATAGTCAAAGTGCCTGCTAGGTAACCTAGACAGTCCAAGTGCCCGATAGGTTACCTACATAGTCCAAGTGCCCGTTCGTTAACCTAGATAGTCCAAGTGCCCGCTAGGTTACCTACATAGTCCAAGTGCCCGTTCATTAACCTAGATAGTCCAAGTGCCCGCTAGGTAACCTATATAGTCCAAGTGCCCGCTAGATAACCTAGATAGTCCAAGTGCCCTTTATGGAACCTAGATAGTCCAATGGCCCGCTAGTAAACCTACATAGTCCGTGGGCCCACTAGTTAACCAACATAGTGCAAGTGTCCGCTAGTTAACCTACATATTCCAAGTGCCCCCTAGTTAACCTACATAATCTAAGTGCCATTAGCTAACCTAGGTAGTCCAAGGGCCCGCTAGTTGACCTACATAGTCCAAGTGCCAGCTAGGTAACCTAGATAGTACAAGTGCCCACTAGGGAACCTAGGTAGTCCAAGTGTCTGTTAGCTGACCTAGATAGTCCAAGTGGCGGCTAGGTAACCTACATAGTCCAAGTGCCCGTTCATTAACCTAGACAATCCAAGTGCCCGCTAGGGAACCTAGATAGTCCAAGTGCCTGTTCGCTAACCTAGATAGTCCAAGTGGCGGCTAGGTAACCTACATAGTCCAAGTGCCCGTTCGTTAACCTAGATAATCCAAGTGCCCGCTAGGTAACCAAGACAGTCCAAGTGCCCGCTAGTTAACCTACATAGTCCATGTGCCCGATAGGGAACCTACATAATCCAAGTGCCCGCTATGGAACCTACATAGTCCAAGTGCCCGCTAGGCAACCTACATAGTCCAAGTGCCCGTTAGTTAACCTAGATAATCAAAGTGCCTGCTAGGTAACTTAGATAGTTCAAGTGCCCACTAGGTAACCTACATAGTCCAAGTTCCCGCTTGGTAACCTTAATAGTCCAAATGCCCGCTAGGGAAACTACATAGTCCAAGTGCCCGCTAGTTAACCTAGATAGTCCAAGTGCCTGCTAGTAAACCTACATAATCCATGGGCTCGCTAGTTAGCCAACATAGTGCAAGTGCCCGCTAGTTAACCTAGATCGTGCAAGTGTCCGCTAGTTAACCTACATAGTCCAAGTGCCCGCTATTTAACCTAGATAGTCCAAGTGCCCGCTAGGGATCCTTCATAATCCAAGTGCCTGCTAGGTAACCTAGATAGTCCAAGTGCCCGCTAGTTAACCTAGATAGTCCTAGTGCCCGTTGGTTAACCTAGATAGTCCAAGTGCCCGCTAGTTAACCTAGATAGTCCAAGTGCCTGCTAGGTAACCTATATAGTCCAAGTGCCCGTTAGGTAACCTAGATAGTCCAAGTGACTGCTAGGTAACCTACATTGTCCAAGTTCCCGCTAGGTAACTTAGATACTCCAAGTGCCCGTAACCTAACCTAGATAGACCAAGTGCCCGCTAGGCAACATACATTGTCCAAGTGCCCGTTCGTTAACCCAGAAGGCCAAGTGCCCCCTATGTATTCTAGACAGTCCAAGTGCCCGTTCGTTAACATAGATAGCCCAAGTGCCCGCTAGGGAACCTATATATTCCTAGTGCTATCTAGGTAACCTAGATAGTCCAAGGGCCCGCTAGTTAACCTACATAGTCGAAGGGTTCGCTTGTTAACTTTGATAGTCCATGTGCCCGTTAGTTAACCTAGATCGTCCAAGTGCCCGCTAGTTAACCTAGATCGTCCAAGTGTTCTCTAGTTAACCTACATAGTCCAAGTGCCCGATAGGGAACCTACATAATCCAAGTGCCCGCTAGGCAACCTACATAGTCCAAGTGCCCGTTAGTTAACCTAGATCGTCCAAGTGCCCGCTAGTTAACCTAGATCGTCCAAGTGTTCTCTAGTTAACCTACATAGTCCAAGTGCCCGATAGGGAATCTACATAATCCAAGTGCCCGCTATGGAACCTACATAGTCCAAGTGCCCGCTAGGCAACCTACATAGTCCAAGTGCCCGTTAGTTTACCTAGATAATCAAAGTGCCTGCTAGGTAACTTAGATAGTTCAAGTGCCCACTAGGTAACCTACATAGTCCAAGTTCCCGCTTGGTAACCTTTATAGTCCAAATGCCCGCTAGGGAAACTACATAGTCCAAGTGCCCGCTAGTTAACCTAGATAGTCCAAGTGCCTGCTAGTAAACATACATAATCCATGGGCTCGCTAGTTAGCCAACATAGTGCAAGGGCCCGCTAGTTAACCTAGATCGTGCAAGTGTCCGCTAGTTAACCTACAGAGTCCAAGTGCCCGCTAGTTAACCTAGATAGTCCAAGTGCCCGCTAGGGATCCTTCATAATCCAAGTGCCTGCTAGGTAACCTAGATAGTCCAAGTGCCCGCTAGTTAACCTAGATAGTCCTAGTGCCCGTTAGTTAACCTAGATAGTCCAAGTGCCCACTAGGGGACGTACATAGTCCAAGTGCCCGCTAGTTAACCTAGATAGTCCTAGTGCCCGTTAGTTAACCTACATAGTCCAAGTGCCCACTATGGGACGTACATAGTCCAAGTGCCCGCTAGGTAATCTAGATAGTCCAAGTGCGCGCTAGGGTATGTACATTGTCCAAGTGCCTGCTAGGAAACCTAGATAGTCCAAGTGCCCGCTAGTTAACCTACATAGTCCAAGTGCCCGCTAGGCAACCTAGATAGTCCAAGTGCCCGCTATGGAACCTACATAGTCCAAGTTCACGTTAGTTAACCTAGATAGTCCAAGGGCACGCTAGTTAACGTAGATAGTCCAAGTGCCTGCTAGTTAACCTACATAGTCCAGGGCTGCTAGTTAACCTAGATAGTCAAAGTGCCTGCTAGGTAACCTAGACAGTCCAAGTGCCCGCTAGGTTACCTACATAGTCCAAGTGCCCGTTCGTTAACCTAGATAGTCCAAGTGCCCGCTAGGTTACCTACATAGTCCAAGTGCCCGTTCATTAACCTAGATAGTCCAAGTGCCCGCTAGGTAACCTATATAGTCCAAGTGCCCGCTAGTTAACCTAGATCGTCCAAGTGCCCGCTAGGTAACCTAGATAGACAAAGTGCCCGTTAGGTAACATACATTGTCCAAGTTCCCGCTAGGTAACCTAGATAGTCCAAGTGCAAGTTACTAACCTAGATTGTCCAAGTGCCCGCTAGGCAACATACATAGTCCAAGTGCCCGTTCGTTAACCTAGAAGTCCAAGTGCCCGCTATGAAACCTAGACAGTCCAAAGGCCCGTTCGATAACATAGATAGTCCAAGTGCCCGCTAGGGAACCTATATATTCCAAGTGCTATCTAGGTAACCTAGATAGTCCAAGGGCCCGCTAGTTAACCTACATAGTCCAAGGGCTCGCTTGTTAACTATGATAGTGCAAGTGCCCGTTAGTTAACCTAGATCGTTCAAGTGCCCGCTAGTTAACCTATATCGTCCAAGTGTCCTCTAGGTAACCTACATAGTCCAAGTTCCCGTTCGTTAACCTAGATAATCCAAGTGCCCGCTAGGTAACCTAGACAGTGCAAGTGCCCGCTAGTTAACCTACATAGTCCAAGTGCCCAATAGGGAACCTACATAATCCAAGTGCCCGCTAGGCAACCTACGTAGTACAAGTGCCCGTTAGTTAACCTAGATAGTCAAAGTGCCTGCTAGGTAACCTAGATAGTCCAAGTGCCCGCTAGGTAACCTACATAGTCAAAGTGCCCGCTAGGTAACCTAAATAGCCCAAATGCCCGCTAGGGAAACTACATAGTCCAAGTGCCCGCTAGGTAATCTAGATAGTCCAAGTGCCTGCAAGTAAACCTACATAATCCATGGGCCCGCTAGTTAACCTACATAGTACAAGGGCCCGCTAGTTAACCTAGATCTTGCAAGTGTCCGCTAGTTAACCTACATAGTCCAAGTGCCCGCTAGTTAACCTATATACCAAGTGCCCGCTACGTAACCTAGATAGTCCAAGGGCACGCTAGTTAACCTACATAGTACAAGTGCCCGCTAGGCAACCTAGATAGTCCAAGTTCCCGCTAAGGAACCTACATAGTCCAAGTGCACGCTAGTTAACCTAGATAGTCAAAGTGCCCGCTAGTTAACCTACATAGTCCAAGTGCCTGCTAGGTAACCTACATAGTGCAAGTGTCCGCTAGTTAACCTACATATTCCAAGTGCCCGCTAGTTAACATAGACAGTCCAAGTGCCCGCTAGGAAACGTACAAAGTCCAAGTGCCCGCTAGGTAGCTTAAATAGTGCAAGTGCCCGCTAGTTAACCTAGATAGTTCTAGTACCCTATAGGTAACCTAGATCGTCCAAGGGCCCCCTAGTTAGCCAACATACTCTAAGTGCCCGCTAGGTAACCTAGATAGTCCAAAGGCCCGCTAGTAAACCTACATTGTCCATGGGCTGCTAGTTAACCTACATATTGCAAGTGTCCGCTAGTTAACCTACATATTCCAAGTGCCCCCTAGTTAACCTACATAATTTAAGTTCCCGTTAGCTAACCTAGGTAGTCCAAGGGCCCGCTAGTTGACCTACATAGTCCAAGTGCCAGCTAGGTAACCTAGATAGTACAAGTGCCCGCTAGGGAACCTAGATAGTCCAAGTGCCCGTTCGCGAACCTAGAAGTCCAAGTGCCCGCTATGTAACTTAGACAGTCCAAGTGCCCGGTAGGTTACCTGCATAGTCCAAGTGCCCGCTAGTTAACCTACATAGTCCAAGTGCCTGCTAGGTAACCTATATAGTCCAAGTGCCCGCTAGTTAACCTAGATCATCCAAGTGCCCGCTAGTTAACCTACATAGTCCAAGTGCCCGCTAGGTAACCTAGATAGTGAAAGTGCCCGTTAGGTAACCTAGATAGTCCAAGTGCCTGCTAGGTAACCTACATTGTCCACGTTCCCGCTAGGTAACCTAGATAGTCCAAGTGCCCGTAACCTAACCTAGATAGTCCAAGTGCCCGCTAGGCAACATACATAGTCCAAGTGCCCGTTCGTTAACCTAGAAGTCCAAGTGCCCGCTATGTTACCTAGACAGTCCAAGTGCCCGTTCGTTAACATAGATAGTCCAAGTGCCCGCTAGAAACCTATATATTCCAAGTGCTATCTAGGTAACCTAGATAGTCCAAGGGCCCGCTAGTTAACCTACATAGTCCAAGGGCTCGCTTGTTAACTTTGATAGTCCAAGTGCCCGTTAGTTAACCTAGATCGTCCAAGTGCCCGCTAGTTAACCTAGATCGTCCAAGTGTTCTCTAGTTAACCTACATAGTCCAAGTGACCGATGGGGAACCTACATAACCCAAGTGCCCGCTAGGCAACCTACATAGTCCAAGGGCACGTTAGTTAACCTAGATAGTCAAAGTGCCTGCTAGGTAACCTAGATAGTCCAAGTGCCTGCTAGGTAACCTAGATAGTCCAAGTGCCCGCTAGGTAACCTAGATAGTCCAAGTGCCCGCTAGTAAACCTAGATAGTCCAAGGGCCCGCTAGTTAACCTAGATAGTCCAAATGCCCGCTAGGGAAACTACATAGTCCAAGTGCCCGCTAGTTAGCCTAGATAGTCCAAGTGCCTGCTAGTAAACCTACATAATCCATGGGCCCGCTAGTTAACCTACATAGTACAAGGGCCCGCTAGTTAACCTAGATCGTGTAAGTGTCCGCTAGTTAACCTACATAGTCCAAGTGCCCGCTAGTTAACCTATATACCAAGTGCCCGCTACGTAAACTAGATAGTCCAAGGGCACGCTAGTTAACCTACATATTACAAGTGCCCGCTAGGCAACCTAGATAGTCCAAGTGCCCGCTAAGGAACCTACATAGCCCAAGTGCACGCTAGTTAACCTAGGTAGTCCAAGTGCCCGCTAGTTAACCTAGATAGTCCAAGTACCTGCTAGGTAACCGACATAGTGCAAGTGTCCGCTAGTTAACCTACATATTCTTAGTGCCCGCTAGTTAACATAGATAGTCCCAGTGCCCGCTAGGGAACTTACATAGTCCAAGTGCCCGCTAGGGAACGTACACAGTCCAAGTGCCCGCTAGGTAACTTAGATAGTTCAAGTGCCCGCTAGTTAACCTAGATAGTTCTAGTACCCGCTTGGTAACCTCGATCGTTCAAGGGCCACCTAGTTAGCCTACATAGTCCAAGTGCCCGCTAGATAACCTAGATAGTCCAAGTGCCCTTTATGGAACCTAGATAGTCCAAAGGCCCGCTAGTAAACCTACATAGTCCGTGGGCCCACTAGTTAACCTACATAGTGCAAGTGTCCGCTAGTTAACCTACATAATCTAAGTGCCATTAGCTAACCTAGGTAGTCCAAGGGCCCGCTAGTTGACCTACATAGTCCAAGTGCCAGCTAGGTAACCTAGATAGTACAAGTGCCCACTAGGGAACCTAGATAGTCAAAGTGCCTGTTAGCTGACCTAGATAGTCCAAGTGGCGGCTAGGTAACCTACATAGTCCAAGTGCCCGTTCATTAACCTAGATAATCCAAGTGCCCGCTAGGGAACCTAGATAGTCCAAGTGCCTGTTCGCTAACCTAGATAGTCCAAGTGGCGGCTAGGTAACCTACATAGTCCAAGTGCCCGTTCGTTAACCTAGATAATCCAAGTGCCCGCTAGGTAACCAAGACAGTCCAAGTGCCCGCTAGTTAACCTACATAGTCCATGTGCCCGATAGGGAATCTACATAATCCAAGTGCCCGCTATGGAACCTACATAGTCCAAGTGCCCGCTAGGCAACCTACATAGTCCAAGTGCCCGTTAGTTAACCTAGATAATCAAAGTGCCTGTAGGTAACTTAGATAGTTCAAGTGCCCACTAGGTAACCTACATAGTCCAAGTTCCCGCTTGGTAACCTTAATAGTCCAAATGCCCGCTAGGGAAACTACATAGTCCAAGTGCCCGCTAGTTAACCTAGATAGTCCAAGTGCCTGCTAGTAAACCTACATAATCCATGGGCTCGCTAGTTAGCCAACAAAGTGCAAGTGACCGCTAGTTAACCTAGATCGTGCAAGTGTCCGGTAGTTAACCTACATAGTCCAAGTGCCCGCTAGTTAACCTAGATAGTCCAAGTGCCCGCTACGGATCATTCATAATCCAAGTGCCTGCTAGGTAACCTAGATAGTCCAAGTGCCCGCTAGTTAACCTAGATAGTCCTAGTGCCCGTTAGTTAACCTAGATAGTCCAAGTGCCCGCTAGTTAAAATAGATAGTCCAAGTGCCTGCTAGGTAACCTATATAGTCCAAGTGCCCGCTAGTTAACCTAGATCGTCCAAGTGCCCGCTAGTTAACCTACATAGTCCAAGTGAACGCTAGGTAACCTAGATAGTGAAAGTGCCCGTTAGGTAACCTAGATAGTCCAAGTGCCTGCTAGGTAACCTACATTGTCCAAGTTCCCGCTAGGTAACCTAGATAGTCCAAGTGCCCGTAACCTAACCTAGATAGTCCAAGTGCCCGCTAGGAAACATACATAGTCCAAGTGCCCGCTAGGCAACATACATAATCCAAATGCCCGTTCCTTAACCTAGAAGTCCAAGTGCCCGCTATGTATCCTAGACAGTCTAAGTGCCCGTTCGTTAACATAGATAGTCCAAGTGCCCGCTAGGGAACCTATATATTGCAATTGCTATCTAGGTAACCTAGATAGTCCAAGGGCCCGCTAGTTATCCTACATAGTCCAAGGGCTCGCTTGTTAACTTTGATAGTCCAAGTGCCCGTTAGTTAACCTAGATCGTCCAAGTGCCCGCTAGTTAACCTAGATCGTCCAAGTGTTCTCTAGTTAACCTACATAGTCCAAGTGCCCGATAGGGAACCTACATAACCCAAGTGCCCGCTAGGCAACCTACATAGTCCAAGGGCCCGTTAGTTAACCTAGATAGTCAAAGTGCTTGCTAGGTAACCTAGATAGTCCAAGTGCCTGCTAGGTAACCTAGATAGTGAAGTGCCCGCTAGGTAACCTAGATAGTCCAAGTGCCCGCTAGTAAACCTAGATAGTCCAAGGGCCCGCTAGTTAACCTAGATAGTCCAAATGCCCGGTAGGGAAACTACATAGTCCAAGTGCCCGTTAGTTAGCCTAGATAGTCCAAGTGCCTGCTAGTAAACCTACATAATCCATGGGCCCGCTAGTTAACCTACATAGTACAAGGGCCCGCTAGTTAACCTAGATCGTGTATTGTCCGCTAGTTAACCTACATAGTCCAAGTGCCCGCTAGTTAACCTATATACCAAGTGCCCGCTACGTAACATAGATAGTCCAAGGGCACGCTAGTTAACCTTCATAGTACAAGTGCCCGCTAGTCAATCTAGATAGTCCAAGTGCCCGCTAAGGAACCTACATAGCCCAAGTGCACGCTAGTTAACCTAGGTAGTCCAAGTGCCCTCTATTTAACCTATATAGTCCAAGTACCTGCTAGGTAACCGACATAGTGCAAGTGTCCGCTAGTTAACCTACATATTCCAAGTGCCCGCTAGTTAACATAGATAGTCCATGTGCCCGCTAGGGAACGTACATAGTCCAAGTGCCCGCTAGGTAACTTAGATAGTTCAAATGCCCACTAGGTAACCTACATAGTCCAAGTTCCCACTTGGTAACCTTAATAGTCCAAATGCCCGCTAGGGAAACTACATAGTCCAAGTGCCCGCTAGTTAACCTAGATAGTCCAAGTGCCTGCTAGTAAACATACATAATCCATGGGCTCGCTAGTTAGCCAACATAGTGCAAGGGCCCGCTAGTTAACCTAGATCGTGCAAGTTTCCGCTAGTTAACCTACATAGTCCAAGTGCCCGCTAGTTAACCTAGATAGTCCTAGTGCACGTTAGTTAACCTAGATAGTCCAAGTGCTCACTAAGGGACGTACATATTCCAAGTGCTTGCTAGTTAACCTAGATAGTCCTAGTGCCCGTTAGTTAACCTAGATAGTCCAAGTGCCCACTATAAGACGTACATAGTCCAAGTGCCCGCTAGGTAACCTAGATAGTCCAAGTGCGCGCTAGGGTATGTACATAGTCCAAGTGCCTGCTAGGAAACCTAGATAGTCCAAGTGCCCGCTAGTTAACCTACATAGTCCAAGTGCCCGCTAGGCAACCTAGATAGTCCAAGTGCCCGCTAAGGAACCTACATAGTCCAAGTTCACGCTAGTTAACCTAGATAGTCCAAGTGCACGCTAGTTAACCTAGATAGTCCAAGTGCCTGCTAGTTAACCTACATAGTCCAGGGCTGCTAGTTAACCTAGATAGTCAAAGTGCCCGCTAGGTAACCTAGACAGTACAAGTGCCCGCTAGTTTACCTACATAGTCCAAGTGCCCGTTCGTTAACCTAGATAGTCCAAGTGCCCGCTAGGTTACCTACATAGTCTAAGTGCCCGTTCGTTAACCTAGATAGTCCAAGGGGCCTCTAGTTAACCTAGATCGTCCAAGTGCCCGCTAGTTAACCTAAATAGTCCAAGGGCCCGTTAGTTAACCTACATAGTCCAAGGTCCGCTAGTTAACCTAGATAGTCCAAGTGCTCGCTAGTTAACCTACATAGTACAAGGGCCCGCTAGTTGACCTAGATAGTCCAAGTGCCCACATGTTAACCTAGATAGGTCAAGTGCCCGCTAGGTAACCAAAGTAGTCCAAATGTCCGATAGGGATCCTACATAGTCCATGTGCCCGCTAGGTTACCTACATAGTCCAAGTGCCCGTTCGTAAACCTAGATAGTCCAAGTGCCCGCTAGGTAACCTAGACTGTCCAAGTGCCCGCTAGGTTACCTACATAGTCCAAGTGCCCGTTCGTTAACCTAGATAGTCCAAGGGCCCGCTAGGTAACCTACATAGACCTAGTGCCCCTAGTTAACCTACATTCTCCAAGTTCCCGATAAGGAACCTACATAGTCCAAATGCCCTCTAGTTAATCCACATAGTCCAAGTGCCCGCTAGGGAACTTACATAGTCCAAGGGCCCGCTAGGGAACCTACATAGTCCAAGTGCCGGTTAGTTAACCTAGATAGTCCAAGTGCCCGCTACGAAACGTAGATAGTCCAACAGGCCTCTAGGTAACCTACATTCTCCAAGAACCCGCTAGGGAACCTACATAGTCCAAGTGCCCGCTGGAAACATTGATAGTCCAATTGCCCGTTAGCTAACCTAGATAGTCGAAGTGTCCGCTAGTTAACCTACATAGTCCAATTGCCCGTTCGTTAACCTAGATCGTCCAAGTGCCCGCTAGGTAACCTAGACAGTCCAAGTGCCCGCTAGGTTACCTACATAGTCCAAGTGCACGTTCGTTAACCTAGATAGTCCAAGTGCCCGCTGGTAACCTACATAGTCCAAGGGCCAGCTAGGTAACCTTGATAGTCCAAGTGCCTTCTAGTTAACCTACGTAGTCAAAGTGCCCCTTAGGTAACGTACATAGTCCAAGTGCCCACTAGGTAACCTAAATAATCCAAATGCCCGCTAGGGAAACTACATAGTTCAAGTGCCCGCTAGATAACCTTGATAGTTCAAGTGCCCGCTAGTAAACCTAGATAGTCCAAGGGCCCACTAGTTAACCTAGATAGTTCAAGTGCCCGCTAGTTAACCTAAATCGTCCAAGTGTCCGCTAGATAACCTACATAGTCCAAGTGCCTGCTAGGTAACCTAGATAGTCCAAGTGCCTGATACCTAACCTACATAGTCCAAGTGTCCGTTCGTTAACCTAGATAGTCCAAGTGCCCATTGGTTAACCTACATAGTCCAAGTGCCCGCTTGGTAACCTGGATAGTCCAAGTGCCCGCTAGTTAACCTACATAGTCCAAGTGCCTTCTAGGGAGCCTACATAGTCCATGTGACCGCTAGGGAACCTACATAGTCCAAGTGCCCGTTAGGGAACCTACATAGTGTAAATGCCCGCTAGGCAACCTACATAATCCAAGTGCCCGCTCTGGAACATACATAATCCAAGTGCCCGTTAGCTAACCTAGATAGTCCAAGGGCCCGCTAGTTGACCTACATAGTCCAAGTGCCAGCTAGGTAACCTAGATAGTACAAGTTCCCGCTAGGGAACCTAGATAGTCCAAGTGGCTGTTTGCTAACCTAGATAGTCCAAGTGGCGGCTAGGTAACCTACATAGTCCAAGTGCCCATTCGTTAACCTAGATAATCCAAGTGCCCGCTAGGTAACCTAGACAGTCCAAGTGCCCGCTAGGTAACCTACATAGTCCAAATGCCCGCTAGTTAACCTACATAGTCCAAGTGCCCGTAAGGTAACCTAGATAGTCCAAATGCCCGCCCGGGAACCCACATAGTCCAAGTGCCCGATAGGGAACTTACATAGTCCAAGGGCCGCTAGGGAACCTACATAGTCCAAGTGCCCATTAGTTAATCTAGATAGTCCAAGTGCCCGCTAGGTAACCTAGATAGTCCAACAGCCGGGCAGGTAACCTACATACTCCAAGTACCCGCTCGGTAACGTAGATAGTTCAAGTGCCAGCTAGGTAACCTAGATAGTCCAAGTGCCCCATAGGTAACCTACAAAGTCTAAGGGCCCGCTAAGGAATCTATATAGTCCAAATGCCCGCTAGGGAGCCTACATAATCCAAATGCCCGCTAGGTAACCTAGATAGTCCAAGTGCCTGCTAGGTAAACTACATTGTCCAAATGCCCTCTAGTTAACCCACATAGTCCATGTGCCCGATAGGGAATTTATATAGTCCAAGGGCCCGCTAGGGAACCTACATAGTCCAAGTGCCCGTGTGTTAACCTAGATACTCCAAGTGCCCGCTAGGTAACCTAGATAGTCCAACAGCCCGCTAGGTAACCTACATACTCCAAGAAACCGCTAGGCTACGTAGATAGTTCAAGTGCCAGCTAGGTAACCTAGATAGTCAAAGTGCCCGCTAGGTAACATACAAAGTCTAAGTGCCTGCTAGGTTATCTATATAGTCCAAATGCCCGCTAGGGAACTTACATAGTTCAAGTGCCCGATAGGTAACCTAGAGAGTCCAAGTGCCCTCTAGTTAACCTAGATCGTCCAAGTGCCCGCGAGTTAGCCTACATAGTCCAAGGGCCCGCTAGTTAATCCACATAGTCCAAGGTCTGCTAGTTAACCTAGATAGTCCATGTGATCGCTAGTTAACTTACATAGTACAAGAGCCCGCTAGTTGACCTAGATAGTCCAAGTGCCCGCTAGGTAACCAAAGTAGTCCAAATGTCCGATAGGGATCCTACATAGTTCAAGTGCCCGCTAGGTAACCTACATAGTCCAAGTGCCCGTTCGTTAACCTAGATAGTCCAAGTGCCTGCTAGGTAACCTAGACTGTCCAAGTGCCCGCTAGGTTACCTACATAGTCCAATTGCCCGTTCGTTAACCTACATAGTCCAAGTGCCCTCTAGGAAACCTACATAGTCCAAGGGCCCACTAGGAAACCTAGATAGTCCAAGTGCCCGCTAGGTAAACTAGAGTACAAGTGCTCGCTATTTAACCTACATAGTCCATGTGCCCACTATGTAACCTAGATAGTCAAAGTGCCCGTTAGGTAACCAAGATTGTCCAAGTGCCCGCTAGGTAACTTACATTTTCCAAATTCCCGCTAGGTAACCAAGATAGTGCAAGTGCCCTTTAGGGAATCTAGATAGTCCAAGTGCCCACTAGGGAACCTACATAATCCAATTGCCCGCTCTGGAACATACATAGTCCAAGTGCCCGCTAGTTAACCTAGAGAGTCCAAGTACCCGCTAGGTAACCTATATAGTCCAAATGCCCGCTAGGGAACCTACATAGTCCAAGTGCCCACTAATTAACCTAGATAGTCCAAGTGCTTGCTAGTTAATCTAGATAGTCCAAGTGCCCGTAGGTAACCTAGATAGTCCAAGTGCCCGCTAGTTAACCTACATAGTCCAAGTGCCTGCTAGGTAAACTACATAGTACAAGTGCCCTTTCGTTAACCTACATAGTCCAAGTGCCCTCTAGGTAACGTAGATAGCCCAAGTGCCCGCTAGGGAACGTACATAGTCCAAGTGTCCACTAGGTAACCTAGACAGTCCAATTGCCCACTAATTAACCTAGACAGTCCAAGTACCCTATAGGGAACCTACATAGTCCCAGTGCCCGCTAGGGAACCTACATAGTCCAAGTGCTCGCTAGGCAACCTACATAGTCCAAGTGCCCGTTAGTTAACCTAGATAGTCAAAGAGCCTGCTAGGTAACATAAATAGTCCAAGTGCCCGCTAGGGAACCTACATAGTCCAAGTGCCCGCTAGGTAACCTTGATAGTCCAATTGCCCGTTAGCTAACCTACATAGTCCAAGTGCCCGTTCGTTAACCTAGATAGTCCAAGTGCCCGCTAGGTAAACTAGACTGTCCAAGTGCCCGCTAGGTTACCTACATATTCCAAGTGTACGTTCGTTAACCTAGATAGTCCAAGTGCCAGCTGGTAACCTACATAGTCCCAGGGCCCGCTAGGTAACCTTGATAGTCCAAGTGCCTTCTAGTTAACCTACGTAGTCCAAGTGCCCCCTAGGTAACCTACATAGTCCAAGTGCCCACTAGGTAACCTAAATAATCCAAATGCCCGCTAGGGAAACTACATAGTTCAAGTGCCCGCTAGAAAACCTAGATAGTCCAAGTGCCCGCTAGTAAACCTAGATAGTCCAAGGGCCCGCTGGTTAAGCTAGATAGTCCAAGTGCCCGCTAGTTAACCTAAATCATCCAAGTGTCTGCTAGGTAACCTACATAGTCCAAGTGCCTGCTAGGTAACCTAGATAGTCCAAGTGCCTGATAGCTAACCTACATAGTCCAAGTGCCCGCTAGGTAACCTTGATAGTCCAATTGCCCGTTAGCTAACCTACATAGTCCAAGTGCCCGTTCGTTAACCTAGATAGTCCAAGTGCCCATTGGGTAACCTACATAGTCCAAGTGCCCGCTTGGTAACCTGGATAGTCCAAGTGCCCGCTAGTTAACCTACATAGTCCAAGTGCCTTCTAGGGAGCCTACATAGTCCATGTGACCGCTAGAGAACCTACATAGTCCAAGTGCCCCTTAGGGAACCTACATAGTCCAAGTGCCCGCTAGGTAACCTACATAGTCCAAATGCCCGCAAGGAATCCTACATAGTGTAAATGCCCACTAGGCAACCTACATAATCCAAGTGCCCGCTCTGGAACATACATACTCCAGGTGCCCATTAGCTAACCTAGATAGTCCAAGGGCCCGCTAGTTGACCTACATAGTCCAAGTGCCAGCTAGGTAACCTAGATAGTACAAGTGCCCGCTAGGGAACAAAGATAGTCCAAGTGCCTGTTTTCTAACCAAGATAGTCCAAGTGGCGGCTAGGTAACCTACATAGTCCAAGTGCCCGTTCGTTAACCTAGATAATCCAAGTGCCCACTAGGTAACCTAGACAGTCCAAGTGCCCGGTAGGTAACCTACATAGTCCAAATGCCCGCTAGTTAACCTACATAGTCCAAGTGCCCGAAAGGCAACCTAGATAGTCTAAATGCCCGCTAGGGAACCTACATAGACCAAGTGCCCGCTAGGGAACTTACATAGTCCCAGGCCCGCTAGGGAACCTACATAGAACAAGTGCCCGTTAGTTAATCTAGATAGTCCAAGTGCCCGCTAGGTAACCTAGATAGTCCAACAGTCCGCTAGGTAACCTACATACTCCAAGAACCCGCTAGGCTACGTAGATAGTTCAAGTGCCAGCTAGGTAACCTAGATAGTCCAAGTGCCCGCTAGGTAACCTACAAAGTCTTAGTGCCCGCTTGGTTATCTATATAGTCCAAATGCCCGCTAGGGAACCTACATAGTCCAAGTGCCCGCTAGGTAATCTAGATAGTCCAAGGGCCCTCTAGTTAACCTAGATCGTCCAAGTGCCCGCTAGTTAACCAACATAGTCCAAGGGCCCGTTAGTTAACCTACATAGTCCAAGGTCCGCTAGTTAACCTAGATAGTCCAAGTGCTCGCTAGTTAAATTACATAGTACAAGGGCCCGCTAGTTGACCTAGATAGTCCAAGTGCCCACATGTTAACCTAGATAGGTCAAGTGCCCGCTAGGTAACCAAAGTAGTCCTAATGTCTGATAGGGATCCTACGTAGTTCAAGTGCCCGCTAGGTTACCTACATAGTCCAAGTGCCCGTTCGTTAACCTAGATAGTCCAAGTGCCCGCTAGTTGACCTACATAGTCCAAGTGCCCGTTCGTTAACCTAGATAGTTCAAGTGCCCGCTAGGTAACCTAGACTGTCCAAGTGCCCGCTAGGTTACCTACATAGTCCAAGTGCCCGTTCGTTAACCTAGATAGTCCAAGGGCCCGCTAGGTAACCTACATAGTCCTAGTGCCCCCTTGTTAACCTACATTCTCCAAGTTCCCGATAAGGAACCTACATAGTCCAAGTGCCCGCTAGGTAACCTACATAGTCCAAATGCCCTCTAGTTAACCCACATAGTCCAAGTGCCCGCTAGGGAACTTACATAGTCCAAGGGCCCGCTAGCGAACCTACATAGTCCAAGTGCCTGTTAGTTAACCTAGATAGTCCAAGTGCCCGCTATGTAACATAGATAGTCCAACAGCCCTCTAGGTAACCTACATACTCCAAGAACCCGCTAGGTAACGTAGATAGTTCAAGTGCCAGCTAGGTAACCTAGATAGTCCAAATGCCCGCTAGGTAACCTACAAAGTCTAAGTGCTCGCTAGGTTATCTATATAGTCCAAATGCCCGCTAGGGAATCTACATAGTCCAAGGGCCCGCTAGTTAACGTAGATAGTCCAAGTGCCGCTAGTTAATCTACATAGTCCAAGGGCCCGCTAGGTAACCTACATAGTCCAAGTACCCGCTAGTTAACCTAGATCGTCCAAGTGCCCGCTAGGAACCTACATAGTCCAAGGGCCCGCTGGTAACCTTGATAATCAAATTGCCCGTTAGCTAACCTAGATAGTCGAACTGTCCGCTAGTTAACCTACATAGTCCAAGTGCCCGTTCGTTAACCTAGATAGTCCAATTGCCCGCTAGGTAACCTAGACAGTCCAAGTGCCCGCTAGGTTACCTACATAGTCCAAGTGCACGTTCGTTAACCTAGATAGTCCAAGTGCCCGCTGGTAACCTACATAGTCCAAGGACCCGCTAGGTAACTTTGATAGTCCAAGTGCCTTCTAGTTAACCTACGTAGTCCAAGTGCCCACTAGGTAACCTAAATAATCTAAATGCCCGCTAGGGAAACTACATAGTTCAAGTGCCCGCTAGATAACCTTGATAGTCCAAGTGCCCGCAAGTAAACTTAGATAGTCCAAAGGCCCACTAATTAACCTAGATAGTCCAAGTGCCCGCTAGTTAACCTAAATCGTCCAAGTGTCCGCTAGGTAACCTACATAGTCCAAGTGCCTGCTAGGTAACCTAGATAGTCCAAGTGCCTGATAGCTAACCTACATAATCCAAGTGTCCGTTCGTTAACCTAGATAGTCCAAGTGCCCATTGGGTAACCTACATAGTCCAAGTGCCCGCTTGGTAACCTACATAGTGTAAATGCCCGCTAGGCAACCTACATAATCCAAGTGCCCGCTCTGGAACATACATAGTCCAAGTGCCCGTTAGCTAACTTAGATAGTGCAAGGGCCCGCTAGTTGACCTACATAGTCCAATTGCCAGCTAGGTAACCTAGATAGTACAAGTGCCCGCTAGGGAACCTAGATAGTCCAAGTGCCTCTTTGCTAACCTAGAGAGTCCAAGTGGCGGCTAGGTAACCTACATAGTCCAAGTGCCCGTTAGTTAACCTAGATAGTCCAAGTGCCCGCTGGTAAACTTGATAGTCCAATTGCCCGTTAGCTAACCTAGATAGTCGAACTGTCCGCTAGTTAACCTACATAGTCCAAGTGCCCGTTCGTTAACCTAGATAGTCCAAGTGCCCGCTAGGTAACCTAGACAGTCCAAGTGCCCGCTAGGTTACCTACATAGTCCAAGAGCACGTTCGTTAACCTAGATAGTCTAAGTGCTCGCTGGTAACCTACATAGACCAAGGGCCCGCTAGGTAACCTTGATAGTCCAAGTGCCTTCTAGTTAACCTACGTACTCCAAGTGCCCCCTAGGTAACCTACATAGTCCAAGTGCCCACTAGGTAACCTAAATAATCCAAATGCCCGCTAGGAAAACTATATAGTTCAAGTGCCCGCTAGAAAACCTTGATAGTCCAAGTGCCCGCTAGTAAACCTAGATAGTCAAAGGGCCCACTAATTAACCTAGATAGTCCAAGTGCCCACTAGTTAACCTAAATCGTCCAAGTGTCCGCTAGGTAACCTACATTGTCCAAGTGCCTTCTAGGGAGCCTACATAGTCCATGTGACCACTAGAGAACCTACATAGTCCAAGTGCCCGTTCGTTAACCAAGATAGTCAAAATGCCCGCTAGGTAACCTACATAGTGTAAATGCCCGCTGGCTACCTACATAATCCAAGTGCCCGCTCTGGAACATACATAGTCCAAGTGCCCGTTAGTTAACCTAGATAGTCCAAGGGCCCGCTAGTTGACCTACATAGTCCAAGTGCCAGCTAGGTAACCTAGAGAGTACAAGTGCCCGCTAGGGAACCTACATAGTCCAAGTGCCTATTGGCTAACCTAGATAGTCCAAGTGGCGGCTAGGTAACCTACATAGTCCAAGTGCCCATTCGCTAACCTAGATAATCCAAGTGCCCGTAAGGTAACCTAGATAGTACAAATGCCCGCTAGGGAACCCATATAGTCCAAGTGTCCGCTAGGGAACTTACATAGTCCAAGGGCCGCTAGGGAACCTACATAGTCCCAGTGCCCGTTAGTTAATCTAGATAGTCCAAGTGACCGCTAGGTAACCTAGATAGTGCAACAGCCCGGCAGGTAACCTACATACTCCAAGTATCCGCTAGGTAACGTAGATAGTTCAAGTGCCAGCTAGGTAACCTAGATAGTCCAAGTGCCCCCTAGGTAACCTACAAAGTCTAAGTGCCCGCTAAGGAATCTATATAGTCCAAATGCCCGCTAGGGAGCCTACATAATCCAAATGCCCGCTAGGTAACCTAGATAGTCCAAGTACCTGCTAGGTAACCTACATTGTCCAAATGCCCTCTAGTTAACCCACATAGTCCAAGTGCCCGCTAGAGAACTTATATACTCCAAGGGACCGCTAGAGAACCTACATAGTCCAAGTGCCCGTGTGTTAACCTAGATAGTCCAAGTGCCCGCTAGGTAACCTAGATACTCCAACATCCCGCTAGTAACCTACATACTCCAAGAAACCGCTAGGCTACGTAGATAGTTCAAGTGCTAGCTAGGTAACCTAGATAGTCCAAGTGCCCGCTAGGTAACCTACAAAGTCTAAGTGCCCGCTAGGTTATCTATATAGTCCAAATGCCCGCTAGGGAACATACATAGTCCAAGTGCCCGCTAGGTAACCTAGATAGTCCAAGTGCCCTCTAGTTAACCTAGATCGTCCAAGTGCCCGCTAGTTAACCTACATAGTCCAAGGGCCCGTTAGTTAACCTACATAGTCCAAGGTCCGCTAGTTAACCTAGATAGTCCAAGTGCTCGCTAGTTAACCTACATAGTACAAGGGCCCGCTAGTTGACCTAGATAGTCCAAGTGCCCGCATGTTAACCTAGATAGGTCAAGTGCCCGCTAGGTAACCAAAGTAGTCCAAATGTCCGATAGGGATCCTATATAGTCCAAGTGCCCGCTAGGTAACCTACATAGTCCAAGTGCCCGTTCGTTAACCTAGATAGTCCAAGTGCCCGCTAGGTAACCTAGACTGTCCAAGTGCCCGCTAGGTTACCTATATAGTCCAAGTGCCTGTTCGTTAACCTAGATAGTCCAAGTGCCCGCTAGGAAACCTACATAGTCCAAGGGCCCGCTAGGTAACATAGATAGTCCAAGTGCCCGCTAGGTAACCTAGAGTACAAGTGCTCGCTAGTTAACCTACATAGTCCAAGTGCCCGATATGTAACCTAGATAGTCAAAGTGCCCGTTAGGTAACCTAGATAGTCCAAGTGCCCGCTAGGTAACTTACATTGTCCAAGTTCCCTCAAGGTAACCTCGATAGTCCAAGTGCCCGTTACCTAACCTAGATAGCCCAAGTGCCCACTAAGCAACCTACATAGTACAAGGGCCCGCTAGTTGACCTAGATAGTCCAAGTGCCTGCTAGGTAACCAAAGTAGTCCAATTACCCGCTAGGTAACCTACAAAGTCCAAGTGCCCGCTAAGGAATCTATATAGTCCAAATGCCCGCTAGGTAACCTACATAGTCCTAGTGCCCCCTAGTTAACCTACATTCTCCAAGTGCCCGATAAGGAACCTACATTGTCCAAGTGCCCGCTAGGTAACCTACATAGTCCAAATGCCCTCTAGTTAACCCACATAGTCCAAGTGCCCGCTAGGGAACTTACATAGTCCAAGGGCCCGCTAGGCAACCTACATAGTCCAAGTGCCCGTTAGTTAACCTAGATAATCCAAGTGCCCGCTACGTAACGTAGATAGTCCAACAGCCCTCTAGGTAACCTACATACTCCAAGAACCCGCTAGGCAACGTAGATTGTTCAAGTGCCAGCTAGGTAACAAGATAGTCCATGTGCCCGCTAGGTTATCTATATAGTCCAAATGCCCGCCTGGGAACCTACATAGTCCAAGTGCCCGCTAGGTAACTTAGATAGTCCAAGTGCCCTCTAGTTAACCTAGATCTTCCAAGTGCCCGCTAGTTAACCTACATAGTCCAAGGGCCCGCTAGTTAACCCACATAGTCCAAGGTCCGCTAGTTAACCTAGATAGTCCAAGTGATCGCTAGTTAACCTACATAGTACCAGGGCCCGCTAGTTGACCAAGGTAGTCCAAGTGCCCGCTAGTTAACCTACATAGTCCAAGTGCCCGTTCGTTAACCTACATAGTCCAAGTGCCCTCTAGGAAACCTACATACTACAAGGGCCCGCTAGGTAACCTAGATAGTCCAAGTGCCCGCTAGGTAACCTAGAGTCCAAGTGCTCACTATTTAACCTACAGAGTCCATGTGCCCACTATGTAACCTAGATAGTCCAAGTGCCCGCTAGGTAACCTAGACTGTCCAAGTGCCCGCTAGGTTACCTACATAGTCCAATTGCCCGTTCGTTAACCTACATAGTCCAAGTGCCCTCTAGGAAACCTACATAGTCCAAGGGCCCGCTAGGTAACCTAGAGTCCAAGTGCTCGCTATTTAACCTACAGAGTCCATGTGCCCACTATGTAACCTAGATAGTCAAAGTGCCCGTTAGGTAACCTAGATTGTCCAAGTGCCCGCTAGGTAACTTACATTTTCCAAGTTCCCGCTAGGTAACCTAGATAGTCCAAGTGCCCTTTAGGGAATCTAGATAGTCCAAGTGCCCACTAGGGAACCTACATAGTCCAATTGCCCGCTCTGGAACATACATAGTCCAAGTGCCCGCTAGTTAACCTAGATAGTCCAAGTGCCCGCTAGGTAATCTATATAGTCGAAATTCCCGCTAGGGAACCTACATAGTCCAAGCGCCCGCTAGTTAACCTAGATAGTCCAAGTGCCTGCTAGGTAAACTACATAGCCCAAGTGCCCGTTCGTTAACCTACATAGTCCAAGTGCCCGCTAGGTAACGTAGATAGCCCAAGTACCCGCTAGGGAACGTACATAGTCCAAGTGTCCACTAGGTAACCTAGACAGTCCAATTGCCCACTAGTTACCCTAGACAGTCCAAGTACCCTATAGGGAACCTACATAGTCCAAGTGCCCGCTGGGGAACCTACATAGTCCAAGTGCTCGCTAGGCAACCTACATAGTCCAAGTGCCCGTTAGCTAACCTACATAGTCCAAGTGCCAGTTCGTTAACCTAGATAGTCCAAGTGCCCGCTAGGTAACCTAGACTGTCCAAGTGCCCGCTAGGTTACCTACATAGTTCAAGTGCACGTTCGTTAACCTAGATAGTCCAAGTGCCCGCTGGTAACCTACATAGTCCCAGGGCCCGCTAGGTAACCTTTATAGTCCAGGTGCCTTCTAGTTAACCTACGTAGTCCAAGTGCCCCCTAGGTAACCTACATAGTCCATGTGCCCACTAGGTAACATAAATAATCCAAATGCCCGCTAGGGAAACTACATAGTTCAAGTGCCCGCTAGATAACCTAGATAGTCCAAGTGCCCGCTAGGTTACCTACATAGTCCAAGAGCACGTTCGTTAACCTAGATAGTCTAAGTGCTCGCTGGTAACCTACATAGACCAAGGGCCCGCTAGGTAACCTTGATAGTCCAAGTGCCTTCTAGTTAACCTACGTACTCCAAGTGCCCCCTAGGTAACCTACATAGTCCAAGTGCCCACTAGGTAACCTAAATAATCCAAATGCCCGCTAGGGAAACTATATAGTTCAAGTGCCCGCTAGAAAACCTTGATAGTCCAAGTGCCCGCTAGTAAACCTAGATAGTCAAAGGGCCCACTAATTAACCTAGATAGTCCAAGTGCCCACTAGTTAACCTAAATCGTCCAAGTGTCCGCTAGGTAACCTATATTGTCCAAGTGCCTTCTAGGGAGCCTACATAGTCCATGTGACCGCTAGAGAACCTACATAGTCCAAGTGCCCGTTCGTTAACCAAGATAGTCAAAATGCCCGCTAGGTAACCTACATAGTGTAAATGCCCGCTGGCTACCTACATAATCCAAGTGCCCGCTCTGGAACATACATAGTCCAAGTGCCCGTTAGTTAACCTAGATAGTCCAAGGGCCCGCTAGTTGACCTACATAGTCCAAGTGCCAGCTAGGTAACCTAGAGAGTACAAGTGCCCGCTAGGGAACCTACATAGTCCAAGTGCCTATTGGCTAACCTAGATAGTCCAAGTGGCGGCTAGGTAACCTACATAGTCCAAGTGCCCATTCGCTAACCTAGATAATCCAAGTGCCCGTAAGGTAACCTAGATAGTACAAATGCCCGCTAGGGAACCCATATAGTCCAAGTGTCCGCTAGGGAACTTACATAGTCCAAGGGCCGCTAGGGAACCTACATAGTCCCAGTGCCCGTTAGTTAATCTAGATAGTCCAAGTGACCGCTAGGTAACCTAGATAGTGCAACAGCCCGGCAGGTAACCTACATACTCCAAGTATCCGCTAGGTAACGTAGATAGTTCAAGTGCCAGCTAGGTAACCTAGATAGTCCAAGTGCCCCCTAGGTAACCTACAAAGTCTAAGTGCCCGCTAAGGAATCTATATAGTCCAAATGCCCGCTAGGGAGCCTACATAATCCAAATGCCCGCTAGGTAACCTAGATAGTCCAAGTGCCTGCTAGGTAACCTACATTGTCCAAATGCCCTCTAGTTAACCCACATAGTCCAAGTGCCCGCTAGAGAACTTATATACTCCAAGGGACCGCTAGAGAACCTACATAGTCCAAGTGCCCGTGTGTTAACCTAGATAGTCCAAGTGCCCGCTAGGTAACCTAGATACTCCAACATCCCGCTAGTAACCTACATACTCCAAGAAACCGCTAGGCTACGTAGATAGTTCAAGTGCTAGCTAGGTAACCTAGATAGTCCAAGTGCCCGCTAGGTAACCTACAAAGTCTAAGTGCCCGCTAGGTTATCTATATAGTCCAAATGCCCGCTAGGGAACATACATAGTCCAAGTGCCCGCTAGGTAACCTAGATAGTCCAAGTGCCCTCTAGTTAACCTAGATCGTCCAAGTGCCCGCTAGTTAACCTACATAGTCCAAGGGCCCGTTAGTTAACCTACATAGTCCAAGGTCCGCTAGTTAACCTAGATAGTCCAAGTGCTCGCTAGTTAACCTACATAGTACAAGGGCCCGCTAGTTGACCTAGATAGTCCAAGTGCCCGCATGTTAACCTAGATAGGTCAAGTGCCCGCTAGGTAACCAAAGTAGTCCAAATGTCCGATAGGGATCCTATATAGTCCAAGTGCCCGCTAGGTAACCTACATAGTCCAAGTGCCCGTTCGTTAACCTAGATAGTCCAAGTGCCCGCTAGGTAACCTAGACTGTCCAAGTGCCCGCTAGGTTACCTATATAGTCCAAGTGCCTGTTCGTTAACCTAGATAGTCCAAGTGCCCGCTAGGAAACCTACATAGTCCAAGGGCCCGCTAGGTAACATAGATAGTCCAAGTGCCCGCTAGGTAACCTAGAGTACAAGTGCTCGCTAGTTAACCTACATAGTCCAAGTGCCCGATATGTAACCTAGATAGTCAAAGTGCCCGTTAGGTAACCTAGATAGTCCAAGTGCCCGCTAGGTAACTTACATTGTCCAAGTTCCCTCAAGGTAACCTCGATAGTCCAAGTGCCCGTTACCTAACCTAGATAGCCCAAGTGCCCACTAAGCAACCTACATAGTACAAGGGCCCGCTAGTTGACCTAGATAGTCCAAGTGCCTGCTAGGTAACCAAAGTAGTCCAATTACCCGCTAGGTAACCTACAAAGTCCAAGTGCCCGCTAAGGAATCTATATAGTCCAAATGCCCGCTAGGTAACCTACATAGTCCTAGTGCCCCCTAGTTAACCTACATTCTCCAAGTGCCCGATAAGGAACCTACATTGTCCAAGTGCCCGCTAGGTAACCTACATAGTCCAAATGCCCTCTAGTTAACCCACATAGTCCAAGTGCCCGCTAGGGAACTTACATAGTCCAAGGGCCCGCTAGGCAACCTACATAGTCAAAGTGCCCGTTAGTTAACCTAGATAATCCAAGTGCCCGCTACGTAACGTAGATAGTCCAACAGCCCTCTAGGTAACCTACATACTCCAAGAACCCGCTAGGCAACGTAGATTGTTCAAGTGCCAGCTAGGTAACAAGATAGTCCATGTGCCCGCTAGGTTATCTATATAGTCCAAATGCCCGCCTAGGAACCTACATAGTCCAAGTGCCCGCTAGGTAACTTAGATAGTCCAAGTGCCCTCTAGTTAACCTAGATCTTCCAAGTGCCCGCTAGTTAACCTACATAGTCCAAGGGCCCGCTAGTTAACCCACATAGTCCAAGGTCCGCTAGTTAACCTAGATAGTCCAAGTGATCGCTAGTTAACCTACATAGTACCAGGGCCCGCTAGTTGACCAAGATAGTCCAAGTGCCCGCTAGTTAACCTACATAGTCCAAGTGCCCGTTCGTTAACCTACATAGTCCAAGTGCCCTCTAGGAAACCTACATAGTACAAGGGCCCGCTAGGTAACCTAGATAGTCCAAGTGCCCGCTAGGTAACCTAGAGTCCAAGTGCTCACTATTTAACCTACAGAGTCCATGTGCCCACTATGTAACCTAGATAGTCCAAGTGCCCGCTAGGTAACCTAGACTGTCCAAGTGCCCGCTAGGTTACCTACATAGTCCAATTGCCCGTTCGTTAACCTACATAGTCCAAGTGCCCTCTAGGAAACCTACATAGTCCAAGGGCCCGCTAGGTAACCTAGAGTCCAAGTGCTCGCTATTTAACCTACAGAGTCCATGTGCCCACTATGTAACCTAGATAGTCAAAGTGCCCGTTAGGTAACCTAGATTGTCCAAGTGCCCGCTAGGTAACTTACATTTTCCAAGTTCCCGCTAGGTAACCTAGATAGTCCAAGTGCCCTTTAGGGAATCTAGATACTCCAAGTGCCCACTAGGGAACCTACATAGTCCAATTGCCCGCTCTGGAACATACATAGTCCAAGTGCCCGCTAGTTAACCTAGATAGTCCAAGTGCCCGCTAGGTAATCTATATAGTCGAAATTCCCGCTAGGGAACCTACATAGTCCAAGCGCCCGCTAGTTAACCTAGATAGTCCAAGTGCCTGCTAGGTAAACTACATAGCCCAAGTGCCCGTTCGTTAACCTACATAGTCCAAGTGCCCGCTAGGTAACGTAGATAGCCCAAGTACCCGCTAGGGAACGTACATAGTCCAAGTGTCCACTAGGTAACCTAGACAGTCCAATTGCCCACTAGTTACCCTAGACAGTCCAAGTACCCTATAGGGAACCTACATAGTCCAAGTGCCCGCTGGGGAACCTACATAGTCCAAGTGCTCGCTAGGCAACCTACATAGTCCAAGTGCCCGTTAGTTAACCTAGATAGTCAAAGTGCCTGCTAGGTAACATAAATAGTCCAAGTGCCCGCTAGGGAACATACATAGTCCAAGTGCCCGCTAGGTAACCTTGATAGTCCAATTGCCCGTTAGCTAACCTACATAGTCCAAGTGCCAGTTCGTTAACCTAGATAGTCCAAGTGCCCGCTAGGTAACCTAGACTGTCCAAGTGCCCGCTAGGTTACCTACATAGTTCAAGTGCACGTTCGTTAACCTAGATAGTCCAAGTGCCCGCTGGTAACCTACATAGTCCCAGGGCCCGCTAGGTAACCTTTATAGTCCAAGTGCCTTCTAGTTAACCTACGTAGTCCAAGTGCCCCCTAGGTAACCTACATAGTCCATGTGCCCACTAGGTAACATAAATAATCCAAATGCCCGCTAGGGAAACTACAAAGTTCAAGTGCCCGCTAGATAACCTAGATAGTCCAAGTGCCCGCTAGTAAACCTAGATAGTCCAAGTGTCCGCTAGTTAACCTAAATCGTCCAAGTGTCCGCTAGGTAACCTACATAGTCCAAGTGCCTGCTAGGTAACCTAGATAGTCCAAGTGCCTGATAGCTAACCTACATAGTTCAAGTGTCCGTTCGTTAACCTAGATAGTCCAAGTGCCCATTGGTTAACCTACATAGTCCAAGTGCCCGCTTGGTAACCTGGATAGTCCAAGTGCCCGCTAGTTAACCTACTTAGTCCAAGTGCCTTCTAGGGAGCCTACATCGTCCATGTGACCACTAGGGAACCTACATAGTCCAAGTGCCCGCTCTGGAACATACATAGTCCAAGTGCCCGTTAGCTAACCTAGATAGTCCAAGGGCCCGCTAGTTGACCTACATAGTCCAAGTGCCAGCTAGGTAACCTAGACAGTACAAGTGCCTGCTAGGAACCTAGATAGTCCAAGTGCCTGTTGGCTAACTTAGATAGTCCAAGTGGCGGCTAGGTAACCTACATAGTCCAAGTGCCCATTCGTTAACGTAGATAATCCAAGTGCCCGCTAGGTAAACTAGACAGTCCAAGTGCCCGCAACGTAACCTACATAGTCCAAATGCCCGCTAGGGAACCCACATAGTCCAAGTGCCCGCTAGGGAACTTACATAGTCCAAAGGCCGCTAGGGAACCTACATAGTCCAAGTGCCCGTTAGTTAATCTAGATAGTCCAAGTGCCCGCTAGGTAACCTAGATAGTCCAACAGCCCGGCAGGTAACCTACATACTCCAAGTACCCGCTAGATAACGTAGATAGTTCAAGTGCCAGCTAGGTAACCTAGATAGTCCAAGTGCCCCCTAGGTAACCTACAAAGTCTAAATGCCCGCTAAGGAATCTATATAGTCCAAATGCCCGCTAGGGAGCCTACATAATCCAAACGCCCGCTAGGTAACCTAGATAGTCCAAGTGCCTGCTAGGTTACCTACATTGTCCAAATGCCCTCTAGTTAACCCACATAGTCCAAGTGCCCGCTAGAGAACTTATATAGTCCAAGGGTCCGCTAGAGAACCTACATAGTCCAAGTGCTCGTGTGTTAACCTAGATAGTCCAAGTGCCCGCTAGGTAACCTAGATAGTCCAACATCCCGCTAGGTAACCTACATACTCCAAGAAACCGCTAGGCTACGTAGATAGTTCAAGTGCCAGCTAGTTAACCTAGATAGTCCAAGTGCCCGCTAGGTAACCTACAAAGTCTAAGTGCCCGCTAGGTTATCTATATAGTCCAAATGCCCGCTAGGGAACATACATAGTCCAATTGCCCGCTAGGTAACCTAGATAGTCCAAGTGCCTCTAGTTAACCTAGATCGTCCAAGTTCCCGCTAGTTAACCTACATAGTCCAAGGGCCCTCTAGTTAACCTAGATAGTCCAAGTGCCCGCTAGGGTACGTACATAGTCCAAGTGCCTGTTCGTTAACCTAGATAGTCCAAGTGCCCGCTAGGAAACCAACATAGTCCAAGGGCCCGCTAGGTAACATAGATAGTCCAAGTGCCCGCTAGGTAACCTAGAGTCCAAGTGCTCGCTAGTTAACCTACATAGTCCAAGTGCCCGCTATGTAACCTAGATAGTCAAAGTGCCCGTTAGGTAACCTAGATAGTCCAAGTGCCCGCTAGGTAACTTACATTGTCCAAGTTCCCGCAAGGTAACCTCGATAGTCCAAGTGCCCGTTACCTAACCTAGATAACCCAAGTGCCCACTAAGCAACCTACATAGTACAAGGGCCCGCTAGTTGACCTAGATAGTCCAAGTGCCTGCTAGTTAACCTAGATAGTCCAAGTGCCCGCTAGGTAACCAAAGTAGTCCAATTGCCCGCTAGGTAACCTACAAAATCTATGTGCCCGCTAAGGAATCTATATAGTCCAAATGCCCGCTAGGGAGCCTACATAATCCAAATGCCCGCTAGGCAACCTAGATAGTCCAAGGGCCCGCTAGGTAACCTACATAGTCCTAGTGCCCCCTAGTTAACCTACATTCTCCAAGTGCCCGATAAGGAACCTACATAGTCCAAGTGCCCTCTAGTTAACCCACATAGTCCAATTGTCCGCTAGGGAACTTACATAGTCCAAGGGCCCGCTAGGCAACCTACATAGTCCAAGTGCCCGTTAGTTAACCTAGATAGTCCAAGTGCCCGCTATGTAACGTAGATAGTCCACCAGCCCTCTAGGTAACCTACATACTCCAAGAACCCGCTAGGCAACGTAGATTGTTCAAGTGCCAGCTAGGTAACATGATAGTCCAAGTGCCCGCTAGGTTATCTATATAGTCCAAATGCCCGCCTGGGAACCTACATAGTCCAAGTGCCCGCTAGGTAACCTAGATAGTCCAAGTGCCCTCTAGTTAACCTAGATCGTCCAAGTGCCCGCTAGTTAACCTACATAGTCCAAGGGCCCGCTAGTTAACCCACATAGTCCAAGGTCTGCTAGTTAACCTAGATAGACCAAGTGATCGCTAGTTAACCTACATAGTACAAGGGCCCGCTAGTTGACCTAGATAGTCCAAGGGCCCGCTAGTTAACCTAGATAGTCCAAGTGCCCGCTAGGTAACCAAAGTAGTCCAAATGTCTGATAGGGATCCTACATAGTCCAAGTGTTCGTTCGTTAACCTAGATAGTCCAAGTGCCCGCTAGGTAACCTAGACTGTCCAAGTTCCCCCTAGGTTACCTACATAGTCCAATTGCCCGTTCGTTAACCTACATAGTCCAAGTGCCCTCCAGGACCTACATAGTCCAAGGGCCCGCTAGGTAACCTAGATAGTCCAAGTGCCCGCTAGGTAACCTATAGTCCAAGTGCTCGCTATTTAACCTACAGAGTCCATGTGCCCACTATGTAACCTAGATAGTCAAAGTGCCCATTAGGTAACCTAGATTGTCCAAGTGACCGCTAGGTAACTTACATTGTCCAAGTTCCCGTTAGGTAACCTAGATAGTCCAAGTGCCCTTTAGGGAATCAAGATAGTCCAAGTGCCCACTAGGGAACCTACATAGTCCAAATGCCCGCTCTGGAACATACATAGTCCAAGTGCCCGCTAGTTAACCTAGATAGTCCCAGTGCCCGCTAGGTAACCTATATAGTCCAAATGCCCGCTAGGGAACCTACATAGTCCAAGCGCCCGCTAGTTAACGTAGATAGTCCAAGTGCCCGCTAGTTAACCTAGATAGTCCAAGTGCCCGTAGGTAACCTAGATAGTCCAAGAGCCCGCTAGTTAACCTACAGAGTCCAAGTGCCTGCTAGGTAAACTACATAGTCCAAGTGCCCGTTCGTTAACCTACATAGTCCAAGTGCCCGCTAGGTAACGTAGATAGCCCAAGTACCCGCTAGGGAACGTACATAGTCCAAGTGTCCACTAGGTAACCTAGACAGTCCAATTGCCCCCTAGTTAACGGAGACAGTCCAAGTACCCTATAGGGAACCTACATAGTCCAAGGGCCCGCTGGGGAACCTACATAGTCCAAGTGCTCGCTAGGCAACCTACATAGTCCAAGTGCCCGTTAGTTAACCTAGATAGTCAAAGTGCCTGCTAGGTAACATAAATAGTCCAAGTGCCCGCTAGGGAACATACATAGTCCAAGTGCCCGCTAGGTAACCTTGATAGTCCAATTGCCCGTTAGCTAACCTACATAGTCCAAGTGCCTGTTCGTTAACCTAGATAGTCCAAGTGCCCGCTAGGTAACCTAGACTGTCCAAGTGCCCGCTAGTTAACCTACATAGTCCAAGTGCCTTCTAGAGAGCCTACATAGTCCATGTGACCGCTAGGGAACCTACATAGTCCAAGTGCCCGTTAGGGAACCTACATAGTCCAAGTGCCCGCTAGGTAACCTACATAGTCCAAATGCCCGCAAGGAATCCTACATAGTGTAAATGACCGCTAGGCAACCTACATAATCCAAGTGCCCGCTCTAGAACATACATAGTCCAAGTGCCCGTTAGCTAACCTAGATAGTCCAAGGGCCCGCTAGTTGACCTACATAGTCCAAGTGCCAGCTAGGTAACCTAGATAGTACAAGTGCCCGCTAGGGAACGTAGATAGTCCAAGTGCCTGTTTGCCAACCTAGATAGTCCAAGTGGCGGCTAGGTAACCTACATAGTCCAAGTGCCCGTTCGTTAATCTAGAGAGTCCAAGTGCCCGCTAGGTAACCTAGATAGTCCAACAGCCCTCTAGGTAACCTACATACTCCAAGAACCCGCTAGGTAACGTAGATAGTTCAAGTGCCCGCTAGGTAAACTAGATACTCCAAGTGCCCGCTAGGTAACCTACAAAGTCTTAGTGCCCGCTAGGTTATCTATATAGTCCAAATGCCCGCTAGGGAACATACATAGTCCAAGTGCCCGATAGGTAATCTAGATAGTCCAAGGGCCCTCTAGTTAACCTAGATCGTCCAAGTGCCCGCTAGTTAACCTACATAGTCCAAGGGCCCGTTAGTTAACCTACATAGTCCAAGGTCCGCTAGTTGATCTAGATAGTCCAAGTGCCCACAGGTTAACCTAGATAGGTCAAGTGCCCGTTCGTAAACCTAGATAGTCCAAGTGCCCGCTAGGTAACCTAGACTGTCCAAGTGCCCGCTAGGTTACCTACATAGTCCAAGTGCCCGTTCGTTAACCTATATAGTCCAAGTGCCCGCTAGGTAACCTACATAGTCCAAATGCCCTCTAGTTAACCCACATAGTCCAAGTGCCCGCTAGGGAACTTACATAGTCCAAGGGCCCGCTAGGGAACCTACATAGTCCAAGTGCCCGTTAGTTAACCTAGATAGTCCAAGTGCCCGCTACGTAACGTAGATAGTCCAACAGCCCTCTAGGTAACCTACATTCTCCAAGTACCCACTAGGGAACCTACATAGTCCAAGTGCCCGCTGGTAACCTTGATAGTCCAATTGCCCGTTAGCTAACCTAGATAGTCGAAGTGTCCGCTAGTTAACCTACATAGTCCAATTGGCCGTTTGTTAACCAAGATAGTCCAAGTGCCCGCTAGGTAACCTAGACAGTCCAAGTGCCCGCTAGGTAACCTAGACAGTCCAAGTGCCCGCTAGGTTACCTACATAGTCCAAGTGCACGTTCGTTAACCTAGATAGTCCAAGTTCCCGCTGGTAACCAAAATAATCCAAATGCCCGCTAGGGAAACTACATAGTTCAAGTGCCCGCTAGATAACCTTGATAGTTCAAGTGCCCGCTAGTAAACCTAGATAGTCCAAGGGCCCACTAGTTAACCTAGATAGTCCAAGTGCCCGCTAGTTAACCTAAATCGTCCAAGTGTCCGCTAGGTAACCTACATAGTCCAAGTTCCTGCTAGGTAACCTAGATAGTCCAAGTGCCTGATAGCTAACCTACATAGTCCAAGTGTCCGTTCGTTAACCTAGATAGTCCAAGTGCCCATTGGGTAACCTACATAGTCCAAGTGCCCGCTTGGTAACCTGGATAGTCCAAGTGCCCGCTAGTTAATCTACATAGTCCAAGTGCCTTCTAGGGAGCCTACATAGTCCATGTGACCGCTAGGGAACCTACATAGTCCAAGTGCCCGTTAGGGAACCTATATAGTCCAAGTGCCCGCTAGGTAAACTACATAGTGTAAATGCCCGCTAGGCAACCTACATAATCCAAGTGCCCGCTCTGGAACATACATAGTCCAAGTGCCCGTTAGCTAACCTAGATAGTCCAAGGGCCCGCTAGTTGACCTACATAGTCCAAGTGCCAGCTAGGTAACCTAGATAGTACAAGTGCCCGCTAGGGAACCTAGATAGTCCAAGTGGCTGTTTGCTAACCTAGATAGTCCAAGTGGCGGCTAGGTAACCTACATAGTCCAAGTGCCCATTCGTTAACCTAGATAATCCAAGTGCCCGCTAGGTAACCTAGACAGTCCAAGTGCCCGCTAGGTAACCTACATAGTCCAAATGATCGCTATTTAACCTACATAGTCCAAGTGCCCGTAAGGTAACCTAGATAGTCCAAATGCCCGCCAGGGAACCCACATAGTCCAAGTGCCCGCTAGGGAACTTACATAGTCCAAGGGCCGCTAGGGAACCTACATAGAAGAAGTGCCCGTTAGTTAATCTAGATAGTCCAAGTGCCCGCTAGGTAACCTAGATAGTCCAACAGCCCGGCAGGTAACCTACATCCTCCAAGTACCCGCTAGGTAACGTAGATAGTTCAAGTGCCAGCTAGGTAACCTAGATAGTCCAACTGCCCCCTAGGTAACCTACAAGGTCTAAGTGCCCGCTAAGGAATCTATATAGTCCAAATGCCCGCTAGGGAGCCTACATAATCCAAATGCTCGCTAGGTAACCTAGATAGTCCAAGTGCCTGCTAGGTAACCTACATTGTCCAAATGCCCTCTAGTTAACCCACATAGTCCAAGTGCCCGATAGAGAACTTATATAGTCCAAGGGCCCGCTAGGGAACCTACATAGTCCAAGTGCCCGTGTGTTAACCTAGATACTCCAAGTGCCTGCTAGGTAACCTAGGTAGTCCAACAGCCCGCTAGGTAACCTACATACTCCAAGAAACCGCTAGGCTACGTAGATAGTTCAAGTGCCAGCTAGGTAACCTAGATAGTCAAAGTGCCCGCTAGGTAACATACAAAGTCTAAGTGCCCGCTAGGTTATCTATATAGTCCAAATGCCCGCTAGGGAACTTACATAGTCCAAGTGCCCGCTAGGTAACCTACATAGTCCAAGGGCCCTCTAGTTAACCTAGATCGTCCAAATGCCCTCGAGTTAACCTACATAGTCCAAGGGCCCGCTAGTTAACCCACATAGTCCAAGGTCCGCTAGTTAACCTAGATAGTCCAAGTGATCGCTAGTAAACCTACATAGTACAAAGGCCCGCTAGTTGACCTAGATAGTCCAAGTGCCCGCTAGGTAACCAAAGTAGTCCAAATGTCTGATAGGGATCCTACATATTTCAAGTGCCCGCTAGATAACCTACATAGTCCAAGTGCCCGTTCGTTAACCTAGATAGTCCAAGTGCCTGCTAGGTAACCTAGACTGTCCAAGTGCCCGCTAGGTTACCTACATAGTCCAATTGCCCGTTCGTTAACCTACATAGTCCAAGTGCCCTCTAGGAAACCTACATAGTCCAAGGGACCTCTAGGAAACCTAGATAGTCCAAGTGCCCGCTAGGTAACCTAGAGTCCAAGTGTTCGCTATTTAACCTACATAGTCCATGTGCCCACTATGTAACCTAGATAGTCAAAGTGCCCATTTGGTAACCTAGATTGTCCAAGTGCCTGCTAGGTAACTTACATTTTCCAAGTTCCCGCTAGGTAACCTAGATAGTGCAAGTGCCCTTTAGGGAATCTAGATAGTCCAAGTGCCCACTATGGAACCTACATAGTCCAATTGCCCGCTCTGGAACATACATAGTCCAAGTGCCCGCTAGTTAACCTAGATAGTCCAAGTGCCCGCTAGGTAACCTATATAGTCCAAATGCCCGCTAGGAAATCCTACATAGTCCAAGCGCCCGCTAGTTAACCTAGATAGTCCAAGTGCCCGCTAGGTAACCTAGATAGTCCAAGTGCCCGTAGGTAACCTAGATACACCAAATGCCCGCTAGTTAACCTACATAGTCCAAGTGCCTGCTAGGTAAACTACATAGTCCAAGTGTCCGTTCGTTAACCTACATAGTCCAAGTGCCCGCTAGGTAACGTAGATAGCCCAAGTACCCGCTAGGGAACGTACATAGTCCAAGTGTCCACTAGGTAACCTAGACAGTCCAATTGCTCACTAGTTAACCTAGACAGTCCAAGTACCCTATAGGGAACCTACATATTCCAAGTGCCCGCTAGGGAACCTACATAGTCCAAGTGCCCGCTAGGGAACCTACATAGTCCAAGTGCCCGCTAGGTAACCTTGATAGTCCAATTTCCCGTTAGCTAACCTACATAGTCCAAGTGCCCGTTCGTTAACCTAGATAGTCCAAGTGCCCGCTAGGTAAACTAGACTGTCCAAGTGCCCGCTAGGTAAACTAGACTGTCCAAGTGCCCGCTAGGTTACCTACATAGTCCAAGTGCACGTTCGTTAACCTAGATAGTCCAAGTGCCCGCTGTTAACCTACATAGTCCCAGGGCCCGCTAGGTAACCTTGATAGTCCAAGTGCCTTCTAGTTAACCTATGTAGTCCAAGTGCCCCCTAGGTAACCTACATAGTCCAAGTGCCCACTAGGTAACCTAAATAATCCAAATGCCCGCTAGGGAAACTACATAGTTCAAGTGCCCGCTAGATAACCTAGATAGTCCAAGTGCCCGCTAGTAAACCTAGATAGTCCAAGGGCCCCCTGTTTAACCTAGATAGACCAAGTGCCCGCTAGTTAACCTAAATCGTACAAGTGTCCGCTAGGAAACCTACATAGTCCAAGTGCCTGCTAGGTAACATAGATAGTCCAAGTGCCTGATAGCTAACCTACATAGTCCAAGTGTCCGTTCGTTAACCTAGATAGTCCAAGTGCCCATTGGGTAACCTACATAGTCCAAGTGCCCGCTTGGTAACCTGGATAGTCCAAGTGCCCGCTAGTTAACCTACATAGTCCAAGTGCATTCTAGGGAGCCTACATAGTCCATTTGACCGCTAGAGAACCTACATAGTCCAAGTGCCCGTTAGGGAACCTACATAGTCCAAGTGCCCCCTAGGTAACCTACATAGTCCAAATGCCCGCAAGGATTCCTACATAGTGTAAATGCCCGCTAGGCAACCTACATAATCCAAGTGCCCGCTCTGGAACATACATACTCCAAGTGCCCATTAGCTAACCTAGATAGTCCAAGGGCCCGCTAGTTGACCTACATAGTCCAAGTGCCAGCTAGGTAACCTAGATAGTACAAGTGCCCGCTAGGGAACCTAGATAGTCCAAGTGCCTGTTTGCTAACCTAGATAGTCCAAGTGGCGGCTAAGTAACCTAAATAGTCCAAGTGCCCGTTCGTTAACCTAGATAATCCAAGTGCCCGCTAGGTAACCTAGACAGTCCAAGTGCCTGCTAGGTAACCTACATAGTCCAAGTGGCCGCTAGTTAACCTACATAGTCCAAGTGACCGTAAGGTAACCTAGATAGTCCAAATGCCCGCTAGGGAAACCACATAGTCCAAGTGCCCGCTAGGGAACTTACATAGTTCAGGGCCGCTAGGGAACCTACATAGTCCAAGTGCCCGTTAGTTAATCTAGATAGTCCAAGTGCCCGCTAGGTAACCTAGATAGTCCAACAGCCCGGCAGGTAACCTACATACTCCAAGTACCCGCTCGGTAACGTAGATAGTTCAAGTGCCAGCTAGGTAACCTAGATAGTCCAAGTGCCCCCTAGGTAACCTACAAAGTCTAAGTGCCCGCTAAGGAATCTATATAGTCCAAATGCCCGCTAGGGAGCCTACATAATCCAAATGCCCGCTAGGTAACCTAGATAGTCCAAGGGCCCGCTAGGTAACCTACATAGTCCTAGTGCCCCCTAGTTTACCTACATTCTCCAAGTGCCCGATAAGGAACCTACATAGTCCAAGTGCCCGTTAGATAGTGCAAGGGCCCGCAAGTTGACCTACATAGTCCAAGTGCCAGCTAGGTAACCTAGATAGTCCAAGGGCCCGCTAGGGAACTTACATAGTCCAAGTGCCCGTTAGTTAACCTACATAGTCCAAGTGCCCGTTAGTTAACCTACATAGTCCAAGTACCTGCTATGTAACCTAGATAGTCCAACAGCCCTCTAGGTAACCTACATACTCCAAGAACCCGCTAGGGAACCTACATAGTCCAAGTGCCCGCTGGTAACCTTGATATTCCAATTGCCCGTTAGCTAACCTAGATAGTCGAAGTGTCCGCTAGTTAACCTACATAGTCCAAGTGCCCGTTCATTAACCAAATAGTCCAAGTGCCCGCTAGGTAACCTAGACAGTCCAAGTGCCCGCTAGGTTACCTACATAGTCCAAGAGCACGTTCATTAACCTAGATAGTCTAAGTGCCCGCTGGTAACCAACATAGTCCAAGGGCCCGCTAGGTAACCTTGATAGTCCAAGTGCCTTCTAGTTAACCTACATAGTCCAAGTGCCCCCCAGGTACCCTACATAGTCCAAGTGCCCACTAGGTAACCTAAATAATCCAAATGCCCGCTAGGGAAACTACATAGTTCAATTGCCCGCTAGATAACCTTGATAGTCCAAGTGCCCGCTAGTAAACCTAGATAGTCCAAGGGCCCACTAATTAACCTAGATAGTCCAAGTGCCCGCTAGTTAACCTAAATCGTCCAAGTGCCTGCTAGGTAACCTAGATAATCCAAGTGCCTGATAGCTAACCTACATAGTCCAAGTGTCCGTTCGTTAACCTAGATAGTCCAAGTGCCCATTGGGTAACCTACATAGTCCAAGTGCCCGCTTGGTAACCTGGATAGTCCAAGTGCCCGCTAGTTAACCTACATAGTCCAAGTACCTTCTAGGGAGCCTACATAGTCCATGTGACCGCTAGTGAACCTACATAGTCCAAGTGCCCGTTAGGGAACCTACATAGTCCAAGTGCCCGCTAGGTAACCTACATAGTGTAAATGCCCGCTGGGCAACCTACATAATCCAGTGCCCGCTCTGGAACATACATAGTCCAAGTGCCCGTTAGCTAACCTAGATAGTCCAAGGGCCCGCTAGTTGACCTACATAGTCCAAGTGCCAGCTAGGTAACATAGAGAGTACACGTGCCCGCTAGGGAACCTAGATAGTCCAAGTGCCTGTTGGCTAACCTAGATAATCCAAGTGGAGGCTAGGTAACCTACATAGTCCAAGTGCCCATTCGTTAACCTAGATAATCCAAGTACCCGCTAGGTAACCTAGACAGTCCAAGTGCCCGCAAGGTAACCTACATAGTCCAAATGCCCGCTAGTTAACCTACATAGTCCAAGTGCCCATAAGGTAACCTAGATAGTCCAAATGCCCGCAGGCAACCCACATAGTACAAGTGGCCGCTAGGGTACTTACATAGTCCAAGTGACCGCTAGGTAACCAAGATAGTCCAACAGCCCGGCAGGTAACCTACATACTCCAAGTACCCGCTAGGTAACGTAGATAGTTCAAGTGCCAGCTAGGTAACCTAGATAGTCCAAGTGCCCCCTAGGTAACCTACAAAGTCTAAGTGCCCGCTAAGGAATCTATATAGTCCAAATGCCCGCCAGGGAGCCTACATAAACCAAATGCCCGCTAGGTAACCTAGATAGTCCAAGTGCCTGCTAGGTAACCTACATTGTCCAAATGCCCTCTAGTTAACCCACATAGTCCAAGTGCCCGCTATGTAACCTAGATAGTCAAAGTGCCCGTTAGGTAACCTAGATAGTCCAAGTGCCCGCTAGGTAACCTAGAGTCCAAGTGCTCGCTAGTTAACCTACATAGTCCAAGTGCCCGCTATGTAACCTAGATAGTCAAAGTGCCCGTTAGGTAACCTAGATAGTCCAAGTGCCCGCTAGGTAACTTACATTGTCCAAGTTCCCGCAAGGTAACCTCGATAGTCCAAGTGCCCGTTACCTAACCTAGATAGCCCAAGTGCCCACTAAGCAACCTACATAGTACAAGGGCCCACTAGTTGACCTAGATAGTCCAAGTGCCTGCTAGTTAACCTAGATAGCCCAAGTGCCCGCTAGGTAACCAAAGTAGTCCAATTGCCCGCTAGGTAACCTACAAAGTCTAAGTGCCCGCTAAGGAATCTGTATAGTCCAAATGCCCGCTAGGGAGCCTACATAATCCAAATGCCCGCTAGGTAACCTAGATAGTCCAAGGGCCTGCTAGGTAACCTACATAGTCCTAGTGCCCCCTAGTTAACCTACATTCTCCAAGTGCCCGATAAGGAACCTACATAGTCCAAGTGTCTGCTAGGTAACCTACATTGTCCAAATGCCCTCTAGTTAACCCACATAGTCCAAGTGCCCGCTAGAGAACTTATATAGTTCATGGGCCCGCTAGAGCACCTACATAGTCCAAGTGCCCGCTAGGTAACCTAGATAGTCCAACATCCCGCTAGGTAACCTACATACTCCAAGAAACCGCTAGGCTACGTAGATAGTTCAAGTGCCAGCTAGGTAACCTAGATAGTCCAAGTGCCCGCTAGGTAACCTACAAAGTCTAAGTGCCCGCTAGGTTATCTATATAGTCCAAATGCCCGCTAGGGAACATACATAGTCCAAGTGCCCGCTAGGTAACCTAGATAGTCCAAGTGCCCTCTAGTTAACCTAGATCGTCCAAGGGCCCGCTAGTTAACCTACATAGTCCAAGGTCCGCTATTTAACCTAGATAGTCCAAGTGCTCGCTAGTTAACCTACATAGTACAAGGGCCCGCTAGTTGACCTAGATAGTCCAAGTGCCCGCATGTTAACCTAGATACCAAGTGCCCGCTAGGTAAGCAAAGTAGTCCAAATGTCCGATAGGGATCCTTCATAGTCCAAGTGCCCGTTAGGTAACCTACATAGTCCAAGTGCCCGCTAGGTAACCTAGACTGTCCAAGTGCCCGCTAGGTTACCTACATAGTCCAAGTGCCTGTTCGTTAACCTAGATAGTCCAAGTGCCCGCTAGGAAACCTACATAGTCCAAGGGCCCGCTAGGTAACATAGATAGTTCAAGTGCCCGCTAGGTAAGCTAGAGTCCAAGTGCTCGCTAGTTAACCTACATAGTCCAAGTGCCCGCTATGTAACCTAGATAGTCAAAGTGCCCGTTAGGTAACCTAGATAGTCCAAGTGCCCGCTAGGTAACCTAGAGTCCAAGTGCTCGCTAGTTAACCTACATAGTCCAAGTGCCCGCTATGTAACCTAGATAGTCAAAGTGCCCGTTAGGTAACCTAGATAGTCCAAGTGCCCGCTAGGTAACTTACATTGTCCAAGTTCAAGCAAGGTAACCTCGATAGTCCAAGTGCCCGTTACCTAACCTAGATAGCCCAAGTGCCCACTAAGCAACCTACATAGTACAAGGGCCCGCTAGTTGACCTAGATAGTCCAAGTGCCTGCTAGTTAACCTAGATAGTCCAAGTGCCCGCTAGGAAACCTACATAGTCCAAGGGCCCGCTAGGTAACATAGATAGTTCAAGTGCCCGCTAGGTAAGCTAGAGTCCAAGTGCTCGCTAGTTAACCTACATAGTCCAAGTGCCCGCTATGTAACCTAGATAGTCAAAGTGCCCGTTAGGTAACCTAGATAGTCCAAGTGCCCGCTAGGTAACCTAGAGTCCAAGTGCTCGCTAGTTAACCTACATAGTCCAAGTGCCCGCTATGTAACCTAGATAGTCAAAGTGCCCGTTAGGTAACCTAGATAGTCCAAGTGCCCGCTAGGTAACTTACATTGTCCAAGTTCAAGCAAGGTAACCTCGATAGTCCAAGTGCCCGTTACCTAACCTAGATAGCCCAAGTGCCCACTAAGCAACCTACATAGTACAAGGGCCCGCTAGTTGACCTAGATAGTCCAAGTGCCTGCTAGTTAACCTAGATAGCCCAAGTGCCCGCTAGGTAACCAAAGTAGTACAATTGCCCGCTAGGTAACCTACAAAGTCTAAGTGCCCGCTAAGGAATCTATATAGTCCAAATGCCCGCTAGGGAGCCTACATAATCCAAATGCCCGCTAGGTAACCTAGATAGTCCAAGGGCCCGCTAGGTAACCTACATAGTCCTAGTGCCCCCTAGTTAACCTACATTCTCCAAGTGCCCGATAAGGAACCTACATAGTCCAAGTGCCTGCTAGGTAACCTACATTGTCCAAATGCCCTCTAGTTAACCCACATAGTCCAAGTGCCCGCTAGAGAACTTATATAGTTCATGGGCCCGCTAGAGCACCTACATAGTCCAAGTGCCCGCTAGGTAACCTAGATAGTCCAACATCCCGCTAGGTAACATACATACTCCAAGAAACCGCTAGGCTACGTAGATAGTTCAAGTGCCAGCTAGGTAACCTAGATAGTCCAAGTGCCCGCTAGGTAACCTACAAAGTCTAAGTGCCCGCTAGGTTATCTATATAGTCCAAATGCCCGCTAGGGAACATACATAGTCCAAGTGCCCGCTAGGTAACCTAGATAGTCCAAGTGCCCTCTAGTTAACCTAGATCGTCCAAGTGCCCGCTAGTTAACCTACATAGTCCAAGGGCCCGTTAGTTAACCTACATAGTCCAAGGTCCGCTAGTTAACCTAGATAGTCCAAGTGCTCGCTAGTTAACCTACATAGTACAAGGGCCCGCTAGTTGACCTAGATATCAAGTGCCCGCTAGGTAAGCAAAGTAGTCCAAATGTCCGATAGGGATCCTACATAGTCCAAGTGCCCGCTAGGTAACCTACATAGTCCAAGTGCCCTTTCATTAACCTAGATAGTCCAGGTGCCCGCTAGGTAACCTAGACTGTCCAAGTGCCCGCTAGGTTACCTACATAGTCCAAGTGCCTGTTCGTTAACCTAGATAGTCCAAGTGCCCGCTAGGAAACCTACATAGTCCAAGGGCCCGCTAGGTAACATAGATAGTTCAAGTGCCCGCTAGGTAAGCTAGAGTCCAAGTGCTCGCTAGTTAACCTACATAGTCCAAGTGCCCGCTATGTAACCTAGATAGTCAAAGTGCCCGTTAGGTAACCTAGATAGTCCAATTGCCCGCTAGATAACTTACATTGTCCATGTTCCCGCAAGGTAACCTCGATAGTCCAAGTGCCCGTTACCTAACCTAGATAGCCCAAGTGCCCACTAAGCAACCTACATAGTACAAGGGCCCGCTAGTTGACCTAGATAGTCCAAGTGTCCGCTAGTTAACCTAGATAGTCCAAGTGCCCGCTAGGTAACCAAAGTAGTCCAATTGCCCTCTAGGTAACCTACAAAGTCTAAGTGCCCGCTAAGGAATCTATATAGTCCAAATGCCCGCTAGGGAGCCTACATAATCCAAATGCCCGCTAGGTAACCTAGATAGTCCAAAGGCCCGCTAGGTAACCTACATAGTTCTAGTGCCCCCTTGTTAACCAACATTCTCCAAGTGCCCGATTAGGAACCTACATAGTCCAAGTGCCCGCTAGGTAACCTACATAGTCCAAATGCCCTCTAGTTAACCCACATAGTCCAAGTGCCCGCTAGGGAACTTACATAGTCCAAGGGCCCGCTAGGCAAACTACATAGTCCAAGTGCCCGTTAGTTAACCTAGATAGTCCAAGTGCCCGCTACGTAACGTAGATAGTCCAACAGCCCTCTAGGTAACCTACATACTCCAAGAAGCCGCTAGTAAACATAGATAGTTCAAGTGCCAGCTAGGTAACAAGATAGTCCAAGTGCCCAATAGGTTATCTATATAGTCCAAATGCCCGCCTGGGAACCTACATAGTCCAAGTGCCCGCTAGGTAACCTAGATAGTCCAAGTGCCCTCTAGTTAACCTAGATCGTCCAAGTGCCCGCTAGTTAACCTACATAGTCCAAGGGCCCGCTAGGTAACCCACATAGTCCAAGGTCCGCTAGTTAACCTAGATAGTCCAAGTGATCGCTAGTTAACCTACATAGTACAAGGGCCCGCTAGTTGACCTAGATAGTCCAAGTGCCCGCTAGTTAACCTAGATAGTCCAAGTGCCCGCTAGGTAAACAAAGTAGTCCAAATGTCCGATAGGGATCCTACATAGTCCAAGTGCCCGCTAGGTAACTGACATATTCCAAGTGCCCGTTCATTAACCTAGAGAGTCCAAGTGCCTGCTAGGAAACCTAGACAGTCCAAGTGCCCGCTATGTTACCTACATAGTCCAATTGCCCGTTCATTAACCTACATAGTCCAAGTGCCCTCTATGAAACCTACATAGTCCAAGGGCCCACTAGGTAACCTAGATAGTCCAAGTGCCCGCAAGGTAACCTAGAGTCCAAGTGCTCGCTATTTAACTTACATAGTCCATGTGCCCACTATGTAACCTAGATAGTCAAAGTGCCCGTTAGGTAACCTAGATAGTCCAAGTGCCCACTAGGGAACCTACATAGTCCAATTGCCCGCTCTGGAAAAAACATAGTCCAAGTGCCCGCTAGTTAACCTAGAGAGTCCAAGTGCCCGCTAGGTAACCTATATTGTCCAAATGCCCGCTAGGGAACCTACATAGTCCAAGCGCCCGTTAGTTAACCTAGATAGTCCAAGTGCCCGCTAGTTAACCTAGATAGTCCAAGTGCCCGTAGTTAACCTAGATAGTCCAAGTGCCCGCTAGTTACCTACATAGTCCAAGTGCCTGCTAGGTAAACTACATAGTCCAAGTGCCCGTTCGTTAACCTACATAGTCCAAGTGCCCGCTAGGTAACGTAGATAGCCCAAGTACCCACTAGGGAACGTACATAGTCCAAGTGTCCACTAGGTAACCTAGACAGTCCAATTGCGCACTAGTTAACCTAGACAGTCCAAGTACCCTATAGGGAACCTACATAGTCCAAGTGCCCGCTAGGGAACTTACATAGTCCAAGTGCTCGCTAGGCAACCTACATAGTCCAAGTGCCCATTAGTTAACCTAGATAGTCCAAGTGCCCGCTAGGTAACATAAATAGTCCAAGTGCCCGCTAGCGAACCTACATAGTCCAAGTGCCCGCTAGGTAACCTTGATAGTCCAATTGCCGGTTAGCTAACCTACATAGTCCAAGTGCCCGTTCGTTAACCTAGATAGTCCAAGTGCCCGCTAGGTAACCTAGACTGTCCAAGTGCCCGCTAGGTTACCTACATACTCCAAGTGCACGTTCGTTAACCTAAATAGTCTAAGTGCCCGCTGGTAACCTACATAGTCCCAGGGCCCGCTAGGTAACCTTGATAGTCCAAGTGCCTTCTAGTTAACCTACGTAGTCCAAGTGCCCCCTAGGTAACCTACATAGTCCAAGTGCCCACTAGGTAACCTAAATAATCCAAATGCCCGCTAGGGAAACTACATAGTTCAAGTGCCCGCTAGATAACCTAGATAGTCCAAGTGCCCGCTAGTAAACCTAGATAGTCCAAGGGCCCGCTGGTTAACCTAGATAGTCCAAATGCCCGCTAGTTAACCTAAATCTTCCAAGTGTCCGCTAGGTAACCTACATAGTCCAAGTGCCTGCTAGGTAACCTAGATAGTCCAAGTGCCTGATAGCTAACGTACATAGTCCAAGTGTCCGTTCGTTAACCTAGATAGTCCAAGTGCCCATTGGGTAACCTACATAGTCCAAGTGCCCGCTTGGTATCCTGGATAGTACAAGTGCCCGATAGTTAACCTACATAGTCCAAGTGCCTTCTAGGGAGCCAATATAGTCCATGTGCCTGCTCTGGAACATACATAGTCCAAGTGCCCGTTAGCTAACCTAGATAGTCCAAGGGCCCACTAGTTGACCTACATAGTCCAAGTGCCAGCTAGGTAACCTAGATAGTACAAGTGCCCGCTAGGGAACCTAGATAGTCCAAGTGCCTGTTTGCTAACGTAGATAGTCCAAGTGGTGGCTAGGTAACCTACATAGTCCAAGTGCCCGTTCGTTAATCTAGATAATCCATGTGCCCGCTAGGTAAACTAGACAGTCCGAGTGCCCGCTAGGTAACCTACATAGTCCAAATGCCCGCTAGTTAACCTACATAGTCCAAGTGCCCATAAGGTAACCTAGATAGTCCAACTGCCCCCTAGGGAACCCACATAGTCCAAGTGCCCGCTAGGGAACTTACATAGTCCAAGGGCCCCTAGGGAACCTACATAGTCCAAGTGCCCGTTAGTTAATCTAGATAGTCCAAGTGCCCGCTAGGTAACCTAGATAGTCCAACAGCCCGGTAGGTAACCTACATACTCCAAGTACCCGCTAGGTAACGTAGATAGTTCAAGTGCCAGCTAGGTAACCTAGATAGTCCAAGTGCCCCCTAGGTAACCTACAAAGTCTGAGTGCCTGCTAAGGAATCTATATAGTCCAAATGCCCACTAGGGAGCCTACATAATCCAAATGCCCGCTAGATAACCTAGATAGTCCAAGTGCCCGCTAGGTAACCTACATTGTCCAAATGCCCTCTAGTTAACCCACATAGTCCAAGTGCCCGCTAGGGAACTTATATAGTCCAAGGGCCCGCTAGGGAACCTATATAGTCCAAGTGCCCCTGTGTTAACCTAGATAGTCCAAGTGCCCGCTAGGTAACCTAGATAGTCCAACAGTTCGCTAGGTAACCTACATACTCCAAGAACCCGCTAGGCTACGTAGTTAGTTCAAGTGCCAGCTAGGTAACCTAGATAGTCCAAGTGCCCGCTAGGTAACCTACAAAGTCTAAGTGCCCGCTAGGTTATCTATATAGTCCAAAGGCTCGCTAGGGAACCTACATAGTCCAAGTGCCCGCTAGGTAACCTAGATAGTCCAAGTGCCCTCTAGTTAACCTTGATTGTCCAAGTGCCCGCTAGTTAACCTTCATAGTCCAAGGGCCCGTAAGTTAACCTACATAGTCCAAGGTCTGCTAGTTAACCTAGATACTCCAAGTGCACGCTAGTTAACCTACATAGTACAAGGGCCCGCTAGGTGACCTAGATAGTCCAAGTGCCCACATGTTAACCTAGATAGGTCAAGTGCCCGCTAGGTAACCAAAGTAGTCCAAATGTCCGATAGGGATCCTACATAGTCCAAGTGCCCGCTAGGTAACCTACATAGTCCAAGTGCCCGTTCGTTAACCTAGATAGTCCAAGTGCCCGCTAGTTAACCTACATAGTCCAAGTGCCTGCTAGGTAACCTAGACATTCCAAGTGACCACTAGGTTACCTACATAGTTCAAGTGCCCGTTCGTTAACCTACATAGTCCAAGTGCCCGCTAGGTAACGTAGACAGCCCAAGTGCCCGCTAGGGAACGTACATAGTCCAAGTGCCCACTAGGGAACCTACATAGTCCAATTGCCCGCTTTGTAACATACATAGTCTAAGTGCCTGTTAGTTAACCTAGATAATCCAAGTGCCTGCTAGTGAACCTAAATAGTCCAAGTGCCTGCTAGGTAACCTACATAGTGCAAGTGTCCTCTAGTTAACCTACATAGTCAAAGTGCATGCTAGTTAACCAAGATAGTCCTTGGTCCCGCTAGGTAACCTACATAGTGCAAGTGTCCGCTAGTTAACTACGTAGTGCAAGGGACCACTAGTTAACCTAGATAGTCCAAGTACCCGCTAGTTTACCTAGATATTCCAAGTGCCTGTTAGCTAACCTACATAGTCCAAGTGCCCGTTCGTTACCCTAGATAGTCCAAGTGCCTGCTATGTAACCTAGACAGTCCAAGTTCCCGCTAGGTTACCTACATAGTCCAAGTGTCCTTTCGTTAACCTAGATAGTCCAAGTGCCCGTTTGGTAACCTACATAGTCCAATTGCCCGCTTCGTAACCTGGATAGTCCAAGTGCCCGCTAGTTAACCTACATAGTCAAAGTGCCCGATAGGTAACCTACATAGTCCAAGTGCCTTCTAGGTAGCCTACATAGTCCATGTGACCGCTAGGGAAACTACATAGTCCAAGTGTCCCTTAGGGAACCTACATAGTCCAAGTGCTCCCTAGGTAACCTACATAGTCCAAATGCCCGCAAGGAAACCTACATAGTCTAATTGCCCGCTATGGAACCTACATAATCCAAGTGCCCGTTAGGTAACTTAGTTAGTCCAATTGCCCGTTAGCTATCCTAGATAGTCCAAGGGCCCGCTAGTTGACCTACATAGTCCAAGTGCCAGCTAGGTAACCTATAAAGTACAAGTTCCCGCTAGGTAACTCAGATAGTCCAAGTGCCCGCTAGGGTTTGTACATAGACCAAGTGCCCGCTAGGTAACCTAGATAGTCCAAGTGCCCGCTAGTTAACCTGCATGGTTCAAGTGCCCGATAGAAACCTACAGAGTCCAAGTGCCCGGTGCCCGCTAGGGAACCTAGATAGTCCAAGTGCTATCTAGGTAACCTAGATAGTCCAAGGGCCCGCTAGTTAACCTACATAGTCCAAGGGCTCGCTTGTTAACTTTGATAGTCCAAGTGCCCGCTGGTTAACCTAGATTTTCCAAGTGCCCGCTAGTTAACCTAGATCGTCTAAGTGCCGGATAGTTAACCTACATAGTCCAAGGGCCCACATGTTAACCTAGATCGTCCAAGTGTCCTCTAGTTAACCTACATAGTGCAAGTGTCCGCTAGGTAACCCACATAGTCCAAGTGCCCGCTAGTTAACATAGATAGTCCAAGTGCCCGCTAGGGAAGGTACATAGTCCAAGTGCCCGCTAGGTGACCTAGAGAGTGCAAGTGCCCGCTAGTTAACCTACATAGTCCAAGTGCCTGCTAGGTAACCTAGATAGTCCAAGGGCTTGCTAGTTAACCTACATAGTCCAAGTGCCAGCTAGGTAACCTACATACTGCAAGTGTCCGCTAATTAACCTACATAGTCCAAGTGCACACTAGTTAACCTAGATAGTCCAACTGCCCGCTAGGTAACCTACATAGTGCAAGTGTCCTCTAGTTAACCTACGTAGTCCAAGGGACCGCTAGTTAACCTAGATAGTCCAAGTACCCGCTAGTTAACTTAGATCGTCCAATTGTCCGCTAGTTAACCTACATAGTCCAAGTGCCCTTTAGGGAACCTAGGTAGTCCAAGTGCCCGCTAGGGAACCTACATAGTCCAATTGCCCGCTCTGGAACATACATAGTCCAAGTGCCTGTTAGTTAACCTAGATAAACCAAGTGCCCGCTAGTTAACCTACATAGTCCAAGTGCCCGCTAGGTAACCTACATAATCCAAGTGCCCGCTAGGTAACCTATATAGTCCAAATGCCCGCTAGGGAACCTACATAGTCCAAGTGCCCGCTAGTTAACCTAGATAATCCAAGTGCCCGCGAGTTAACCTAGATAGTCCAAGTACCAGCTAGTTAACCAGGATCAGCCAAGTGCCCTCTAGTTAACTTACATAGTCCAAGAGCCTGCTAGTAAACCTACATAGACGAAGGGCCCGTTAGTTAACCTAGATAGTCCAAGTGCCCGCTAGTTAACCTACATAGTCCAAGTGCCTGCTAGGTAACCTAGACAGTCCAAGTGACCACTAGGTTACCTACATAGTTCAAGTGCCCGTTCGTTAACCTACATAGTCCAAGTGCCCGCTAGGTAACGTAGACAGCCCAAGTGCCCGCTAGTGTACATACATAGTCCAAGTGCCCGCTAGGTAACCTAGATAGTCCAAGTGCCCGCTAGTTAACCTACATAGTCCAAGTGCCTGCTAGGTAAACTACATAGTCCAAGTGCCCACTAGGTAACCTAGACGGTCCAATTGCCCGCTAGTTAACCTAGATAGTCCAAGTACCCGCTAGGGAACCTATATAGTCCAAGCGCCCGTTCGTTAACCTAGATAGTCCTAGTGCCCGCTAGGTAACCTAGACAGTCCAAGTTCCCGCTAGGTTACCTACATAGTCCAAGTGTCCGTTCGTTAACCTAGATAGTCCAAGTGCCCGTTTGGTAACCTACATAGTCCAAGTGCCTGCTTTGTAACCTGGATACTACAAGTGCCCGCTAGTTAACCTACATAGTCAAAGTGCCCGATAGGTAACCTCCATAGTCCAAGTGCCTTCTAGGGAGCCTACATAGTCCACGTGACCGCTAGGGAACCTACATAGTCCAAGTGTCCCTTAGGGAACCTACATAGTCCAAGTGCTCGCTAGGTAACCTCCATAGTCCAAATGCCCGCAAGGAAACCTACATAGTCTAATTGCCCGCTAGGGAAACTACATAATCCAAGTGCCCGTTAGGTAACATAGATTGTCCAATTGCCCGTTAGATAACCTAGATAGTCCAAGGGCCCACTAGTTGACCTACATAGTCCAAGTGCCAGCTAGGTAACCTATATAGTACAAGTTCCCGCTAGGTAACCCAGATAGTCCAAGTGCCCGCTAGGGTTTGTACATAGACGAAGTGCCCGCTAGGTAACCTAGATAGTCCAACTGCCCGCTAGGTAACCTACATAGTGCAAGTGTCCTCTAGTTAAACTACGTAGTCCAAGGGACCGCTAGTTAACCTAGATAGTCCAAGTACCCGCTAGTTAACTTAGATCGTCCAATTGTCCGCTAGTTAACCTACATAGTCCAAGTGCCCTTTAGGGAACCTAGATAGTCCAAGTGCCCGCTAGGGAACCTACATAGTCCAAGTGCCTGTTAGTTAACCTAGATAATCCAAGTGCCCGCTAGTTAACCTACATAGTCCAAGTGCCCGCTAGGTAACCTACATAATCCAAGTGCCCGCTAGGTAACCTATATAGTCCAAATGCCCGCTAGGGAACCTACATAGTCAAAGTGCCCGCTAGTTAACCTAGATAATCCAAGTGCCCGCAAGTTAACCTAGATAATCCAAGTGCCAGCTAGTTAACCAGGATCAGCCAAGTGCCCTCTAGTTAACTTACATAGTCCAAGAGCCTGCTAGTTAACCTACATAGACGAAGGGCTCGCTTGTTAACTTTGATAGTCCAAGTGCCCGCTGGTTAACCTAGATTTTCCAGGTGCCTGCTAGTTAACCTAGATCGTCCATGTGCCGGATAGTTAACCTACATAGTCCAAGGGCCCACTTGTTAACCTAGATCATCCAAGTGTCCTCTAGTTAACCTACATAGTGCAAGTGTCCGCTAGGTAACCTACATAGTCCAAGTGCCCGCTAGTTAACATAGATACTCCAAGTGCCCGCTAGGGAAGGTACATAGTCCAAGTGCCCGCTAGGTGACCTAGAGAGTGCAAGTGCCCGCTAGTTAACCTACATAGTCCAAGTGCCTGCTAGGTAACCTAGATAGTCCAAGGGCCTGCTGGTTAACCTACATAGTCCAAGTGCCCGCTAGGTAACCTACATACTGCAAGTGTCCGCTAATTAACTTACTTAGTCCAAGTGCACGCTAGTTAACCTAGATAGTCCAACTGCCCGCTAGGTAACCTACATAGTGCAAGTGTCCTCTAGTTAACCTACGTAGTCCAAGGGACCGCTAGTTAACCTAGATAGTCCAAGTACCCGCTAGTTAACTTAGATCGTCCAATTGTCAGCTAGTTAACCTACATAGTCCAAGTGCCCTTTAGGGAACCTAGATAGTCCAAGTGCCCGCTTGGGAACCTACATAGTCCAATTGCCCGCTCTGGAACACACATAGTCCAAGTGCCTGTTAGTTAACCTAGATAATCCAAGTGCCCGCTAGTTAACCTACATAGTCCAAGTGCCCGCTAGGTAACCTACATAATCCAAGTGCCCGCTATGTAACCAATGTAGTCCAAATGCCCGCTAGGGAACCTACATAGTCCAAGTGCCCGCTAGTTAACCTAGATATTCTAAGTGCCTGCTAGTTAACCTACATACTCCAAGTGCCTGTTAGCTAATCTACATAGTCCAAGTGCCCGTTCGTTAACCTAGATAGTCCAAGTGCCCGCTATGTAACCTAGACTGTCCAAGTGCCCGCTAGGTTACCTACATAGTCCAAGTGTCCGTTCGTTAACCTAGAGAGTCCAAGTGCCCGTTTAGTAACCTACATAGTCCAAGTGCCCGCTTCGTAACCTGGACAGTCCAAGTGCCCGCTAGGTAACCTACATAGTCAAAGTGCCCGATAGGTAACCTACATAGTCCAAGTGTCCCTTAGGGAACCTACATAGTTCAAGTGCTCGCTAGGTAACCTACATAGTCCAAATGCCCGCAAGGAAACCTACATAGTCTAATTGCCCGCTAGGGAACCTACATAATCCACGTGCCCGTTAGGTAACATAGATAGTCCAATTGCCCGTTAGATAACCTAGATAGTCCAAGGGCCCGCTAGTTAACCTACATAGTCCAAGTGCCTGCTAGGTAACCTAGATAGTCCAAGGGCCTGCTAGTTAACCTACATAGTCCAAGTGCCCGCTAGGTAACCTACATACTGCAAGTGTCCGCTAATTAACCTACATAGTCCAAGTGCATGCTAGTTAACCTAGAAAGTCCAACTGCCCGCTAGAAAACCTACATAGTGCAACTGTCCTCTAGTTAACCTACGTAGTCCAAGGGAGCTAGTTAATCTAGATAGGCCAAGTACCCACTAGTTAACATAGATCGTCCAATTGTCTGCTAGTTAACCTACATAGTCCAAGTGCCCTTTAGGGAACCTAGATAGTCCAAGTGTCCGCTAGGGAACCTACATAGTCCAATTGCCCGCTCTGGAACACACATAGTCCACGTGCCTGTTAGTTAACCTAGATAATCCAAGTGCCCGCTAGTTAACCTACATAGTCTAAGTGCCCGCTAGGTAAACTACATAATCCAAGTGCCCGCTAGGTAACCTATATAGTCCAAATGCCCGCTTGGGAACCTACATAGTCCAAGTTCCCGCTAGTTAACCTAGATAATCGAAGTGCCCGCGAGTTAACCTAGATAATCCAAGTGCCCGCTAGTTAACCTAGATTGTCCTAGTGCCCGTTAGTTAACCTACATAGTCCAAGTGCTCGATAGAAACCTACATTGTCCAAGTGCCCGATAGGGAACCTACATAGTCCATGTGCCCCCTATGGAACATACATAGTCCAGGTGCCCGCTAGGGAACCTAGATAGTCCAAGTGCTATCTAGGTAACCTAGATAGTCCAAGGGCTCGCTTGTTAACTTTGATAGTCCAAGTGCCCGCTGGTTAACCTAGATCTTCCAAGTGCCCGCTAGTTAACCTAGGTCGTCCAAGTGCCGGCTAGTTAACCTACATAGTCCAAGGGCCCACTTGTTAACCTAGATCGTCCAAGTGTCCTCTAGTTAACCTACATAGTGCAAGTGTCCACTAGGTAACCTACATAGTCCATGTGCCCGCTAGTTAACATAGATAGTCCAAGTGCCCACTAGGGAAGGTACATAGTCCAAGTGCCCGCTAGGTAACCTAGAGAGTGCAAGTGCCCGCTAGTTAACCTACATAGTCAAAGTGCCTGCTAGGTAACCTAGACAGTCCAAGGGCCTGCTAGTGAACCTAAATAGTCCAAGTGCCTGCTAGGTAACCAAGATAGTCCAAGGTACCGCTAGGTAACCTACAAAGTGCAAGTGTCCGCTAGTAAACCTACATAGTGCAAGGGACCGCTAGTTAACCTAGATAGTCCAAGTACCCGCTAGTTAACCTAGATCGTCCAATTGTCCGCTAGTTAACCTACATAGTCCAAGTGCCCTTTAGGGAACCTAGATAGTCCAAGTGCCCGCTTGGGAACCTACATAGTCCAATTGCCCGCTCTGGAACACACATAGTCCAAGTGCCTGTTAGTTAACCTAGATAATCCAAGTGCCCGCTAGTTAACCTACATAGTCCAAGTGCCCGCTAGGTAACCTACATAATCCAAGTGCCCGCTATGTAACCAATGTAGTCCAAATGCCCGCTAGGGAACCTACATAGTCCAAATGCCCGCTAGTTAACCCAGATAGTCCAAGTGCCCGCTAGTTAACCTAGATACTCCAAGTGCCTGTTAGCTAACCTACATAGTCCAAGTGCCCGTTGGTTAACCTAGATAGTCCAAGTGCCCGCTATGTAACCTAGACAGTCCAAGTCCCCGCTAGGTTACCTACATAGTCCAAGTGTCCGTTCGTAAACCTAGATAGTCCAAGTGCCCGTTTGGTAACCTACATAGTCCAAGTGCCCGCTTCGTAACCTGGATAGTCCAAGTGCCCGCTAGTTAACCTACATAGTCAAAGTGCCCGATAGGTAACATACATAGTCCAAGTGCCTTCTAGGGAGCCTACATAGTCCATGTGACCACTAGGGAACCTACATAGTCCAAGTGTCCCTTAGGGAACCTACATAGTCCAAGTGCTCGCTAGGTAACCTCCAAGTCCAAATGCCCGCAAGGAAACCTACATAGTCTAATTGGCCCCTAGGGAACCTACATAATCCAAGTGCCCGTTAGCTAACCTAGATAGTCCAAGGGCCCGCTAGTTGACCTACATAGCCCAAGTGCCAGCTAGGTAACCTATATAGTACAAGTTCCCGCTAGGTAACCCAGATAGTCCAAGTGCCCGCTAGGGTTTGTACATAGACCAAGTGCCCGCTAGTTAACCTAGATAGTCCAAGTGCCCGCTAGTTAACCTACATAGTCCAAGTGCCCGATAGAAACTTACATAGTCCAAGTGCCCGATAGGGAACCTACATAGTCCAAGTGCCGCTATGGAACATACATAGTCCAGGTGCCCGCTAGGGATCCTAGATTGTCCAAGTGCTATCTACGTAACCTAGATAGTCCAAGGGCCTGTTAGCTAACCTACATAGTCCAAGTGCCCGTTCATTTACCTAGATTGTCCAAGTGCCCGCTATGTAACCTAGACAGTCCAAGTTACCGCTAGGTTTCCTACATAGTCCAAGTGTGCGTTCGTTAACCTAGATAGTCCAAGTGGCCGTTTTGTAACCTATATAGTCCAAGTGCCCACTTCGTAACCTGGATAGTCCAAGTGCCCGCTAGTTAACCTACATAGTCAAAGTGCCCGATAGGTAACCTACATAGTCCAAGTGCCTTCTAGGGAGCCTACATAGTCCACGTGACCGCTAGGGAACCTACATAGTCCAAGTGTCCGTTAGGGAACCTACATAGTCCAAGTGCTCGCTAGGTAACCAACATAGTCCAAATGCCAGCAATGAAACCTACATAGTCTAAGAGTCCGCTAGGGAACCTACATAATCCAAGTGCCCGTTAGGTAACCTAGATAGTCCAATTGCCCGTTAGCTAACCTAGATAGTCCAAGGGCCCGCTAGTTGACCTACATGGTCCAAGTGCCAGCTAGGTAACCTAGATAGTACAAGTGCCCGCAAGATAACCTAGATAGTCCAAGAACCCGCTAGGTAACCTAGAGAGTTCAAGTGCCCGCTAGTTAACCTAGATTGTCCTAGTGCCCATAGTTAACCTACATAGTCCAAGTGCCCGATAGAAACCTACATAGTCCAAGTGCCCAATAGGGAACCTACATAGTCCAAGTGCCCGCTATGTAACATACATAGTCCAGGTGCCCGCTAGGGAACCTAGATTGTGCAAGTGCTATCTAGGTAACCTAGATAGTCCAAGGGCTCGCTTGTTAACTTTGATAGTCCAAGTGCCCGCTGGTTAACCTAGATCTTCCAAGTGCCCGCTAGTTAACCTAGGTCGTCCAAGTGCCAGCTAGTTAACCTACATAGTCCAAGGGCCCGCTATGTAACCTACATACTGCAAGTGTCCGCTAGGTAACCTACATAGTCCAAGTGCCCGCTAGTTAACATAGATAGTCCAAGTGCCCGCTAGGGAAGGTACATAGTCCAAGTGCCCGCTAGGTAACCTAGAGAGTGCAAGTGCCCGCTAGTTAACCTACATAGTCCAAGTGGCTGCTAGGTAACCTAGACAGTCCAAGGGCCTGCTAGGTAACCTACATAGTGCAAGTGTCCGCTTGTTAAACTACATAGTAAAAGGGCACACTAGTTAACCTAGATAGTCCAAGGTCCCGCTAGGTAACCTACATAGTGCAAGTGTCCGCTAGTTAACCTACGTAGTGCAAGGGACCGCTAGTTAACCTAGAGAGTCCAAGTACCCGCTAGTTAACATAGATCGTCCAATTGTCCGCTAGTTAACCTACATAGTCCAAGTGGCCTTTAGGGAACCTAGATCGTCCAAGTGCCCGCTTGGGAACCTACATAGTCCAATTGCCCGCTCTGGAACACACATAGTCCAAGTGCCTGTTAGTTAACCTAGATAATCCAAGTGCCCGCTAGTTAACCTACATAGTCCAAGTGCCCGCTAGGTAACCTACATTATCCAAGTGCCCGCTAGGTATCCAATGTAGTCCTAATGCCCGCTAGGGAACCTACATAGTCCAAGTGCCCGCTAGTTAACCTAGATAGTCCAAGTACCCACTAGTTAACCTTGATACTCCAAGTGCCTGTTAGCTAACCTACATAGTCCAAGTGCCCTTTCGTTAACCTAGATAGTCCAACTGCCCGCTATGTAACCTAGACAGTCCAAGTTCCCGCTAGGTTACCTACATAGTCCAAGTGTCCGTTCGTTAACCTAGATAGTCCAATTGCCCGTTAGATAACCTAGATAGTCCAAGGGCCCACTAGTTAACCTACATAATCCAAGTGCCCGTTAGGTAACCTAGAGAGTCCAAGTACCCGCTAGGTAACCTAGATCGTCCAATTGTCTGCTAGTTAACCTACATAGTCCAAGTGCCCTTTAGGGAACCTAGATAGTCCAAGTGCCCGATAGGGAACCTACATAGTCCAATTGCCCGCTCTGGAACATACATAGTCCAAGTGCCTGTTAGTTAACCTAGATAATCCAAGTACCCGCTAGTTAACCTACATAGTCCAAGTGCCCGCTAGGTAACCTACATAATCCAAGTGCCCGCTAGGTAACCTATATAGTCCAAATGCCCGCTAGGGAACCTACATAGTCCAAGTGCCCGCTAGTTAACTTAGATAATCCAAGTGCCCGCGAGTTATCCTAGATCGTCCAAGTGCCCGCTAGTTAACCAGGATCAGCCAAGTGCCCTCTAGTTAACTTACGTAGTCCAAGAGCCTGCTAGTTAACGTACATAGACGAAGGGCCCGTTAGTTAACCTAGATAGTCCAAGTGCCCGCTAGTTAACCTACATAGACCAAGTGCCCGCTAGGTAACCTAGACAGTCCAAGTGACCACTAGGTTACCTACATAGTTCAAGTGCCCGTTCGTTAACCTACATAGTCCAAATGCCCGCTAGGTAACGTAGACAGCCCAAGTGCCCGCTAGGGTACGTACATAGTCCAAGTGCCCGCTAGGTAACCTAGATAGTCCAAGTGCCCGCTAGGTAACCTACATAGTCCAAGTGCCTGCTAGGTAAACTACATAGTCCAAGTGCCCACTAGGTAACCTAGACGGTCCAATTGCCCGCTAGTTAACCTAGACAGTCAAAGTACCCGCTAGGGAACCTACATAGTCCAAGCGCCCGCTAGGTAACCTAGATAGTCCAAGTGCCCGGTAGTTAACCTACATAGTCCAAGTGCCCGTTGGGTAACCTTGATAGTCCAATTGCCCGTTAGCTAACCTACATAGTCCAAGTGTCCATTCGTTAACCTAGATAGTCCAAGTGCCCGCTAGGTAAACTAGACAGTCCAAGTGCCCCTAGGTTACCTACATAGTCCAAGTGCACATTCGTTAACCTAGATAGTCCAAGTGCCCGCTGGTAACCTACATAGTCCAAGAGCCCGCTAGGTAACCTTGATAGTCCAAGTGCCTTCTAGTTAACCTACATAGTCCAAGTGCCCGCTAGGTAACCTAGATAGTCCAAGTGCCCGCTAGTTAACCTTCATAGTCCATGTGCCCACTAGGTAACCTACATAGTCCAAGTGCCCGCTAGGTAACCAATGTAGTCCAAATGCCCGCTAGGGAACCTACATAGTCCAAGTGCCCGCTAGTTAACCTAGATAGTCCAAGTGCCCGCTATGTAACCTAGACAGTCCAAGTTTCCGCTAGTTTACCTACATAGTCCAAGTGTCCGTTCGTTAACCTAGATAGTCCAAGTGCCCGTTTGGTAAGCTACATAGTCCAAGTGCCCGCTTCGTAACCTGGATAGTCCAAGTGCCCGCTAGTTAACCTACATAGTCCAAGTGCCTGATAGAAACATACATAGTCCAAGTGCCCAATAGGGAACCTACATAGTCCAAGTGCCCGCTATGGAACCTACATAGTCCAAGTGCTATCTAGGTAACCTAGATAGTCCAAGGGCCCGCTGGTTAACTTACATAGTCCAAGGGCTCGCTTGTTAACTTTAATAGTCCAAGTGCCCGCTGGTTAACCTAGATCGTTGAAGTGCCGGCTAGTTAACCTACATAGTCCAAGGGCCCACTTGTTAGCCTAGATCGTCCAAGTGTCCTCTAGTTTACCTACACAGTGCAGGTGTCCGCTAGGTAACCTACATAGTCCAAGTGCCCGCTAGTTAACATAGATAGTCCAAGTGCCCGCTAGGGAAGGTACATAGTCCAAGTGCCCGCTTGGTAACCTAGAGAGTGCAAGTGCCCGCAAGTTAACCTACAAAGTCCAAGTGCCTGCTCGGTAACCTAGATAGTCCAAGGGCCTGCTAGTTAACCTACATAGTCCAAGTGCCCGCTAGGTAACTTACATAGTGCAAGTGTCCGCTAATTAACCTACATAGTCCAAGTGCACGCATGTTAACCTAGATAGTCCAAGTGCCCGCTAGGTAACCTACATAGTGCAAGTGTCCTCTAGTTAACCTACGTAGTGCAAGGGACCGCTAGTTAACCTAGATAGTCCAAGTACCCGCTAGTTAACCTTGATCGTCCAATTGTCCGCTAGTTAACATACATAGTCCAAGAGCCCTTTAGGGAACCTAGATAGTCCAATTGCCCGCTTGGGAACCTACATAGTCCAATTGCCAGCTCTGGAACATACATAGTCCAAGTGCCTGTTAGTTAACCTAGATAATCCAAGTGCCCGCTAGTTAACGTACATAGTCCAAGTGCCCGCTAGGTAAGCTATATAGTCCAAATGCCCGCTAGGGAACCTACATAGTCCAAGTGCCCGCTAGTTAACCAGGATCAGCCAAGTGCCCTCTAGTTAACTTACATAGTTCAAGAGCCTGCTAGTTAACCTACATAGATGAAGGGCCCGTTAGTTAACCTAGATAGTCCAAGTTCCCGCTAGTTAACCTACATAGTCCAAGTGCCTGCTAGGTAACCTAGACAGTCCAAGGGCCTGCTAGTGAACCTAAATAGTCCAAGTGCCCGCTAGGTAACCTACATAGTGCAAGTGTCCGCTAGTTAAACTACATAGTAAAAGGGCACACTAGTTAACCTAGATAGTCCAAGGTCCCGCTAGGTAACCTACATAGTGCAAGTGTCCGCTAGTTAACCTACGTAGTGCAAGGGACCGCTAGTTAAGCTAGAGGGTTCAAGTGCCCGTTAGGGAACCTACATAGTCCAAGTGCTCGCTAGGTAACCTACATAGTCCAAATGCCCCCAAGGAAACATACATAGTCTAAGTGCCCGCTAGTGAACCTACATAATCCAAGTGCCCGTTAGGTAACCTAGATAGTCCAAGTGCCCGTTAGCTAACCTAGATAGTCCAAGGGCCCGCTAGTTGACCTACATAGTCCAAGTGCCAGCTAGGTAACCTAGATACTACAAGTGCCCGCTAGGGAACCTAGATAGTGCAAGTGCCTGTTAGCTAACCTAGATAGTCCAAGTGGCGGCTATGTATCCTACATAGTCCATGTGCCCGTTCGTTAACCTAGATAATCCAAGTGTCCTCTAGGTAACCTAGACTGTCCAAGTGCCCGCTAGTTAACCTACATAGTCCAAGTGCCCGCTAGTTAACCTACATAATCCAAGTGCCCGTTAGCTAACCTAGATAGTCCAAGGACCCGCTAGTTGACTTACATAGTCCAAGTACCCGCTAGGTAACCTAGATACACCTAGTGCCCGCTAGTTAACTAGATAGTCCTAGTGCCCTTTATTTAACCTAGATAGTCCAAGTGCCCTCTAGGGGACATACATAGTCCAAGTGCCCGCTAGGGTATGTACATAGAACAAGTGCCCGCTAGGTAACCTAGATAGTCCATGTGCCCGCTAATTAACCTACATAGTCCAAGTGCCCGCTATGGACCCTACATAGTCCAAGTGCCCGTTAGGGAACCAATAGTCTTAGTGCTGGCTAGGGAACCTGTATCATCCAAGTGCCCGCTAGGTAACCTAGATAGTCCAAGTGCCCGATTGGTAACCTACAAAGTCCACGTGCCCGCTAGGTAATCTATATAGTCCAAATGCCCGCTAGGGAACCTACATAGTCCAAGTACCCGCTAAGTAACCTACATAGTCCAAGTGACCGTTAGCTAACCTAGATAGTCTGAGGGCTCACTAGTTAACCTACATAGTTCAAGTGCTCGCTAGGTAACTTAGATAATCCAAGTGGCCGCTAGTTAACCTACATAGTCCAAAGGCCCGCTAGTTGACCTACATAGTCCAAGTGCCCGCTAGGTAACCTAGATAGACCAAGTGCCCGCTTGTTAACCTAAATAGTCCTAGTGCCCATTAGTTAACCTAGATAGTCCAAGGGCCCACTAGGGGACTTACATATTCCAAGTGCCCGCTAGGTAACCCAGATAGTCCAAGTGCCCGCTAGGGTATGTACATAGACTAAGTGCCCGCTAGGTAACCTAGATAGTCCAAGTGCCCGCTAGTTAACCTACATAGTCGAAGGGCCCCTTAGTTAACCTAGATATTCCAAGTGCCCGCTAGTTAACCTAGATTGTCCAAGTGTCCGCTAGTTAACCTACACAGTCCAAGTTCCCGCTAGGTAACCTAGATAGTCAAGGGCCCGTTACCTAACCTAGATCGTCCAAGTGCCCGCTAGGCAACCTACATAGTCCAAGTGCCCGTTCGTTAACTTAGAAGTCCAAGTGCCCGCTAAGTAACCTTGATAGTCCAAGTGCCTTCTAATTAACCTACATAGTACAATTGCCCGCTAGGTAACCTAGATAGTCCAAGTGCCCCCTAGGTAACCTACATAGTCCATGTGCCCGCTAGGTAACCTACATAGTCCAAATGGCCGCTAGGTAACCTAAATAATCCAAATGCCCGCTAGGGGAACTATATAGTCCAAGTGCCCGCTAGTTAACCTAGATAGTCCAAGTGCCCGCTAGTAAATCTAGATAGTCCAAGGGCCCGCTAGTTAACTTAGAAAGTCCAAGTGCCCGCTAGTTTACGTAGATCGTTCAGGTGTCCGCTAGGTAACATACATAGTCCAAATGCCTGCTAGGTAACCTAGATAGTCCAATTGCCTGTTAGCTAACCTACATAGTCCAAGTGCCCGTTCGTTAACCTACATAGTCCAGGTGCCCGCTATGTAACCTAGACAGTCCAAGTGCCCGCTAGGTTACCTACATAGTCCAAGTGTCCGTTCGTTAACCTAGATAGTCCAAGTGCCCGTTTGGAAACCTACATAGTCCAAGTGCCCGCTTCGTAACCTGGATAGTCCAAATGCCCGCTAGTTAACCTACATAGTGAAAGTCCCTGATAGGTAACCTCCATAGTCCAAGTGCCTTCTAGGGAACCTACATAGTCCAAGTGCCCGATAGGGAACCTACATAGTCCAAGTGCTCGCTAGGTAACCTACATAGTCCAAATGCCTGCAAGGAAAATTACATAGTCTAAGTGCCCGCTAGGAAACCTACATAATCCAAGTGCCCGTTAGCTAACCTAGATAGTCCAAGGGTCCTCTAGTTGACCTACATAGTCCAAGTGCTAGCTAGGTAACCTAGATAGTACAAGTGCCCGCTAGGGAACCTAGATAGTCCAAGTGCCTGTTAGCTAACCTAGATAGTCCAAGTGGCGGCTAGGTAACCTACATAGTCCAAGTGCCCGTTCGTTAACCTAGATAATCCAAGTGCCCGCTAGGTAACCCAGACAGTCCAAGTGCCCGCTAGTTAACCTACATAGTCCAAGGGCCCGCTAGTTAACCTACATAATCCAAGTGCCCGTTAGCTAACCTAGATAGTCCAAGGACCCTCTAGTTGACTTACATAGTCCAAGTACCCGCTAGGTAACCTAGATAGACCTAGTGCCCGCTAGTTAACTAGATAGTCCTAGTGCCCTTTATTTAACCTAGATAGTCCAAGTGCCCTCTAGGGGACATACATAGTCCAAGTGCCCGCTAGGTAACCTACAAAGTCTAAGTGCCCGCTAGGTTATCTATATAGTCCAAAAGCTCGCTAGGGAACCTACATAGTCCAAGTGCCCGCTAGGTAACCTAGATAGTCCAAGTGCCCGCTAGTTAACCTTCATAGTCCAAGGGCCCGTAAATTAACCTACATAGTCCAAGGTCTGCTAGTTAACCTAGATACTCCAAGTGCACGCTAGTTAACCTACATAGTACAAGGGCCCGCTAGGTGACCTAGATAGTCCAAGTGCCCACATGTTAACCTAGATAGGTCAAGTGCCCGCTAGGTAACCAAAGTAGTCCAAATGTCCGATAGGGATCCTACATAGTACAAGTGCCCGCTAGGTAACCTACATAGTCCAAGTGCCCGTTCGTTAACCTAGATAGTCCAAGTGCCCGCTAGGTAACCTAGACTGTCCAAGTGCCCGCTAGGTTACCTACATAGTCCAAGTGCCCGTTCGTTAACCTAGATAGTCCAAGGACCCTCTAGGGAACCTACAGAGTCCAAGTGCCCGCTAGGTAACCTAGATAGTCCAAGTGCCCTCTAGTTAACCTAGATCGTCCAAGTGCCCGCTAGTTAACCTACATAGTCCAAGGGCCCGTTAGTTAACCTACATAGTCCATGGTCCGCTAGGTAACCTAGATAGTCCAAGTGCCAGCTAGTTAACCAGGATCAGCCAAGTGCCCTGTAGTTAACTTACATAGTCCAAGAGCCTGCTAGTTAACCTACATAGACGAAGGGCCCGTTAGTTAACCTAGGTAGTCCAAGTGCCCGCTAGTTAACCTACATAGTCCAAGTGCCTGCTAGGTAACCTAGACATTCCAAGTGACCACTAGGTTACCTACATAGTTCAAGTGCCCGTTCGTTAACCTACATAGTCCAAGTGCCCGCTAGGTAACATAGACAGCCCAAGTGCCCGCTAGGGAACGTACATAGTCCAAGTGCCCACTAGGGAACCTAGATAGTCCAAGTGCCCGCTAGGGAACCTACATAGTCCAATTGCCCGCTTTGTAACATACATAGTCTAAGTGCCTGTTAGTTAACCTAGATAATCCAAGTGCCTGCTAGTGAACCTAAATAGTCCAAGTGCCTGCTAGGTAACCTACATAGTGCAAGTGTCCGCTAGTTAACCTACATAGTCCAAGTGCATGCTAGTTAACCAAGATAGTCCTTGGTCCCGCTAGGTAACCTACATAGTGCAAGAGTCCGCTAGTTAACTACGTAGTGCAAGGGACCGCTAGTTAACCTAGATAGTCCAAGTACCCGCTAGTTAACCTAGATATTCCAAGTGCCTGTTAGCTAACCTACATAGTCCAAGTGCCCGTTCGTTACCCTAGATAGTCCAAGTGCCTGCTATGTAACCTAGACAGTCCAAGTTCCCGCTAGGTTACCTACATAGTCCAAGTGTCCGTTCGTTAACCTAGATAGTCCAAGTGCCCGTTTGGTAACCTACATAGTCCAATTGCCCGCTTCGTAACCTGGATAGTCCAAGTGCCCGCTAGTTAACCTACATAGTCAAAGTGCCCGATAGGTAACCTACATAGTCCAAGTGCCTTCTAGGTAGCCTACATAGTCCATGTGACCGCTAGGGAAACTACATAGTCCAAGTGTCCCTTAGGGAACCTACATAGTCCAAGTGCTCCCTAGGTAACCTACATAGTCCAAATGCCCGCAAGGAAACCTACATAGTCTAATTGCCCGCTATGGAACCTACATAATCCAAGTGCCCGTTAGGTAACTTAGTCCAATTGCCCGTTAGCTATCCTAGATAGTCCAAGGGCCCGCTAGTTGACCTACATAGTCCAAGTACCAGCTAGGTAACCTATAAAGTACAAGTTCCCGCTAGGTAACCCAGATAGTCCAAGTGCCCGCTAGGGTTTGTACATAGACCAAGTGCCCGCTAGGTAACCTAGATAGTCCAAGTGTCCGCTAGTTAACCTGCATGGTCCAAGTGCCCGATAGAAACCTACAGAATCCACGTGCCCGGTGCCCGCTAGGGAACCTAGATAGTCCAAGTGCTATCTAGGTAACCTAGATAGTCCAAGGGCCCGCTAGTTAACCTACATAGTCCAAGTGCCCGCTGGTTAACCTAGATTTTCCAAGTGCCCGCTAGTTAACCTAGATCGTCTAAGTGCCGGATAGTTAACCTACATAGTCCAAGGGCCCACATGTTAACCTAGATCGTCCAAGTGTCCTCTAGTTAACCTACATAGTGCAAGTGTCCGCTAGGTAACCCACATAGTCCAAGTGCCCGCTAGTTAACATAGATAGTCCAAGTGCCCGCTAGGGAAGGTACATAGTCCAAGTGCCCGCTAGGTGACCTAGAGAGTGCAAGTGCCCGCTAGTTAACCTACATAGTCCAAGTGCCTGCTAGGTAACCTAGATAGTCCAAGGGCTTGCTAGTTAACCTACATAGTCCAAGTGCCCGCTAGGTAACCTACATACTGCAAGTGTCCGCTAATTAACCTACATAGTCCAAGTGCACGCTAGTTAACCTAGATAGTCCAACTGCCCGCTAGGTAACCTACATAGTGCAAGTGTCCTCTAGTTAACCTACGTAGTCCAAGGGACCGCTAGTTAACGTAGATAGTCCAAGTACCCGCTAGTTAACTTAGATCGTCCAATTGTCCGCTAGTTAACCTACATAGTCCAAGTGCCCTTTAGGGAACCTAGGTAGTCCAAGTGCCCGCTAGGGAACCTACATAGTCCAATTGCCCGCTCTGGAACATACATAGTCCAAGTGCCTGTTAGTTAACCTAGATAAACCAAGTGCCCGCTAGTTAACCTACATAGTCCAAGTGCCCGCTAGGTAACCTACATAATCCAAGTGCCCGCTAGGTAACCTATATAGTCCAAATGCCCGCTAGGGAACCTACATAGTCCAAGTGCCCGCTAGTTAACCTAGATAATCCAAGTGCCCGCGAGTTAACCTAGATAGTCCAAGTACCAGCTAGTTAACCAGGATCAGCCAAGTGCCCTCTAGTTAACTTACATAGTCCAAGAGCCTGCTAGTAAACCTACATAGACGAAGGGCCCGTTAGTTAACCTAGATAGTCAAAGTGCCCGCTAGTTAACCTACATAGTCCAAGTGCCTGCTAGGTAACCTAGACAGTCCAAGTGACCACTAGGTTACCTACATAGTTCAAGTGCCCGTTCGTTAACCTACATAGTCCAAGTGCCCGCTAGGTAACGTAGACAGCCCAAGTGCCCGCTAGTGTACATACATAGTCCAAGTGCCCGCTAGGTAACCTAGATAGTCCAAGTGCCCGCTAGTTAACCTACATAGTCCAAGTGCCTGCTAGGTAACCTACATAGTCCAAATGGCCGCTAGGTAACCTAAATAATCCAAATGCCCGCTAGGGGAACTATATAGTCCAAGTGCCCGCTAGTTAACCTAGATAGTCCAAGTGCCCGCTAGTAAATCTAGATAGTCCAAGGGCCCGCTAGTTAACTTAGAAAGTCCAAGTGCCCGCTAGTTTACGTAGATCGTTCAGGTGTCCGCTAGGTAACATACATAGTCCAAATGCCTGCTAGGTAACCTAGATAGTCCAATTGCCTGTTAGCTAACCTACATAGTCCAAGTGCCCGTTCGTTAACCTACATAGTCCAGGTGCCCGCTATGTAACCTAGACAGTCCAAGTGCCCGCTAGGTTACCTACATAGTCCAAGTGTCCGTTCGTTAACCTAGATAGTCCAAGTGCCCGTTTGGAAACCTACATAGTCCAAGTGCCCGCTTCGTAACCTGGATAGTCCAAATGCCCGCTAGTTAACCTACATAGTGAAAGTCCCTGATAGGTAACCTCCATAGTCCAAGTGCCTTCTAGGGAACCTACATAGTCCAAGTGCCCGATAGGGAACCTACATAGTCCAAGTGCTCGCTAGGTAACCTACATAGTCCAAATGCCTGCAAGGAAAATTACATAGTCTAAGTGCCCGCTAGGAAACCTACATAATCCAAGTGCCCGTTAGCTAACCTAGATAGTCCAAGGGTCCTCTAGTTGACCTACATAGTCCAAGTGCTAGCTAGGTAACCTAGATAGTACAAGTGCCCGCTAGGGAACCTAGATAGTCCAAGTGCCTGTTAGCTAACCTAGATAGTCCAAGTGGCGGCTAGGTAACCTACATAGTCCAAGTGCCCGTTCGTTAACCTAGATAATCCAAGTGCCCGCTAGGTAACCCAGACAGTCCAAGTGCCCGCTAGTTAACCTACATAGTCCAAGGGCCCGCTAGTTAACCTACATAATCCAAGTGCCCGTTAGCTAACCTAGATAGTCCAAGGACCCTCTAGTTGACTTACATAGTCCAAGTACCCGCTAGGTAACCTAGATAGACCTAGTGCCCGCTAGTTAACTAGATAGTCCTAGTGCCCTTTATTTAACCTAGATAGTCCAAGTGCCCTCTAGGGGACATACATAGTCCAAGTGCCCGCTAGGTAACCTACAAAGTCTAAGTGCCCGCTAGGTTATCTATATAGTCCAAAAGCTCGCTAGGGAACCTACATAGTCCAAGTGCCCGCTAGGTAACCTAGATAGTCCAAGTGCCCGCTAGTTAACCTTCATAGTCCAAGGGCCCGTAAGTTAACCTACATAGTCCAAGGTCTGCTAGTTAACCTAGATACTCCAAGTGCACGCTAGTTAACCTACATAGTACAAGGGCCCGCTAGGTGACCTAGATAGTCCAAGTGCCCACATGTTAACCTAGATAGGTCAAGTGCCCGCTAGGTAACCAAAGTAGTCCAAATGTCCGATAGGGATCCTACATAGTACAAGTGCCCGCTAGGTAACCTACATAGTCCAAGTGCCCGTTCGTTAACCTAGATAGTCCAAGTGCCCGCTAGGTAACCTAGACTGTCCAAGTGCCCGCTAGGTTACCTACATAGTCCAAGTGCCCGTTCGTTAACCTAGATAGTCCAAGGACCCTCTAGGGAACCTACAGAGTCCAAGTGCCCGCTAGGTAACCTAGATAGTCCAAGTGCCCTCTAGTTAACCTAGATCGTCCAAGTGCCCGCTAGTTAACCTACATAGTCCAAGGGCCCGTTAGTTAACCTACATAGTCCATGGTCCGCTAGGTAACCTAGATAGTCCAAGTGCCAGCTAGTTAACCAGGATCAGCCAAGTGCCCTGTAGTTAACTTACATAGTCCAAGAGCCTGCTAGTTAACCTACATAGACGAAGGGCCCGTTAGTTAACCTAGGTAGTCCAAGTGCCCGCTAGTTAACCTACATAGTCCAAGTGCCTGCTAGGTAACCTAGACATTCCAAGTGACCACTAGGTTACCTACATAGTTCAAGTGCCCGTTCGTTAACCTACATAGTCCAAGTGCCCGCTAGGTAACATAGACAGCCCAAGTGCCCGCTAGGGAACGTACATAGTCCAAGTGCCCACTAGGGAACCTAGATAGTCCAAGTGCCCGCTAGGGAACCTACATAGTCCAATTGCCCGCTTTGTAACATACATAGTCTAAGTGCCTGTTAGTTAACCTAGATAATCCAAGTGCCTGCTAGTGAACCTAAATAGTCCAAGTGCCTGCTAGGTAACCTACATAGTGCAAGTGTCCGCTAGTTAACCTACATAGTCCAAGTGCATGCTAGTTAACCAAGATAGTCCTTGGTCCCGCTAGGTAACCTACATAGTGCAAGAGTCCGCTAGTTAACTACGTAGTGCAAGGGACCGCTAGTTAACCTAGATAGTCCAAGTACCCGCTAGTTAACCTAGATATTCCAAGTGCCTGTTAGCTAACCTACATAGTCCAAGTGCCCGTTCGTTACCCTAGATAGTCCAAGTGCCTGCTATGTAACCTAGACAGTCCAAGTTCCCGCTAGGTTACCTACATAGTCCAAGTGTCCGTTCGTTAACCTAGATAGTCCAAGTGCCCGTTTGGTAACCTACATAGTCCAATTGCCCGCTTCGTAACCTGGATAGTCCAAGTGCCCGCTAGTTAACCTACATAGTCAAAGTGCCCGATAGGTAACCTACATAGTCCAAGTGCCTTCTAGGTAGCCTACATAGTCCATGTGACCGCTAGGGAAACTACATAGTCCAAGTGTCCCTTAGGGAACCTACATAGTCCAAGTGCTCCCTAGGTAACCTACATAGTCCAAATGCCCGCAAGGAAACCTACATAGTCTAATTGCCCGCTATGGAACCTACATAATCCAAGTGCCCGTTAGGTAACTTAGTCCAATTGCCCGTTAGCTATCCTAGATAGTCCAAGGGCCCGCTAGTTGACCTACATAGTCCAAGTACCAGCTAGGTAACCTATAAAGTACAAGTTCCCGCTAGGTAACCCAGATAGTCCAAGTGCCCGCTAGGGTTTGTACATAGACCAAGTGCCCGCTAGGTAACCTAGATAGTCCAAGTGCCCGCTAGTTAACCTGCATGGTCCAAGTGCCCGATAGAAACCTACAGAATCCACGTGCCCGGTGCCCGCTAGGGAACCTAGATAGTCCAAGTGCTATCTAGGTAACCTAGATAGTCCAAGGGCCCGCTAGTTAACCTACATAGTCCAAGTGCCCGCTGGTTAACCTAGATTTTCCAAGTGCCCGCTAGTTAACCTAGATCGTCTAAGTGCCGGATAGTTAACCTACATAGTCCAAGGGCCCACATGTTAACCTAGATCGTCCAAGTGTCCTCTAGTTAACCTACATAGTGCAAGTGTCCGCTAGGTAACCCACATAGTCCAAGTGCCCGCTAGTTAACATAGATAGTCCAAGTGCCCGCTAGGGAAGGTACATAGTCCAAGTGCCCGCTAGGTGACCTAGAGAGTGCAAGTGCCCGCTAGTTAACCTACATAGTCCAAGTGCCTGCTAGGTAACCTAGATAGTCCAAGGGCTTGCTAGTTAACCTACATAGTCCAAGTGCCCGCTAGGTAACCTACATACTGCAAGTGTCCGCTAATTAACCTACATAGTCCAAGTGCACGCTAGTTAACCTAGATAGTCCAACTGCCCGCTAGGTAACCTACATAGTGCAAGTGTCCTCTAGTTAACCTACGTAGTCCAAGGGACCGCTAGTTAACGTAGATAGTCCAAGTACCCGCTAGTTAACTTAGATCGTCCAATTGTCCGCTAGTTAACCTACATAGTCCAAGTGCCCTTTAGGGAACCTAGGTAGTCCAAGTGCCCGCTAGGGAACCTACATAGTCCAATTGCCCGCTCTGGAACATACATAGTCCAAGTGCCTGTTAGTTAACCTAGATAAACCAAGTGCCCGCTAGTTAACCTACATAGTCCAAGTGCCCGCTAGGTAACCTACATAATCCAAGTGCCCGCTAGGTAACCTATATAGTCCAAATGCCCGCTAGGGAACCTACATAGTCCAAGTGCCCGCTAGTTAACCTAGATAATCCAAGTGCCCGCGAGTTAACCTAGATAGTCCAAGTACCAGCTAGTTAACCAGGATCAGCCAAGTGCCCTCTAGTTAACTTACATAGTCCAAGAGCCTGCTAGTAAACCTACATAGACGAAGGGCCCGTTAGTTAACCTAGATAGTCAAAGTGCCCGCTAGTTAACCTACATAGTCCAAGTGCCTGCTAGGTAACCTAGACAGTCCAAGTGACCACTAGGTTACCTACATAGTTCAAGTGCCCGTTCGTTAACCTACATAGTCCAAGTGCCCGCTAGGTAACGTAGACAGCCCAAGTGCCCGCTAGTGTACATACATAGTCCAAGTGCCCGCTAGGTAACCTAGATAGTCCAAGTGCCCGCTAGTTAACCTACATAGTCCAAGTGCCTGCTAGGTAAACTACATAGTCCATGTGCCCACTAGGTAACCTAGACGGTCCAATTGCCCGCTAGTTAACCTAGATAGTCCAAGTACCCGCTAGGGAACCTATATAGTCCAAGCGCCCGTTCGTTAACCTAGATAGTCCAAGTGCCCGCTAGGTAACCTAGACAGTCCAAGTGACCACTAGGTTACCTACATAGTTCAAGTGCCCGTTCGTTAACCTACATAGTCAAAGTGCCCGCTAGGTAACGTAGACAGCCCAAGTGCCCGCTAGTGTACATACATAGTCCAAGTGCCCGCTAGGTAACCTAGATAGTCCAAGTGCCCGCTAGTTAACCTACATAGTCAAGTGTCCGCTAGTTAACCTACGTAGTGCAAGGGACCGCTAGTTAACCTAGATAGTCCAAGTACCCGCTAGTTAACCTAGATATTCCAAGTGCCTGTTAGCTAACCTACATAGTCCAATTGTCCGTTCGTTAACCTAGATAGTCCAAGTGCCCGCTATGTAACCTAGACAGTCCAAGTTCCCGCTAGGTTACCTACATAGTCCAAGTGTCCATTCGTTAACCTAGATAGTCCAAGTGCCCGTTTGGTAACATACATAGTCCAAGTGCCTGCTTTGTAACCTGGATAGTACAAGTGCCCGCTAGTTAACCTACATAGTCAAAGTGCCCGATAGGTAACCTACATAGTCCAAGTGCCTTCTAGGGAGCCTACATAGTCCACGTGACCGCTAGGGAACCTACATAATCCAAGTGTCCCTTAGGGAACCTACATAGTCCAAGTGCTCGCTAGGTAACCTACATAGTCCAAATGCCCGCAAGGAAACCTACATAGTCTAATTGCCCGCTAGGGAAACTACATAATCCAAGTGCCCGTTAGGTAACATAGATTGTCCAATTGCCCGTTAGATAACCTAGATAGTCCAAGGGCCCGCTAGTTGACCTACATAGTCCAAGTGCCAGCTAGGTAACCTATATAGTACAAGTTCCCGCTAGGTAACCCAGATAGTCCAAGTGCCCGCTAGGGTTTGTACATAGACGAAGTGCCCGCTAGGTAACCTAGATAGTCCAACTGCCCGCTAGGTAACCTACATAGTGCAAGTGTCCTCTAGTTAACCTACGTAGTCCAAGGGAACGCTAGTTAACCTAGATAGTCCAAGTACCCGCTAGTTAACTTAGATCGTCCAATTGTCCGCTAGTTAACCTACATAGTCCAAGTGCCCTTTAGGGAACCTAGATAGTCCAAGTGCCCGCTAGGGAACCTACATAGTCCAAGTGCCTGTTAGTTAACCTAGATAATCCAAGTGCCCGCTAGTTAATCTACATAGTCCAAGTGCCCGCTAGGTAACCTACATAATCCAAGTGCCCGCTAGGTAACCTATATAGTCCAAATGCCCGCTAGGGAACCTACATAGTCCAAGTGCCCGCTAGTTAACCTAGATAATCCAAGTGCCCGCGAGTTAACCTAGATAATCCAAGTGCCAGCTAGTTAACCAGGATCAGCCAAGTGCCCTCTAGTTACCTTACATAGTCCAAGAGCCTGCTAGTTAACCTACATAGACGAAGGGCCCGTTAGTTAACCTAGATAGTCCAAGTGCCCGCTAGTTAACCTACATAGTCCAAGTGCCTGCTAGGTAACCTAGACAGTCCAAGTGACCACTAGGTTACCTACATAGTTCAAGTGCCCGTTCGTTAACCTACATAGTCCAAGTGCCCGCTAGGTAACATAGACAGCCCAAGTGCCCGCTAGGGAACGTACATAGTCCAAGTGCCCACTAGGGAACCTAGATAGTCCAAGTGCCCGCTAGGGAACCTACATAGTCAATTGCCCGCTTTATAACATACATAGTCCAAGTGCCTGTTAGTTAACCTAGATAATCCAAGTGCCTGCTAGTGAACCTAAATAGTCCAAGTGCCTGCTAGGTAACCTACATAGTGCAAGTGTCCGCTAGTTAACCTACATAGTCCAAGTGCATGCTAATTAACCAAGATAGTCCTTGGTCCCGCTAGGTAACCTACATAGTGCAAGTGTCCGCTAGTTAACCTACGTAGTGCAAGGGACCGCTAGTTAACCTAGATAGTCCAAGTACCCGCTAGTTAACCTAGATATTCCAAGTGCCTGTTAGCTAACCTACATAGTCCAATTGTCCGTTCGTTAACCTAGATAGTCCAAGTGCCCGCTATGTAACCTAGACAGTCCAAGTTCCCGCTAGGTTACCTACATAGTCCAAGTGTCCGTTCGTTAACCTAGATAGTCCAAGTGCCCGTTTGGTAACGTACATAGTCCAATTGCCCGCTTCGTAACCTGGATAGTCCAAGTGCCCGCTAGTTAACCTACATAGACAAAGTGCCTGATAGGTAACCTACATAGTCCAAGTGCCTTCTAGGTAGCCTACATAGTCCATGTGACCGCTAGGGAACCTACATAGTCCAAGTGTCCCTTAGGGAACCTACATAGTCCAAGTGCTCGCTAGGTAACCTACATAGTCCAAATGCCCGCAAGGAAACCTACATAGTCTAATTGCCCGCTAGGGAACCTACATAATCCAAGTGCCCGTTATGTAACCTAGATAGTCCAATTGCCCGTTAGCTAACCTAGATAGTCCAAGGGCCCGCTCGTTGACCTACATAGTCCAAGTGCCAGCTAGGTAACCTATATAGTACAAGTTCCCGCTAGGTAACCCAGATAGTCCAAGTGCCCGCTAGGGTTTGTACATAGACCAAGTGCCCGCTAGGTAACCTAGATAGTCCAAGTGCCCGCTAGAAACCTACAGAGTCCAAGTGTCCGATAGGGAACCTACATAGTCCAAGTGCCCACAATGGAACATACTTAGTCCAGGTGCCCGCTAGGGAACCTAGATAGTCCACGTGCTATCTAGGTAACCTAGATAGTCCAAGGTTCCGCTAGTTAACCTACATAGTCCAAGAGCTCGCTTGTTAACTTTGATAGTCCAAGTGCCCGCTGGTTAACCTAGATTTTCCAGGTGCCCGCTAAAAAACCTAGATCGTCCAAGTGCCGGATAGTTAACCTACATAGTCCAAGGGCCCACTTGTTAACCTAGATCGTCCAAGTGTCCTCTAGTTAACCTACATAGTGCAAGTGTCCGCTAGGTAACCTACATAGTCCAAGTGCCCGCTAGTTAACATAGATACTCCAAGTGCCCGCTAGGGAAGGTACATAGTCCAAGTGCCCGCTAGGTGACCTAGAGAGTGCAAGTGCCCGCTAGTTAACCTACATAGTCCAAGTGCCTGCTAGGTAACCTAGATAGTCCAAGGGCCTGCTGGTTAACCTACATAGTCCAAGTGCCCGCTAGGTAACCTAGATAGTCCAACTGCCCGCTAGGTAACCTACATAGTGCAAGTGTCCTCTAGTTAACCTACGTAGTCCAAGGGACCGCTAGTTAACCTAGATAGTCCAAGTACCCGCTAGTTAACTTAGATCGTCCAATTGTCAGCTAGTTAACCTACATAGTCCAAGTGCCCTTTAGGGAACCTAGATAGTCCAAGTGCCCGCTTGGGAACCTACATAGTCCAATTGCCCGCTCTGGAACACACATAGTCCAAGTGCCTTTTAGTTAACCTAGATAATCCAAGTGCCCGCTAGTTAACCTACATAGTCCATGTGCCCGCTAGGTAACCTACATAATCCAAGTGCCCGCTATGTAACCAATGTAGTCCAAATGCCCACTAGGGAACCTACATAGTCCAAGTGCCCGCTAGTTAACCTAGATACTCCAAGTGCCTGTCAGCTAATCTACATAGTCCAAGTGCCCGTTCGTTAACCTAGATAGTCCAAGTGCCTGCTATGTAACCTAGACTGTCCAAGTTCCCGCTAGGTTACCTACATAGTCCAAGTGTCCGTTCGTTAACCTAGATAGTCCAAGTGCCCGTTTAGTAACCTACATCGTCCAAGTGCCCGCTTCGTAACCTGGACAGTCCAAGTGCCCGCTAGGTAACCTACATAGTCAAAATGCCCGATAGGTAACCTACATAGTCCAAGTGCCTTCTAGGGAGCCTACATAGTCCACGTGACCGCTAGGGAACCTACATAGTCCAAGTGTCCCTTAGGGAACCTACATAGTTCAAGTGCTCACTAGGTAACCTACATAGTCTAATTGCCCGCTAGGGAACCTACATAATCCAAGTGCCCGTTAGGTAACATAGATAGTCCAATTGCCCGTTAGATAACCTAGATAGTCCAAGGGCCCGCGAGTTAACCTACATAGTCCAAGTGCCTGCTAGGTAACCTAGATAGTCCAAGGGCCTGCTAGTTAACCTACATAGTCCAAGTGCCCGCTAGGTAACCTACATACTGCAAGTGTCCGCTAATTAACCTACATAGTCCAAGTGCATGCTAGTTAACCTAGAAAGTCCAACTGCCCGCTAGAAAACCTACATAGTGCAACTGTCCTCTAGTTAACCTACGTAGTCCAAGGGACCGCTAGTTAATCTAGATAGTCCAAGTACCCACTAGTTAACATAGATCGTCCAATTGTCTGCTACTTAACCTACATAGTCCAAGTGCCCTTTAGGGAACCTAGATAGTCCAAGTGTCCGCTAGGGAACCTACATAGTCCAATTGCCCGCTCTGGAACACACATAGTCCACGTGCCTGTTAGTTAACCTAGATAATCCAAGTGCCCGCTAGTTAACCTACATAGTCTAAGTGCCTGCTAGGTAACCTACATAATCCAAGTGCCCGCTAGGTAACCTATATAGTCCAAGTGTCCGCTTGGGAACCTACATAGTCCAAGTTCCCGCTAGTTAACCTAGATAATCCAAGTGCCCGCGAGTTAACCTAGATAATCCAAGTGCCCGCTAGTTAACCTAGATTGTCCTAGTGCCCGTTAGTTAACCTACGTAGTCCAAGTGCCCGATAGAAACCTACATTGTCCAAGTGCCCGATAGGGAACCTACATAGTCCAACTGCCCCCTATGGAACATACATAGTCCAGGTGCCCGCTAGGGAACCTAGATAGTCCAAGTGCTATCTAGGTAACCTAGATAGTCCAAGGGCTCGCTTGTTAACTTTGATAGTCCAAGTGCCCGCTGGTTAACCTAGATCTTCCAAGTGCCCGCTAGTTAACCTAGGTCGTCCAAGTGCCGGCTAGTTAACCTACATAGTCCAAGGGCCCACTTGTTAACCTAGATCGTCCAAGTGTCCTCTAGTTAACCTACATAGTGCAAGTGTCCACTAGGTAACCTACATAGTTCATGTGCCCGCTAGTTAACATAGATAGTCCAAGTGCCCACTAGGGAAGGTACATAATCCAAGTGCCCGCTAGGTAACCTAGAGAGTGCAAGTGCCCGCTAGTTAACCTACATAGTCAAAGTGCCTGCTAGGTAACCTAGACAGTCCAAGGGCCTGCTAGTGAACCTAAATAGTCCAAGTGCCTGCTAGGTAACCTACATAGTGCAAGTGTCCGCTAGTTAACCTACATAGTCCAAGTGCATGCTAGTTAACCAAGATAGTCCAAGGTACCGCTAGGTAACCTACAAAGTGCAAGTGTCCGCTAGTAAACCTACATAGTGCAAGGGACCGCTAGTTAACCTAGATAGTCCAAGTACCCGCTAGTTAACCTAGATCGTCCAATTGTCCGCTAGTTAACCTACATAGTCCAAGTGCCCTTTAGGGAACCTAGATAGTCCAAGTGCCCGCTTGGGAACCTACATAGTCCAATTGCCCGCTCTGGAACACACATAGTCCAAGTGCCTGTTAGTTAACCTAGATAATCCAAGTGCCCGCTAGTTAACCTACATAGTCCAAGTGCCCGCTAGGTAACCTACATAATCCAAGTGCCCGCTATGTAACCAATGTAGTCCAAATGCCCGCTAGGGAACCTACATAGTCCAAGTGCCCGCTAGTTAACCTAGATAGTCTAAGTGCCTGCTAGTTAACCTAGATACTCCAAGTGCCTGTTAGCTAATCTACATAGTCCAAGTGCCCGTTCGTTAACCTAGATAGTCCAAGTGCCCGCTATGTAACCTAGACTGTCCAGGTTCCCGCTAGGTTACCTACATAGTCCAAGTGTCCGTTCGTTAACCTAGATAGTCCAAGTGCCCGTTTAGTAACCTACATAGTCCAAGTGCCCGCTTCGTAACCTGGACAGTCCAAGTGCCCGCTAGGTAACCTACATAGTCAAAGTGCCCGATAGGTAACCTACATAGTCCAAGTGCCCGCTAGGTAACATAGACAGCCCAAGTGCCCGCTAGGGAATGTACATAGTCCAAGTGCCCACTAGGGAACCTAGATAGTCCAAGTGCCCGCTAGGGAACCTACATAGTCAATTGCCCGCTTTATAACATACATAGTCCAAGTGCCTCTTAGTTAACCTAGATAATCCAAGTGCCTGCTAGTGAACCTAAATAGTCCAAGTGCCTGCTAGGTAACCTACATAGTGCAAGTGTCCGCTAGTTAACCTACATAGTCCAAGTGCATGCTAATTAACCAAGATAGTCCTTGGTCCCGCTAGGTAACCTACATACTGCAAGTGTCCGCTAGTTAACCTACATAGTGCAAGGGACCGCTAGTTAACCTAGATAGTCCAAGTACCCGCTAGTTAACCTAGATATTCCAAGTGCCTGTTAGCTAACCTACATAGTCCAATTGTCCGTTCGTTAACCTAGATAGTCCAAGTGCCCGCTATGTAACCTAGACAGTCCAAGTTCCCGCTAGGTTACCTACATAGTCCAAGTGTCCGTTCGTTAACCTAGATAGTCCAAGTGCCCGTTTGGTAACGTACATAGTCCAATTGCCCGCTTCGTAACCTGGATAGTCCAAGTGCCCGCTAGTTAACCTACATAGACAAAGTGCCTGATAGGTAACCTACATAGTCCAAGTGCCTTCTAGGTAGCCTACATAGTCCATGTGACCGCTAGGGAACCTACATAGTCCAAGTGTCCCTTAGGGAACCTACATAGTCCAAGTGCTCGCTAGGTAACCTACATAGTCCAAATGCCCGCAAGGAAACCTACATAGTCTAATTGCCCGCTAGGGAACCTACATAATCCAAGTGCCCGTTATGTAACCTAGATAGTCCAATTGCCCGTTAGCTAACCTAGATAGTCCAAGGGCCCGCTCGTTGACCTACATAGTCCAAGTGCCAGCTAGGTAACCTATATAGTACAAGTTCCCGCTAGGTAACCCAGATAGTCCAAGTGCCCGCTAGGGTTTGTACATAGACCAAGTGCCCGCTAGGTAACCTAGATAGTCCAAGTGCCCGCTAGTTAACCTACATAGTCCAAGTGCCCGATAGAAACCTACAGAGTCCAAGTGTCCGATAGGGAACCTACATAGTCCAAGTGCCCACAATGGAACATACATAGTCCAGGTGCCCGCTAGGGAACCTAGATAGTCCAAGTGCTATCTAGGTAACCTAGATAGTCCAAGGTTCCGCTAGTTAACCTACATAGTCCAAGAGCTCGCTTGTTAACTTTGATAGTCCAAGTGCCCGCTGGTTAACCTAGATTTTCCAGGTGCCCGCTAGTTAACCTAGATCGTCCAAGTGCCGGATAGTTAACCTACATAGTCCAAGGGCCCACTTGTTAACCTAGATCGTCCAAGTGTCCTCTAGTTAACCTACATAGTGCAAGTGTCCGCTAGGTAACCTACATAGTCCAAGTGCCCGCTAGTTAACATAGATACTCCAAGTGCCCGCTAGGGAAGGTACATAGTCCAAGTGCCCGCTAGGTGACCTAGAGAGTGCAAGTGCCCGCTAGTTAACCTACATAGTCCAAGTGCCTGCTAGGTAACCTAGATAGTCCAAGGGCCTGCTGGTTAACCTACATAGTCCAAGTGCCCGCTAGGTAACCTACATACTGCAAGTGTCCGCTAATTAACTTACATAGTCCAAGTGCACGCTAGTTAACCTAGATAGTCCAACTGCCCGCTAGGTAACCTACATAGTGCAAGTGTCCTCTAGTTAACCTACGTAGTCCAAGGGACCGCTAGTTAACCTAGATAGTCCAAGTACCCGCTAGTTAACTTAGATCGTCCAATTGTCAGCTAGTTAACCTACATAGTCCAAGTGCCCTTTAGGGAACCTAGATAGTCCAAGTGCCCGCTTGGGAACCTACATAGTCCAATTGCCCGCTCTGGAACACACATAGTCCAAGTGCCTGTTAGTTAACCTAGATAATCCAAGTGCCCGCTAGTTAACCTACATAGTCCATGTGCCCGCTAGGTAACCTACATAATCCAAGTGCCCGCTATGTAACCAATGTAGTCCAAATGCCCACTAGGGAACCTACATAGTCCAAGTGCCCGCTAGTTAACCTAGATACTCCAAGTGCCTGTCAGCTAATCTACATAGTCCAAGTGCCCGTTCGTTAACCTAGATAGTCCAAGTGCCTGCTATGTAACCTAGACTGTCCAAGTTCCCGCTAGGTTACCTACATAGTCCAAGTGTCCGTTCGTTAACCTAGATAGTCCAAGTGCCCGTTTAGTAACCTACATAGTCCAAGTGCCCGCTTCGTAACCTGGACAGTCCAAGTGCCCGCTAGGTAACCTACATAGTCAAAATGCCCGATAGGTAACCTACATAGTCCAAGTGCCTTCTAGGGAGCCTACATAGTCCACGTGACCGCTAGGGAACCTACATAGTCCAAGTGTCCCTTAGGGAACCTACATAGTTCAAGTGCTCGCTAGGTAACCTACATAGTCCAAATGCCCGCAAGGAAACCTACATAGTCTAATTGCCCGCTAGGGAACCTACATAATCCAAGTGCCCGTTAGGTAACATAGATAGTCCAATTGCCCGTTAGATAACCTAGATAGTCCAAGGGCCCGCTAGTTAACCTACATAGTCCAAGTGCCTGCTAGGTAACCTAGATAGTCCAAGGGCCTGCTAGTTAACCTACATAGTCCAAGTGCCCGCTAGGTAACCTACATACTGCAAGTGTCCGCTAATTAACCTACATAGTCCAAGTGCATGCTAGTTAACCTAGAAAGTCCAACTGCCCGCTAGAAAACCTACATAGTGCAACTGTCCTCTAGTTAACCTACGTAGTCCAAGGGACCGCTAGTTAATCTAGATAGTCCAAGTACCCACTAGTTAACATAGATCGTCCAATTGTCTGCTACTTAACCTACATAGTCCAAGTGCCCTTTAGGGAACCTAGATAGTCCAAGTGTCCGCTAGGGAACCTACATAGTCCAATTGCCCGCTCTGGAACACACATAGTCCACGTGCCTGTTAGTTAACCTAGATAATCCAAGTGCCCGCTAGTTAACCTACATAGTCTAAGTGCCTGCTAGGTAACCTACATAATCCAAGTGCCCGCTAGGTAACCTATATAGTCCAAGTGTCCGCTTGGGAACCTACATAGTCCAAGTTCCCGCTAGTTAACCTAGATAATCCAAGTGCCCGCGAGTTAACCTAGATAATCCAAGTGCCCGCTAGTTAACCTAGATTGTCCTAGTGCCCGTTAGTTAACCTACGTAGTCCAAGTGCCCGATAGAAACCTACATTGTCCAAGTGCCCGATAGGGAACCTACATAGTCCAACTGCCCCCTATGGAACATACATAGTCCAGGTGCCCGCTAGGGAACCTAGATAGTCCAAGTGCTATCTAGGTAACCTAGATAGTCCAAGGGCTCGCTTGTTAACTTTGATAGTCCAAGTGCCCGCTGGTTAACCTAGATCTTCCAAGTGCCCGCTAGTTAACCTAGGTCGTCCAAGTGCCGGCTAGTTAACCTACATAGTCCAAGGGCCCACTTGTTAACCTAGATCGTCCAAGTGTCCTCTAGTTAACCTACATAGTGCAAGTGTCCACTAGGTAACCTACATAGTCCATGTGCCCGCTAGTTAACATAGATAGTCCAAGTGCCCACTAGGGAAGGTACATAGTCCAAGTGCCCGCTAGGTAACCTAGAGAGTGCAAGTGCCCGCTAGTTAACCTACATAGTCAAAGTGCCTGCTAGGTAACCTAGACAGTCCAAGGGCCTGCTAGTGAACCTAAATAGTCCAAGTGCCTGCTAGGTAACCTACATAGTGCAAGTGTCCGCTAGTTAACCTACATAGTCCAAGTGCATGCTAGTTAACCAAGATAGTCCAAGGTACCCCTAGGTAACCTACAAAGTGCAAGTGTCCGCTAGTAAACCTACATAGTGCAAGGGACCGCTAGTTAACCTAGATAGTCCAAGTACCCGCTAGTTAACCTAGATCGTCCAATTGTCCGCTAGTTAACCTACATAGTCCAAGTGCCCTTTAGGGAACCTAGATAGTCCAAGTGCCCGCTTGGGAACCTACATAGTCCAATTGCCCGCTCTGGAACACACATAGTCCAAGTGCCTGTTAGTTAACTTAGATAATCCAAGTGCCCGCTAGTTAACCTACATAGTCCAAGTGCCCGCTAGGTAACCTACATAATCCAAGTGCCCGCTATGTAACCAATGTAGTCCAAATGCCCGCTAGGGAACCTACATAGTCCAAGTGCCCGCTAGTTAACCTAGATAGTCTAAGTGCCTGCTAGTTAACCTAGATACTCCAAGTGCCTGTTAGCTAATCTACATAGTCCAAGTGCCCGTTCGTTAACCTAGATAGTCCAAGTGCCCGCTATGTAACCTAGACTGTCCAGGTTCCCGCTAGGTTACCTACATAGTCCAAGTGTCCGTTCGTTAACCTAGATAGTCCAAGTGCCCGTTTAGTAACCTACATAGTCCAAGTGCCCGCTTCGTAACCTGGACAGTCCAAGTGCCCGCTAGGTAACCTACATAGTCAAAGTGCCCGATAGGTAACCTACATAGTCCAAGTGCCTTCTAGGGAGCCTACATAGTCCACGTGACCGCTAGGGAACCTACATAGTCCAAGTGTCCCTTAGGGAACCTACATAGTTCAAGTGCTCGCTAGGTAACCTACATAGTCCAAATGCCCGCAAGGAAACCTACATAATCTAATTGCCCGCTAGGGAACCTACATAATCCAAGTGCCCGTTAGGTAACATAGATAGTCCAATTGCCCGTTAGATAACCTAGATAGTCCAAGGGCCCGCTAGTTAACCTACATAGTCCAAGTGCCTGCTAGGTAACCTAGATAGTCCAAGGGCCTGCTAGTTAACCTACATAGTCCAAGTGCCCGCTAGGTAACCTACATACTGCAAGTGTCCGCTAATTAACCTACATAGTCCAAGTGCATGCTAGTTAACCTAGAAAGTCCAACTGCCCGCAAGAAAACCTACATAGTGCAACTGTCCTCTAGTTAACCTACGTAGTCCAAGGGACCGCTAGTTAATCTAGATAGTCCAAGTACCCACTAGTTAACATAGATCGTCCAATTGTCTGCTAGTTAACCTACATAGTCCAAGTGCCCTTTAGGGAACCTAGATAGTCCAAGTGTCCGCTAGGGAACCTACATAGTCCAATTGCCCGCTCTGGAACACACATAGTCCACGTGCCTGTTAGTTAACCTAGATAATCCAAGTGCCCGCTAGTTAACCTACATAGTCTAAGTGCCTGCTAGGTAACCTACATAATCCAAGTGCCCGCTAGGTAACCTATATAGTCCAAATGCCCGCTTGGGAACCTACATAGTCCAAGTTCCCGCTAGTTAACCTAGATAATCCAAGTGCCCGCGAGTTAACCTAGATAATCCAAGTGCCCGCTAGTTAACCTAGATTGTCCTAGTGCCCGTTAGTTAACCTACATAGTCCAAGTGCCCGATAGAAACCTACATTGTCCAAGTGCCCGATAGGGAACCTACATAGTCCAACTGCCCCCTATGGAACATACATAGTCCAGGTGCCCGCTAGGGAACCTAGATAGTCCAAGTGCTATCTAGGTAACCTAGATAGTCCAAGGGCTCGCTTGTTAACTTTGATAGTCCAAGTGCCCGCTGGTTAACCTAGATCTTCCAAGTGCCCGCTAGTTAACCTAGGTCGTCCAAGTGCCGGCTAGTTAACCTACATAGTCCAAGGGCCCACTTGTTAACCTAGATCGTCCAAGTGTCCTCTAGTTAACCTACATAATGCAAGTGTCCACTAGGTAACCTACATAGTCCATGTGCCCGCTAGTTAACATAGATAGTCCAAGTGCCCACTAGGGAAGGTACATAGTCCAAGTGCCCGCTAGGTAACCTAGAGAGTGCAAGTGCCCGCTAGTTAACCTACATAGTCAAAGTGCCTGCTAGGTAACCTAGACAGTCCAAGGGCCTGCTAGTGAACCTAAATAGTCCAAGTGCCTGCTAGGTAACCTACATAGTGCAAGTGTCCGCTAGTTAACCTACATAGTCCAAGTGCATGCTAGTTAACCAAGATAGTCCAAGGTACCGCTAGGTAACCTACAAAGTGCAAGTGTCCGCTAGTAAACCTACATAGTGCAAGGGACCGCTAGTTAACCTAGATAGTCCAAGTACCCGCTAGTTAACCTAGATCGTCCAATTGTCCGCTAGTTAACCTACATAGTCCAAGTGCCCTTTAGGGAACCTAGATAGTCCAAGTGCCCGCCTGGGAACCTACATAGTCCAATTGCCCGCTCTGGAACACACATAGTCCAAGTGCCTGTTAGTTAACCTAGATAATCCAAGTGCCCGCTAGTTAACCTACATAGTCCAAGTGCCCGCTAGGTAACCTACATAATCCAAGTGCCCGCTATGTAACCTATGTAGTCCAAATGCCCGCTAGGGAACCTACATAGTCCAAGTGCCCGCAGGTTAACCCAGATAGTCCAAGTGCCCGCTAGTTAACCTAGATACTCCAAGTGCCTGTTAGCTAACCTACATAGTCCAAGTGCCCGTTGGTTAACCTAGATAGTCCAAGTGCCCGCTATGTAACCTAGACAGTCCAAGTCCCCGCTAGGTTACCTACATAGTCCAAGTGTCCGTTCGTAAACCTAGATAGTCCAAGTGCCCGTTTGGTAACCTACATAGTCCAAGTGCCCGCTTCGTAACCTGGATAGTCCAAGTGCCCGCTAGTTAACCTACATAGTCAAAGTGCCCGATAGGTAACATACATAGTCCAAGTGCCTTCTAGGGAGCCTACATAGTCCATGTGACCACTAGGGAACCTACATAGTCCAAGTGTCCCTTAGGGAACCTACATAGTCCAAGTGCTCGCTAGGTAACCTACATAGTCCAAATGCCCGCAAGGAAACCTACATAGTCTAATTGGCCCCTAGGGAACCTACATAATCCAAGTGCCCGTTAGCTAACCTAGATAGTCCAAGGGCCCGCTAGTTGACCTACATAGTCCAAGTGCCAGCTAGGTAACCTATATAGTACAAGTTCCCGCTAGGTAACCCAGATAGTCCAAGTGCCCGCTAGGGTTTGTACATAGACCAAGTGCCCGCTAGTTAACCTAGATAGTCCAAGTGCCCGCTAGTTAACCTACATAGTCCAAGTGCCCGATAGAAACCTACATAGTCCAAGTGCCCGATAGGGAACCTACATAGTCCAAGTGCCCGCTATGGAACATACATAGTCCAGGTGCCCGCTAGGGATCCTAGATAGTCCAAGTGCTATCTACGTAACCTAGATAGTCCAAGGGCCTGTTAGCTAACCTACATAGTCCAAGTGCCCGTTCATTTACCTAGATTGTCCAAGTGCCCGCTATGTAACCTAGACAGTCCAAGTTACCGCTAGGTTTCCTACATAGTCCAAGTGTGCGTTCGTTAACCTAGATAGTCCAAGTGGCCGTTTTGTAACCTATATAGTCCAAGTGCCCGCTTCGTAACCTGGATAGTCCAAGTGCCCGCTAGTTAACCTACATAGTCAAAGTGCCCGATAGGTAACCTACATAGTCCAAGTGCCTTCTAGGGAGCCTACATAGTCCACGTGACCGCTAGGGAACCTACATAGTCCAAGTGTCCGTTAGGGAACCTACATAGTCCAAGTGCTCGCTAGGTAACCAACATAGTCCAAATGCCAGCAATGAAACCTACATAGTCTAAGAGTCCGCTAGGGAACCTACATAATCCAAGTGCCCGTTAGGTAACCTAGATAGTCCAATTGCCCGTTAGCTAACCTAGATAGTCCAAGGGCCCGCTAGTTGACCTACATGGTCCAAGTGCCAGCTAGGTAACCTAGATAGTACAAGTGCCCGCAAGATAACCTAGATAGTCCAAGAACCCGCTAGGTAACCTAGAGAGTTCAAGTGCCCGCTAGTTAACCTAGATTGTCCTAGTGCCCGTTAGTTAACCTACATAGTCCAAGTGCCCGATAGAAACCTACATAGTCCAAGTGCCCAATAGGGAACCTACATAGTCCAAGTGCCCGCTATGTAACATACATAATCCAGGTGCCCGCTAGGGAACCTAGATTGTGCAAGTGCTATCTAGGTAACCTAGATAGTCCAAGGGCTCGCTTGTTAACTTTGATAGTCCAAGTGCCCGCTGGTTAACCTAGATCTTCCAAGTGCCCGTTAGTTAACCTTGGTCGTCCAAGTGCCAGCTAGTTAACCTACATAGTCCAAGGGCCCGCTATGTAACCTACATACTGCAAGTGTCCGCTAGGTAACCTACATAGTCCAAGTGCCCGCTAGTTAACATAGATAGTCCAAGTGCCCGCTAGGGAAGGTACATAGTCCAAGTGCCCGCTAGGTAACCTAGAGAGTGCAAGTGCCCGCTAGTTAACCTACATAGTCCAAGTGGCTGCTAGGTAACCTAGACAGTCCAAGGGCCTGCTAGTGAACCTAAATAGTCCAAGTGCCCGCTAGGTAACCTACATAGTGCAAGTGTCCGCTTGTTAAACTACATAGTAAAAGGGCACACTAGTTAACCTAGATAGTCCAAGGTCCCGCTAGGTAACCTACATAGTGCAAGTGTCCGCTAGTTAACCTACGTAGTGCAAGGGACCGCTAGTTAACCTAGAGGGTCCAAGTACCCGCTAGTTAACATAGATCGTCCAATTGTCCGCTAGTTAACCTACATAGTCCAAGTGGCCTTTAGGGAACCTAGATCGTCCAAGTGCCCGCTTGGGAACCTACATAGTCCAATTGCCCGCTCTGGAACACACATAGTCCAAGTGCCTGTTAGTTAACCTAGATAATCCAAGTGCCCGCTAGTTAACCTACATAGTCCAAGTGCCCGCTAGGTAACCTACATTATCCAAGTGCCCGCTAGGTATCCAATGTAGTCCTAATGCCCGCTAGGGAACCTACATAGTCCAAGTGCCCGCTAGTTAACCTAGATAGTCCAAGTACCCACTAGTTAACCTTGATACTCCAAGTGCCTGTTAACTAACCTACATAGTCCAAGTGCCCTTTCGTTAACCTAGATAGTCCAAGTGCCCGCTATGTAACCTAGACAGTCCAAGTTCCCGCTAGGTTACCTACATAGTCCAAGTGTCCGTTCGTTAACCTAGATAGTCCAAGTGCCCGTTTGGTAACCTACATAGTCCAAGTGCCCGCTTCGTAACCTGGAGAGTCCAAGTGCTCTCTAGTAAACCTACATAGTCAAAGTGCCTGATAGGTAACCTACATAGTCCAAGTGCCTTCTAGGTAGCCTACATAGTCCATGTGACCGCTAGGGAACCTACATAGTCCAAGTGTCCCTTAGGGAACCTACATAGTCCAAGTGCTCGCTAGGTAACCTACATAGTCCAAATGCCCGCAAGGAAACCTACATATTCTAATTGCCCACTAGGGAACCTACATAATCCAAGTGCCCGTTAGGTAACCTAGATAGTCCAAGTACCCGCTAGGTATCCTAGATCGTCCAATTGTCTGCTAGTTAACCTACATAGTCCAAGTGCCCTTTAGGGAACCTAGATAGTCCAAGTGCCCGATAGGGAACCTACATAGTCCAATTGCCCGCTCTGGAACATACATAGTCCAAGTGCCTGTTAGTTAACCTAGATAATCCAAGTACCCGCTAGTTAACCTACATAGTCCAAGTGCCCGCTAGGTAACCTACATAATCCAAGTGCCCGCTAGGCAACCTATATAGTCCAAATGCCCGCTAGGGAACCTACATAGTCCAAGTGCCCGCTAGTTAACTTAGATAATCCAAGTGCCCGCGAGTTAACCTAGATCGTCCAAGTGCCCGCTAGTTAACCAGGATCAGCCAAGGGCCCTCTAGTTAACTTACGTAGTCCAAGAGCCTGCTAGTTAACGTACATAGACGAAGGGCCCGTTAGTTAACCTAGATAGTCCAAGTGCCCGCTAGTTAACCTACATAGACCAAGTGCCCGCTAGGTAACCTAGACAGTCCAAGTGACCACTAGGTTACCTACATAGTTCAAGTGCCCGTTCGTTAACCTACATAGTCCAAATGCCCGCTAGGTAACGTAGACAGCCCAAGTGCCCGCTAGGGTACGTACATAGTCCAAGTGCCCGCTAGGTAACCTAGATAGTCCAAGTGCCCGCTAGTTAACCTACATAGTCCAAGTGCCTGCTAGGTAAACTACATAGTCCAAGTGCCCACTAGGTAACCTAGACGGTCCAATTGCCCGCTAGTTAACCTAGACAGTCAAAGTACCCGCTAGGGAACCTACATAGTCCAAGCGCCCGCTAGGTAACCTAGATAGTCCAAGTGCCCGGTAGTTAACCTACATAGTCCAAGTGCCCGTTGGGTAACCTTGATAGTCCAATTGCCCGTTAGCTAACCTACATAGTCCAAGTGCCCGTTCGTTAACCTAGATAGTCCAAGTGCCCGCTAGGTAAACTAGACAGTCCAAGTGCCCCTAGGTTACCTACATAGTCCAAGTGCACATTCGTTAACCTAGATAGTCCAAGTGCCCGCTGGTAACCTACATAGTCCAAGAGCCCGCTAGGTAACCTTGATAGTCCAAGTGCCTTCTAGTTAACCTACATAGTCCAAGTGCCCGCTAGGTAACCTAGATAGTCCAAGTGCCCGCTAGTTAACCTTCATAGTCCATGTGCCCACTAGGTAACCTACATAGTCCAAGTGCCCGCTAGGTAACCAATGTAGTCCAAATGCCCGCTAGGGAACCTACATAGTCCAAGTGTCCGCTAGGTAACCTACATAGTCCAAGTGCCCGCTAGTTAACATAGATAGTCCAAGTGCCCGCTAGGGAAGGTACATAGTCCAAGTGCCCGCTTGGTAACCTAGAGAGTGCAAGTGCCCGCAAGTTAACCTACAAAGTCCAAGTGCCTGCTAGGTAACCTAGATAGTCCAAGGGCCTGCTAGTTAACCTACATAGTCCAAGTGCCCGCTAGGTAACTTACATAGTGCAAGTGTCCGCTAATTAACCTACATAGTCCAAGTGCACGCATGTTAACCTAGATAGTCCAAGTGCCCGCTAGGTAACCTACATAGTGCAAGTGTCCTCTAGTTAACCTACGTAGTGCAAGGGACCGCTAGTTAACCTAGATAGTCCAAGTACCCGCTAGTTAACCTAGATCGTCCAATTGTCCGCTAGTTAACATACATAGTCCAAGTGCCCTTTAGGGAACCTAGATAGTCCAATTGCCCGCTTGGGAACCTACATAGTCCAATTGCCAGCTCTGGAACATACATAGTCCAAGTGCCTGTTAGTTAACCTAGATAATCCAAGTGCCCGCTAGTTAACGTACATAGTCCAAGTGCCCGCTAGGTAAGCTATATAGTCCAAATGCCCGCTAGGGAACCTACATAGTCCAAGTGCCCGCTAGTTAACCAGGATCAGCCAAGTGCCCTCTAGTTAACTTACATAGTTCAAGAGCCTGCTAGTTAACCTACATAGATGAAGGGCCCGTTAGTTAACCTAGATAGTCCAAGTTCCCGCTAGTTAACCTACATAGTCCAAGTGCCTGCTAGGTAACCTAGACAGTCCAAGGGCCTGCTAGTGAACCTAAATAGTCCAAGTGCCCGCTAGGTAACCTACATAGTGCAAGTGTCCGCTAGTTAAACTACATAGTAAAAGGGCACAGTAGTTAACCTAGATAGTCCAAGGTCCCGCTAGGTAACCTACATAGTGCAAGTGTCCGCTAGTTAACCTACGTAGTGCAAGGGACCGCTAGTTAAGCTAGAGGGTTCAAGTGCCCGTTAGGGAACCTACATAGTCCAAGTGCTCGCTAGGTAACCTACGTAGTCCAAATGCCCCCAAGGAAACATACATAGTCTAAGTGCCCGCTAGTGAACCTACATAATCCAAGTGCCCGTTAGGTAACCTAGATAGTCCAAGTGCCCGTTAGCTAACCTAGATAGTCCAAGGGCCCGCTAGTTGACCTACATAGTCCAAGTGCCAGCTAGGTAACCTAGATACTACAAGTGCCCGCTAGGGAACCTAGATAGTGCAAGTGCCTGTTAGCTAACCTAGATAGTCCAAGTGGCGGCTATGTATCCTACATAGTCCATGTGCCCGTTCGTTAACCTAGATAATCCAAGTGTCCTCTAGGTAACCTAGACTGTCCAAGTGCCCGCTAGTTAACCTACATAGTCCAAGTGCCCGCTAGTTAACCTACATAATCCAAGTGCCCGTTAGCTAACCTAGATAGTCCAAGGACCCGCTAGTTGACTTACATAGTCCAAGTACCCGCTAGGTAACCTAGATAGACCTAGTGCCCGCTAGTTAACTAGATAGTCCTTGTGCCCTTTATTTAACCTAGATAGTCCAAGTGCCCTCTAGGGGACATACATAGTCCAAGTGCCCGCTAGGGTATGTACATAGAACAAGTGCCCGCTAGGTAACCTAGATAGTCCATGTGCCCGCTAATTAACCTACATAGTCCAAGTGCCCGCTATGGACCCTACATAGTCCAAGTGCCCGTTAGGGAACCAATAGTCTTAGTGCTGGCTAGGGAACCTGTATCATCCAAGTGCCCGCTAGGTAACCTAGATAGTCCAAGTGCCCGATTGGTAACCTACAAAGTCCACGTGCCCGCTAGGTAATCTATATAGTCCAAATGCCCGCTAGGGAACCTACATAGTCCAAGTACCCGCTAAGTAACCTACATAGTCCAAGTGACCGTTAGCTAACCTAGATAGTCTGAGGGCTCACTAGTTAACCTACATAGTTCAAGTGCTCGCTAGGTAACTTAGATAATCCAAGTGGCCGCTAGTTAACCTACATAGTCCAAAGGCCCGCTAGTTGACCTACATAGTCCAAGTGCCCGCTAGGTAACCTAGATAGACCAAGTGCCCGCTTGTTAACCTAAATAGTCCTAGTGCCCGTTAGTTAACCTAGATAGTCCAAGGGCCCACTAGGGGACTTACATATTCCAAGTGCCCGCTAGGTAACCCAGATTGTCCAAGTGCCCGCTAGGGTATGTACATAGACCAAGTGCCCGCTAGGTAACCTAGATAGTCCAAGTGCCCGTAGGGGACGTACATAGTCCTTGTGCCTGCTAGTAACCTAGATAGTCCAAGTGTCTGTTAGCTAACCTACATAGTCCAAGTGCCCATTGGTTAACCTACATAGTCCAGGTGCCCGCTAAGTAACCTAGACAGTCCAAGTGCCCGCTAGGTTACCTACATAGTCCAAGTGTCCGTTCGTTAACCTAGATAGTCCAAGTGCCCGTTTGGTAACCTACATAGTCCAAGTGCCCGCTTCGTAACTTGGATAGTCCAAATGCCCGCTAGTTACCTACATAGTCAAAGTTCCCGATAGGTAACCTACATAGTCCAAGTGCCTTCTAGGGAACCTACATAGTCCAAGTGCCAGTTAGGGAACCTACATAGTCCAAGTGCTCGCTAGGTAACCTACATAGACCAAATGCCTGCAAGGAAACCTACATAGTCTAAGTGCCCGCTAGGGAACCTACATAATCCAAGTGCCCGTTAGGTAACCTAGATAGTCCAAGTGCCCGTTAGCTAACCTAGATAGTCCAAGGGCCCGCTAGTTGACCTACATAGTCCAAGTGCCAGCTAGGTAACCTAGATAGTACAAGTGCCCGCTAGGGAACCTAGATAGTCCAAGTGCCTGTTAGCTAACCTAGATAGTCCAAGTGGCGGCTAGGTAACCTACATAGTCCAAGTGCCCGTTCGTTAACTTAGATAATCCAAGTGCCCGCTAGGTAACCTAGACTGTCCAAGTGCCCGCTAGTTAACCTACATAGTCCAAGTGCCCGCTAGTTAACCTACATATTCCAAGTGCCTGTTAGCTAATCTAGATAGTCCAAGGGCCCGCTAGTTGTCCTACATAGTCCAAGTGCCCGCTACGTAACCTAGATAGACCAAGTGCCCGCTAGTTAAACTAGATAGTCATAGTGCCCTTTAGTTAACCTAGATAGTCCAAGTGCCCTCTAGGGGACATACATAGTCCTAGTGCCCGCTAGGGCATGTACATAGAACAAGTGCCCACTAGGTAACCTAGATAGTCCACGTGCCCGCTAGTTAATTTACATAGTCCAAATGCCCGATAGAAACCTATATAGTCCAAGTGCCCGATAGGGAACCTACAAAGTCCAAGTGCCCGCTATGGAACCTACATAGTCCAAGTGCCCGTTAGGCAACAATAGTCCTAGTCATGGCTAGGGAACTTGCATCATCCAAGTGCCCGCTAGGTAACCTAGATAGTCCAAGGGCCCGCTAGTTAACCTACATAGTCCAAGTGCCCGATAGGGAACCTACATAGTCCAAGTACCCGCTGAGGAACCTACATAGTCCAAGTGCCCGCTAGGGAACCTACATAGTCGAAGTGCCCGTTGGGGAACGTACATAGTTCAAGTGCCCGCTAAGTAACCTAGATAGTCCAAGTGCCCGCTAGGTAACCTAGATAGTCCAAAGGCCCGCTTGTTAACCTATATAGTCCAAGTGCCCGCGAGATCACCTACATTGTCCAAGTGCCTGATAGGGAACCAACATAGTCCAAGTGCCCGTTAGGTAACCTACATAGTCCAAATGCCCGCTAGTAACCTACATAGTCCAAGTGCCCAATAGGGAACTCACATACTCCAAGTGCCCGCTAGGAAATCTACATAGTCCAAGTGCCCGTTAGGTAATCTAGAGAGTCCAAATGCCCGCTAGGGAACCCAAATAGTCCTAGTGCCCGCTAGGGAACTTACATAGTCCAAGTGCCCGTTAGTTAACCTAGATAGTCCAAGTGCCCGCTAGTTAACCTAGATAATTCAAGTACCCGCTCAGTAACGTAGATAGATCAAGTGCCCGCTAGGTAACCCAGAGAGTCCAAGTGCCCGCTAGGGTTTGTACATAGACCAAGTGCCCGCTAGGTAACCTAGATAGTCCAAGTGCCCGCTAGTTAACCTACAAGTCCAAGTGCCCGTTAGGTAACATAGATAGTCCAATTGCCCGTTAGATAACCTAGATAGTCCAAAGGCCCGCTAGTTAACCTACATAGTCCAAGTGCCTGCTAGGTAACCTAGATAGTCCAAGGGCCTGCTAGTTAACCTACATAGTCCAAGTGCCCGCTAGGTAACCTACATACTGCAAGTGTCCGCTAATTAACCTACATAGTCCAAGTGCATGCTAGTTAACCTAGAAAGTCCAACTGCCCGCTAGAAAACCTACATAGTGCAACTGTCCTCTAGTTAACCTACGTAGTCCAAGGGACCGCTAGTTAATCTAGATAGTCCAAGTACCCACTAGTTAACATAGATCGTCCAATTGTCTGCTAGTTAACCTACATAGTCCAAGTGCCCTTTAGGGAACCTAGATAGTCCAAGTGTCCGCTAGGGAACCTACATAGTCCAATTGCCCGCTCTGGAACACACATAGTCCACGTGCCTGTTAGTTAACCTAGATAATCCAAGTGCCCGCTAGTTAACCTACATAGTCTAAGTGCCTGCTAGGTAACCTACATAATCCAAGTGCCCGCTAGGTAACCTATATAGTCCAAATGCCCGCTTGGGAACCTACATAGTCCAAGTTCCCGCTAGTTAACCTAGATAATCCAAGTGCCCGCGAGTTAACCTAGATAATCCAAGTGCCCGCTAGTTAACCTAGATTGTCCTAGTGCCCGTTAGTTAACCTACATAGTCCAAGTGCCCGATAGAAACCTACATTGTCCAAGTGCCCGATAGGGAACCTACATAGTCCAACTGCCCCTATGGAACATACATAGTCCAGGTGCCCGCTAGGGAACCTAGATAGTCCAAGTGCTATCTAGGTAACCTAGATAGTCCAAGGGCTCGCTTGTTAACTTTGATAGTCCAAGTGCCCGCTGGTTAACCTAGATCTTCCAAGTGCCCGCTAGTTAACCTAGGTCGTCCAAGTGCCGGCTAGTTAACCTACATAGTCCAAGGGCCCACTTGTTAACCTAGATCATCCAAGTGTCCTCTAGTTAACCTACATAGTGCAAGTGTCCACTAGGTAACCTACATAGTCCATGTGCCCGCTAGTTAACATAGATAGTCCAAGTGCCCACTAGGGAAGGTACATAGTCCAAGTGCCCGCTAGGTAACCTAGAGAGTGCAAGTGCCCGCTAGTTAACCTACATAGTCAAAGTGCCTGCTAGGTAACCTAGACAGTCCAAGGGCCTGCTAGTGAACCTAAATAGTCCAAGTGCCTGCTAGGTAACCTACATAGTGCAAGTGTCCGCTAGTTAACCTACATAGTCCAAGTGCATGCTAGTTAACCAAGATAGTCCAAGGTACCGCTAGGTAACCTACAAAGTGCAAGTGTCCGCTAGTAAACCTACATAGTGCAAGGGACCGCTAGTTAACCTAGATAGTCCAAGTACCCGCTAGTTAACCTAGATCGTCCAATTGTCCGCTAGTTAACCTACATAGTCCAAGTGCCCTTTAGGGAACCTAGATAGTCCAAGTGCCCGCTTGGGAACCTACATAGTCCAATTGCCCGCTCTGGAACACACATAGTCCAAGTGCCTGTTAGTTAACCTAGATAATCCAAGTGCCCGCTAGTTAACCTACATAGTCCAAGTGCCCGCTAGGTAACCTACATAATCCAAGTGCCCGCTATGTAACCTATGTAGTCCAAATGCCCGCTAGGGAACCTACATAGTCCAAGTGCCCGCTAGTTAACCCAGATAGTCCAAGTGCCCGCTAGTTAACCTAGATACTCCAAGTGCCTGTTAGCTAACCTACATAGTCCAAGTGCCCGTTGGTTAACCTAGATAGTCCAAGTGCCCGCTATGTAACCTAGACAGTCCAAGTCCCCGCTAGGTTACCTACATAGTCCAAGTGTCCGTTCGTAAACCTAGATAGTCCAAGTGCCCGTTTGGTAACCTACATAGTCCAAGTGCCCGCTTCGTAACCTGGATAGTCCAAGTGCCCGCTAGTTAACCTACATAGTCAAAGTGCCCGATAGGTAACATACATAGTCCAAGTGCCTTCTAGGGAGCCTACATAGTCCATGTGACCACTAGGGAACCTACATAGTCCAAGTGTCCCTAAGGGAACCTACATAGTCCAAGTGCTCGCTAGGTAACCTACATAGTCCAAATGCCCGCAAGGAAACCTACATAGTCTAATTGGCCCCTAGGGAACCTACATAATCCAAGTGCCCGTTAGCTAACCTAGATAGTCCAAGGGCCCGCTAGTTGACCTACATAGTCCAAGTGCCAGCTAGGTAACCTATATAGTACAAGTTCCCGCTAGGTAACCCAGATAGTCCAAGTGCCCGCTAGGGTTTGTACATAGACCAAGTGCCCGCTAGTTAACCTAGATAGTCCAAGTGCCCGCTAGTTAACCTACATAGTCCAAGTGCCCGATAGAAACCTACATAGTCCAAGTGCCCGATAGGGAACCTACATAGTCCAAGTGCCCGCTATGGAACATACATAGTCCAGGTGCCCGCTAGGGATCCTAGATAGTCCAAGTGCTATCTACGTAACCTAGATAGTCCAAGGGCCTGTTAGCTAACCTACATAGTCCAAGTGCCCGTTCATTTACCTAGATTGTCCAAGTGCCCGCTATGTAACCTAGACAGTCCAAGTTACCGCTAGGTTTCCTACATAGTCCAAGTGTGCGTTCGTTAACCTAGATAGTCCAAGTGGCCGTTTTGTAACCTATATAGTCCAAGTGCCCGCTTCGTAACCTGGATAGTCCAAGTGCCCGCTAGTTAACCTACATAGTCAAAGTGCCCGATAGGTAACCTACATAGTCCAAGTGCCTTCTAGGGAGCCTACATAGTCCACGTGACCGCTAGGGAACCTACATAGTCCAAGTGTCCGTTAGGGAACCTACATAGTCCAAGTGCTCGCTAGGTAACCAACATAGTCCAAATGCCAGCAATGAAACCTACATAGTCTAAGAGTCCGCTAGGGAACCTACATAATCCAAGTGCCCGTTAGGTAACCTAGATAGTCCAATTGCCCGTTAGCTAACCTAGATAGTCCAAGGGCCCGCTAGTTGACCTACATGGTCCAAGTGCCAGCTAGGTAACCTAGATAGTACAAGTGCCCGCAAGATAACCTAGATAGTCCAAGAACCCGCTAGGTAACCTAGAGAGTTCAAGTGCCCGCTAGTTAACCTAGATTGTCCTAGTGCCCGTTAGTTAACCTACATAGTCCAAGTGCCCGATAGAAACCTACATAGTCCAAGTGCCCAATAGGGAACCTACATAGTCCAAGTGCCCGCTATGTAACATACATAGTCCAGGTGCCCGCTAGGGAACCTAGATTGTGCAAGTGCTATCTAGGTAACCTAGATAGTCCAAGGGCTCGCTTGTTAACTTTGATAGTCCAAGTGCCCGCTGGTTAACCTAGATCTTCCAAGTGCCCGTTAGTTAACCTAGGTCGTCCAAGTGCCAGCTAGTTAACCTACATAGTCCAAGGGCCCGCTATGTAACCTACATACTGCAAGTGTCCGCTAGGTAACCTACATAGTCCAAGTGCCCGCTAGTTAACATAGATAGTCCAAGTGCCCGCTAGGGAAGGTACATAGTCCAAGTGCCCGCTAGGTAACCTAGAGAGTGCAAGTGCCCGCTAGTTAACCTACATAGTCCAAGTGGCTGCTAGGTAACCTAGACAGTCCAAGGGCCTGCTAGTGAACCTAAATAGTCCAAGTGCCCGCTAGGTAACCTACATAGTGCAAGTGTCCGCTTGTTAAACTACATAGTAAAAGGGCACACTAGTTAACCTAGATAGTCCAAGGTCCCGCTAGGTAACCTACATAGTGCAAGTGTCCGCTAGTTAACCTACGTAGTGCAAGGGACCGCTAGTTAACCTAGAGGGTACAAGTACCCGCTAGTTAACATAGATCGTCCAATTGTCCGCTAGTTAACCTACATAGTCCAAGTGGCCTTTAGGGAACCTAGATCGTCCAAGTGCCCGCTTGGGAACCTACATAGTCCAATTGCCCGCTCTGGAACACACATAGTCCAAGTGCCTGTTAGTTAACCTAGATAATCCAAGTGCCCGCTAGTTAACCTACATAGTCCAAGTGCCCGCTAGGTAACCTACATTATCCAAGTGCCCGCTAGGTATCCAATGTAGTCCTAATGCCCACTAGGGAACCTACATAGTCCAAGTGCCCGCTAGTTAACCTAGATAGTCCAAGTACCCACTAGTTAACCTTGATACTCCAAGTGCCTGTTAGCTAACCTACATAGTCCAAGTGCCCTTTCGTTAACCTAGATAGTCCAAGTGCCCGCTATGTAACCTAGACAGTCCAAGTTCCCGCTAGGTTACCTACATAGTCCAAGTGTCCGTTCGTTAACCTAGATAGTCCAAGTGCCCGTTTGGTAACCTACATAGTCCAAGTGCCCGCTTCGTAACCTGGAGAGTCCAAGTGCTCTCTAGTAAACCTACATAGTCAAAGTGCCTTCTAGGTAGCCTACATAGTCCATGTGACCGCTAGGGAACCTACATAGTCCAAGTGTCCCTTAGGGAACCTACATAGTCCAAGTGCTCGCTAGGTAACCTACATAGTCCAAATGCCCGCAAGGAAACCTACATATTCTAATTGCCCACTAGGGAACCTACATAATCCAAGTGCCCGTTAGGTAACCTAGATAGTCCAAGTACCCGCTAGGTAACCTAGATCGTCCAATTGTCTGCTAGTTAACCTACATAGTCCAAGTGCCCTTTAGGGAACCTAGATAGTCCAAGTGCCCGATAGGGAACCTACATAGTCCAATTGCCCGCTCTGGAACATACATAGTCCAAGTGCCTGTTAGTTAACCTAGATAATCCAAGTACCCGCTAGTTAACCTACATAGTCCAAGTGCCCGCTAGGTAACCTACATAATCCAAGTGCCCGCTAGGCAACCTATATAGTCCAAATGCCCGCTAGGGAACCTACATAGTCCAAGTGCCCGCTAGTTAACTTAGATAATCCAAGTGCCCGCGAGTTAACCTAGATCGTCCAAGTGCCCGCTAGTTAACCAGGATCAGCCAAGGGCCCTCTAGTTAACTTACGTAGTCCAAGAGCCTGCTAGTTAACGTACATAGACGAAGGGCCCGTTAGTTAACCTAGATAGTCCAAGTGCCCGCTAGTTAACCTACATAGACCAAGTGCCCGCTAGGTAACCTAGACAGTCCAAGTGACCACTAGGTTACCTACATAGTTCAAGTGCCCGTTCGTTAACCTACATAGTCCAAATACCCGCTAGGTAACGTAGACAGCCCAAGTGCCCGCTAGGGTACGTACATAGTCCAAGTGCCCGCTAGGTAACCTAGATAGTCCAAGTGCCCGCTAGTTAACCTACATAGTCCAAGTGCCTGCTAGGTAAACTACATAGTCCAAGTGCCCACTAGGTAACCTAGACGGTCCAATTGCCCGCTAGTTAACCTAGACAGTCAAAGTACCCGCTAGGGAACCTACATAGTCCAAGCGCCCGCTAGGTAACCTAGATAGTCCAAGTGCCCGGTAGTTAACCTACATAGTCCAAGTGCCCGTTGGGTAACCTTGATAGTCCAATTGCCCGTTAGCTAACCTACATAGTCCAAGTGCCCGTTCGTTAACCTAGATAGTCCAAGTGCCCGCTAGGTAAACTAGACAGTCCAAGTGCCCCTAGGTTACCTACATAGTCCAAGTGCACATTCGTTAACCTAGATAGTCCAAGTGCCCGCTGGTAACCTACATAGTCCAAGAGCCCGCTAGGTAACCTTGATAGTCCAAGTGCCTTCTAGTTAACCTACATAGTCCAAGTGCCCGCTAGGTAACCTAGATAGTCCAAGTGCCCGCTAGTTAACCTTCATAGTCCATGTGCCCACTAGGTAACCTACATAGTCCAAGTGCCCGCTAGGTAACCAATGTAGTCCAAATGCCCGCTAGGGAACCTACATAGTCCAAGTGTCCGCTAGGTAACCTACATAGTCCAAGTGCCCGCTAGTTAACATAGATAGTCCAAGTGCCCGCTAGGGAAGGTACATAGTCCAAGTGCCCGCTTGGTAACCTAGAGAGTGCAAGTGCCCGCAAGTTAACCTACAAAGTCCAAGTGCCTGCTAGGTAACCTAGATAGTCCAAGGGCCTGCTAGTTAACCTACATAGTCCAAGTGCCCGCTAGGTAACTTACATAGTGCAAGTGTCCGCTAATTAACCTACATAGTCCAAGTGCACGCATGTTAACCTAGATAGTCCAAGTGCCCGCTAGGTAACCTACATAGTGCAAGTGTCCTCTAGTTAACCTACGTAGTGCAAGGGACCGCTAGTTAACCTAGATAGTCCAAGTACCCGCTAGTTAACCTAGATCGTCCAATTGTCCTCTAGTTAACATACATAGTCCAAGTGCCCTTTAGGGAACCTAGATAGTCCAATTGCCCGCTTGGGAACCTACATAGTCCAATTGCCAGCTCTGGAACATACATAGTCCAAGTGCCTGTTAGTTAACCTAGATAATCCAAGTGCCCGCTAGTTAACGTACATAGTCCAAGTGCCCGCTAGGTAAGCTATATAGTCCAAATGCCCGCTAGGGAACCTACATAGTCCAAGTGCCCGCTAGTTAACCAGGATCAGCCAAGTGCCCTCTAGTTAACTTACATAGTTCAAGAGCCTGCTAGTTAACCTACATAGATGAAGGGCCCGTTAGTTAACCTAGATAGTCCAAGTTCCCGCTAGTTAACCTACATAGTCCAAGTGCCTGCTAGGTAACCTAGACAGTCCAAGGGCCTGCTAGTGAACCTAAATAGTCCAAGTGCCCGCTAGGTAACCTACATAGTGCAAGTGTCCGCTAGTTAAACTACATAGTAAAAGGGCACAGTAGTTAACCTAGATAGTCCAAGGTCCCGCTAGGTAACCTACATAGTGCAAGTGTCCGCTAGTTAACCTACGTAGTGCAAGGGACCGCTAGTTAAGCTAGAGGGTTCAAGTGCCCGTTAGGGAACCTACATAGTCCAAGTGCTCGCTAGGTAACCTACATAGTCCAAATGCCCCCAAATAAACATACATAGTCTAAGTGCCCGCTAGTGAACCTACATAATCCAAGTGCCCGTTAGGTAACCTAGATAGTCCAAGTGCCCGTTAGCTAACCTAGATAGTCCAAGGGCCCGCTAGTTGACCTACATAGTCCAAGTGCCAGCTAGGTAACCTAGATACTACAAGTGCCCGCTAGGGAACCTAGATAGTGCAAGTGCCTGTTAGCTAACCTAGATAGTCCAAGTGGCGGCTATGTATCCTACATAGTCCATGTGCCCGTTCGTTAACCTAGATAATCCAAGTGTCCTCTAGGTAACCTAGACTGTCCAAGTGCCCGCTAGTTAACCTACATAGTCCAAGTGCCCGCTAGTTAACCTACATAATCCAAGTGCCCGTTAGCTAACCTAGATAGTCCAAGGACCCGCTAGTTGACTTACATAGTCCAAGTACCCGCTAGGTAACCTAGATAGACCTAGTGCCCGCTAGTTAACTAGATAGTCCTTGTGCCCTTTATTTAACCTAGATAGTCCAAGTGCCCTCTAGGGGACATACATAGTCCAAGTGCCCGCTAGGGTATGTACATAGAACAAGTGCCCGCTAGGTAACCTAGATAGTCCATGTGCCCGCTAATTAACCTACATAGTCCAAGTGCCCGCTATGGACCCTACATAGTCCAAGTGCCCGTTAGGGAACCAATAGTCTTAGTGCTGGCTAGGGAACCTGTATCATCCAAGTGCCCGCTAGGTAACCTAGATAGTCCAAGTGCCCGCTAGGTAACCTACAAAGTCCACGTGCCCGCTAGGTAATCTATATAGTCCAAATGCCCGCTAGGGAACCTACATAGTCCAAGTACCCGCTAAGTAACCTACATAGTCCAAGTGACCGTTAGCTAACCTAGATAGTCTGAGGGCTCACTAGTTAACCTACATAGTTCAAGTGCTCGCTAGGTAACTTAGATAATCCAAGTGGCCGCTAGTTAACCTACATAGTCCAAAGGCCCGCTAGTTGACCTACATAGTCCAAGTGCCCGCTAGGTAACCTAGATAGACCAAGTGCCCGCTTGTTAACCTAAATAGTCCTAGTGCCCGTTAGTTAACCTAGATAGTCCAAGGGCCCACTAGGGGACTTACATATTCCAAGTGCCCGCTAGGTAACCCAGATTGTCCAAGTGCCCGCTAGGGTATGTACATAGACCAAGTGCCCGCTAGGTAACCTAGATAGTCCAAGTGCCCGTAGGGGACGTACATAGTCCTTGTGCCTGCTAGTAACCTAGATAGTCCAAGTGTCTGTTAGCTAACCTACATAGTCCAAGTGCCCATTGGTTAACCTACATAGTCCAGGTGCCCGCTAAGTAACCTAGACAGTCCAAGTGCCCGCTAGGTTACCTACATAGTCCAAGTGTCCGTTCGTTAACCTAGATAGTCCAAGTGCCCGTTTGGTAACCTACATAGTCCAAGTGCCCGCTTCGTAACTTGGATAGTCCAAATGCCCGCTAGTTACCTACATAGTCAAAGTTCCCGATAGGTAACCTACATAGTCCAAGTGCCTTCTAGGGAACCTACATAGTCCAAGTGCCAGTTAGGGAACCTACATAGTCCAAGTGCTCGCTAGGGAACCTACATAATCCAAGTGCCCGTTAGGTAACCTAGATAGTCCAAGTGCCCGTTAGCTAACCTAGATAGTCCAAGGGCCCGCTAGTTGACCTACATAGTCCAAGTGCCAGCTAGGTAACCTAGATAGTACAAGTGCCCGCTAGGGAACCTAGATAGTCCAAGTGCCTGTTAGCTAACCTAGATAGTCCAAGTGGCGGCTAGGTAACCTACATAGTCCAAGTGCCCGTTCGTTAACTTAGATAATCCAAGTGCCCGCTAGGTAACCTAGACTGTCCAAGTGCCCGCTAGTTAACCTACATAGTCCAAGTGCCCGCTAGTTAACCTACATATTCCAAGTGCCTGTTAGCTAATCTAGATAGTCCAAGGGCCCGCTAGTTGTCCTACATAGTCCAAGTGCCCGCTACGTAACCTAGATAGACCAAGTGCCCGCTAGTTACACTAGATAGTCATAGTGCCCTTTAGTTAACCTAGATAGTCCAAGTGCCCTCTAGGGGACATACATAGTCCTAGTGCCCGCTAGGGCATGTACATAGACCAAGTGCCCACTAGGTAACCTAGATAGTCCACGTGCCCGCTAGTTAATTTACATAGTCCAAATGCCCGATAGAAACCTATATAGTCCAAGTGCCCGATAGGGAACCTACAAAGTCCAAGTGCCCGCTATGGAACCTACATAGTCCAAGTGCCCGTTAGGCAACAATAGTCCTAGTCATGGCTAGGGAACTTGCATCATCCAAGTGCCCGCTAGGTAACCTAGATAGTCCAAGGGCCCGCTAGTTAACCTACATAGTCCAAGTGCCCGATAGGGAACCTACATAGTCCAAGTGCCCGCTGAGGAACCTACATAGTCCAAGTGCCCGCTAGGGAACCTACATAGTCGAAGTGCCCGTTGGGGAACGTACATAGTTCAAGTGCCCGCTAAGTAACCTAGATAGTCCAAGTGCCCGCTAGGTAACCTAGATAGTCCAAAGGCCCGCTTGTTAACCTATATAGTCCAAGTGCCCGCGAGATCACCTACATTGTCCAAGTGCCTGATAGGGAACCAACATAGTCCAAGTGCCCGTTAGGTAACCTACATAGTCCAAATGCCCGCTAGTAACCTACATAGTCCAAGTGCCCAATAGGGAACTCACATACTCCAAGTGCCCGCTAGGAAATCTACATAGTCCAAGTGCCCGTTAAGTAATCTAGAGAGTCCAAATGCCCGCTAGGGAACCCAAATAGTCCTAGTGCCCGCTAGGGAACTTACATAGTCCAAGTGCCCGTTAGTTAACCTAGATAGTCCAAGTGCCCGCTAGTTAACCTAGATAATTCAAGTACCCGCTCAGTAACGTAGATAGATCAAGTGCCCGCTAGGTAACCCAGAGAGTCCAAGTGCCCGCTAGGGTTTGTACATAGACCAAGTGCCCGCTAGGTAACCTAGATAGTCCAAGTGCCCGCTAGTTAACCTACAAGTCCAAGTGCCCGATAGGGAACCTACATAGTCCAAGTGCCCGCTATGGAAAAAACATAGTCCAGGTGCCCGCTAGGGAACCTTGATAGTCCAAGTGTTATCTAGGTAACCTAGATTGTGCAAGGACCCGCTAGTTAACCTACATAGTCCAAGTGCCTGCTACGTAACCTAGATAGTCCAAGGGCCTGCTAGTTAACCTACATAGTCCAAGTGCCCGCTAGGTAACCTACATAGTGCAAGTGTCCGCTAGTTAACCTACATAGTCCAAGTGCACGCTAGTTAACCTAGATAGTCCAAGGTCCCGCTAGGTAACCTACATAGTGCAATTATCCGCTAGTTAACCTACGTACTGCAAGGGACCGCTAGTTAACCTAGATAGTCCAAGTGCCCGCTATGTAACCTAGATAGTCCAAGTTCCTGCTAGGTTACCTACATAGTCCAAGTGTCCGTTCGTTAACCTAGATAGTCCAAGTGCCCGTTTGGTAACCTACATAATCCAAGTGCCCGCTAGGTAACCAATGAAGTCCAAATGCCCGCTAGGGAACCTACATAGTCCAAATGCCCGCTAGTTAAACTAGATAGTCCAAGTGTCCGTTTGGTAACCTAGATAGTCCAAGTGCCCGCTAGGAAACCTACATAGTCCAAGGGCCCGCAAGGTAACCTAGATAATCTAAGTGTCCGCTAGATAACCTAGAGTCCAAGTGCTTGCTAGTTAACCTACATAGTCCAAGTGCCCGCTATGTAACCTAGATAGTTAAAGTGCCCGATAGGTAACCTAGATAGTCCAATTGCCCGCTAGGTTACTTACATTGTCCAAGTTCAAGCTAGGTAACCTAGATAGTCCAAGTGCCGGTTACCTAACCTTGATAGTCCAGTGCCGGCTAGGCAACCTACATAGTCCAAGAGCCCGTTTGTTAACCTAGATATCCAAGTGCCCGCTAGGTAACCTAGACAGTCCAAGTGCCCACTAGGTTACCTGCATATTCCAAGTGCCCATTCGTTAACCTAGATAGTCCAAGTGCCCACTAGGTAACCTACATAGACAAAGTGCCTGCTAGGTAACCTATATAGTCCAAGTGCCCGCTAGGTAACCTAGATAGTCCAAGGGCCCGCTAGTTAACCTACATAGTCCAAGGGCTCACTTGTTCACTTTGATAGTCCAAGTGCCCGCTAGTTAACCTAGATTGTCCAAGTGCCCGCTAGTTAACCTACATAGTCCAAGGGCCCACTAGTTAACCTAGATAGTCCAAGTGTCCTCTAGTTAACCTACATAGTCCAAGTGCCCGCTAGTTAACCTATATACCAAGTGCCCGAAACGTAACCTAGATATTCCAAGGGCACGCTAATTAACCTATATCGTCCAAGTGCCCGCTAGGCAACCTAGATAGTCCAAGTGCCCGCTAAGTAACCTACATAGTCCAAGTGCACGCTAGTTATCCTAGATAGTCCAAGTGCCCGCTAGTTAACCTAGATAGTCCAAGTGCCTGCTAGGTAACCTACATAGTGCAAGTGTCTGCTAGTTAACCTACATATTCCAAGTGCCCGCTAGTTAACATAGATAGCCCAAATGCCCGCCAGGGAACGTACATAGTCCAAGTGCCCGCTAGGTAACCTAGATCATCAAAGGGCCCCCTAATTAGCCTACATAGTCCATGTGCCCGCTAGGTAACCTAGATAGTCCAAGTGCCCTTTAGGGAACCTAGATAGTCCAAGTGCCCTTTAGGGAACCTAGATAGTCCAAGGGCCTGCTAGTAAACCTACATAGTCCATGGGCCTGCAAGTTAACCTACATATTCCAAGTTCCCGCTAGTTAACCTACATAATCTAAGTGCCCGTTGGCTAACCTAGATAGTCCAAGGGCCCGCTAGTTGACCTACATAGTCAAAGTGTCAGCTAGGTAACCTAGGTTGTACAAGTGCCCGCTAGGGAACCTAGATAGTCCAAGTGCCTGTTAGCTAACCTAGATAGTCCAAGTGGCGGCTAGGTAACCTACATAGTCCAAGTGCCCGTTCGTTAACCTAGATAATCCAAGTCCCCATTCGTTAACCGAGATAATGCAAGTGCCTACTAGGTAACCTAGACAGTCCAAGTGCCCGCTAGATAACCTACATTGTCCAAGGGCCCGCTAGTTAACCTAGATAGTCCAAGTGCCCGCTAGTTAACCTACATAGTCCAAGTGCCCGCTAGGCAACCTACATAGTCCAAGTGCCCGTTAGTTAACCTAGATAGTCCAAGTGCCCGCTAGGTAACCTACATAGTCCAAGTGCCCGCTAGGTAACCTAAATAGTCCAAATGCCCGCTAGGGAAACTACATAGTCCAAGTGCTCGCTAGTTAACCTAGATACTCCAAGTCCCTGCTAGTAAACCCACATAATCCATGGGCCCGCTAGTTAGCCTACATTGTCCAAGGGCCCGCTAGTTAACCTAGATAGTCCAAGTGCCCGCTAGTTAACCTACATAGTCCAAGTGCCCGCTATGTAACCTAGACAGTTCAAGTGACCACTAGGTTACCCACATAGTCCAAGTGCCCGTTCGTTAACCTACATAGTCCATGTGCCCGCTAGGTAACCAATATAGTCCAAATGCCCGCTAGGGGCCCTAATATTCCAAATGCCCGCTAGTTAACCTAGATAGTTCAAGTGCTCGCTAGTTAACCTAGATAATCCCAGTGCCCGCTAGTTAACCTAGATAGACCAAGTGCCCGCTAGGGAACCTATCCAGTCCAAGTACCCGCTAGGAAACGTACATAGTCCAAGTGCCCGCGAGGTAACGTACATAGTCTAAGTGCCCGCTAGGTAACGTAGATAGTCCAAGTGCCCGCTAGGGAACGTACATAGTCCAAGTGCCCGCTAGGTAACCTACATCGTCCAAGTGCCTGCTAGGTAACCTAGATAGTCCAAGTGCCCACTAGTTAACCTACAAAATCCAGGTTTCCCCTAGGTAACCTAGATATTCCAAGCGCCCGCTAGGTAACCTACATAGTCCAAATGCCTGATAGGGAACCTATATAGTCCAAGTGCCCACCAGGTAACCTACATACTCCAAGTGCCCGCTAGGTAAACGACATAGTCCAAATGCCCACTAGTTAACCTACATAGTCCAAGTGCCCGATAGGGAACCTACATAATCCAAGTGCCCGCTAAGGAACCTACATTGTCCAAGTGCCCGTTAGGAAACCTAGATAGTACAAATGCCCGCTAGGGAACCCACATAGTCCAAGTGCTCGCTAGGGAACCTACATAGTCCAAGGGCCCGCTAGGGAACCTACATAGTCCAAGTTCCCGTTAGTTAATCTAGATAGTCCCAGTGCCAGCTTGGTAACTTAGATAGTCCAACAGCCCTCTAGGTAAGCTACATACTCCAAGAACCCGCTATAACGTAGATACTTCAAGTGCCAGCTAGGTAACCTAGATAGTTCTTGTGCCGCTAGGTAAGCTACAAAGTCTAAGTGCCTGCTAGGTTATCTATATAGTCCAAATGCCCGCTAGGGAATCTACATAGTCCAAGGGCCCGCTAGTTAACCTACATAGTCCAAGTACCCGCTAAAAACCTAGAGAGTCCAAGTGCACGCTAGTTAACCAGGATAGTCCAAGTGCCCTCTAGTTAACCTAGATCGTCCAAGTGCCCGCTAAGGAACCTAGATAGTCAAAGTGCCCGTTACCTATAGTCCAATTGCCCGCTATGCAACATACATAGTCCAAGTGCCCGTTTGTTAACCTAGAAGTCCAAGTGCCCGCTAGGTAACCTAGACTCTCCAAGTGCCCTCTAGGTTACCTACATAGTCCAAATGCCCGTTCTGTAACCTAGATAGTGCAAGTGCCCGGTAGTTAACCTACATAGTCCAAGTGCCCGCTAGGTAACCAATATAGTCCAAGGGCCCGCTAGTTAACCTACATAGTCCAAGTGCCCGGTAGTTAACTTACATAGTTCAAGTGTCCGTAGGGAACATACAGAGTCCAGGTGCCCGCTAGGGAACCTACATATTCCAAGTGCCCGCTAGGCAATCTACATAGTCCAAGGGCCCGCTAGTTAATGTAGATAGTCCAAGTGCCGCTAGTTAATCTACATAGTTCAAGGGCCCTCTCGTTAACCTACATAATCCAAGTACCCGCTAGTTAACCTAGATCGTCCAAGTGTCCGCTAATTAACCTACATAGTACAAGTGCCCGCTAGTAAACCTAGATAGTCCAAGTGCCCCCTCTGGAACCTACATAATCCAAGTGACAGCTAGGGAACCTACATAGTCCAAGTGCCCGTTCTGGAACATGCATAGTCCAAGTGCCCGCTATGGAATTTACATAGTCCAAGGGCCCGCTAGTTAACCTAGATCGTCCAAGTGGCCACTAGGTAACCTATATAGTCCAAGGGCCCGCTAGGAACCTACATAGTCCAAGGGCCCGCTAGTTAACCTACATCGTCCAAGGGCCCGCTATTTAACCTACATAGTCCAAGGGCCCGCTAGTGAACCTACATCATCCAAGGGCCCGCTAGGAAACCTAGATAGTCCAAGTGCCCGCTAGTTAACCTACATAGTCCAAATGCCCGCGAGGTAACCTAGACATTTCAAGTGACCACAAGGTTACCTACATAGTCCAAATGCCCGCTAGTTAACCTAGATAGTCCAAGTGCTCGATAGTTAACCTAGATAGTCCAAGTGCCCGCTAGTTAACCTAGATAGACCAAGTGCCCGCTAGGGAACCTGTCTAGTCCAAGTACCCGCTAGGAAACGTACATAGTCCAAGTGCCTGCTAGGTAATGTACATAGTCTAAGCGCCCGCTAGGTAACCTAGATAGTCCAAGGGCCTGCTAGGGAACGTACATAGTCCAAGTGCGTGCTAGGTAACCTAGATAGTCCAAGTGCCCACTAGTTAACCTACATAGTCCAGGTTCCCCCTAGGTAACCTAGATAGTCCAAGGGCCCACTAGGTAACCTACATTGTCCTAGTGCCCCCTAGTTAACCTATATTCTCCAAGTGCCCTAAAGGGATCCTACATAGTCCAAGTGCCCGCTAGGTAACCTACATTGTCCAAGTGCCCGTTCGTTAACCTAGATAGTCCAAGTGCCCGCTAGGTAACCAAGAGTGTCCAAGTGCCCGCTAGGTTACCTACATAGTCCAAGTGCCCGTTCGTTAACCTAGATAGTCCAAGTGCCAGCTAGGAAACCTACATAGTCCAAGGGCCCTCTAGGTAACCTAGATAATCCAAGTGTCCGCTAGATAACCTAGAGTCCAAGTGCTCGCTAGTTAACCTACATAGTCCAAGTGCCCGCTATGTAACCTAGATATTCAAAGTGCCCGTTAGGTAACCTAGATAGTCCAAGTGCTCGCTAGTTAACCTACATAGTACAAGGGCCCACTAGTTGACCTAGATAGTCCAAGTGCCTGCTAGTTAACCTACATAATCCAAGTGCCCGCTAGGCAACCTACTTACTCCAGGTGCCCGTCAGTTAACCTAGATAGTCAAAGTGCCTGCTAGGTAACCAAGATATTCCATGTGCCCGCTAGGTAACCTACATAGTCCAAGTTCCCGATGGTAACCTAAATAGTCCAAATGCCCGCTAGGGAAACTACATAGTCCAAGTGCCTGCTAGTTAACCTAGATATTCCAAGTGACTGCTAATAAACCTACATAATACATGGGCCCGCTAGTTAACCTACATAGTGCAAGGGCCCGCTAGTTAACCTAGATCGTGCAAGTGTCCACTAGTTAGCCTATATAGTCCAAGTGCCCGCTAGTTAACCTATATACCAAGTGCCCGCGACGTAACCTACATAGTCCAAGGGCACGCTAGTTAACCTACATAGTGCAAGTGCCCGCTAGGCAACCTAGATAGTCCAAGTGCCCACTAAGGAACCTACATAGTCCAAGTGCACGCTAGTTAACCTATATAGTCCAAGTGCCCGCTAGTTAACCTAGATAGTCCAAGTGCCTGCTAGGTAACTTACATAGGGCAAGTGTCCGCTAGTTAGCCTACATACTCCAAGTGCCCGCTAGTTAACCTAGATAGTTCAAGTACCCACTAGGTAACCTAGATAGTCCAAGGGCCCCCTAGTTGGCCTACATAGTCCAAGTGCCCGCTAGGTAACCTAGATAGTCCATGTGCCTTTTCGGTAACCTAGATAGTCCAAGTGCCCTTTAGGGAACCTAGATAGTCGAAGGGCCCGCAAGTAAACCTACATAGTCCAAGGGCCCGCTAGTTAACCTACATATTCCAAGTGCCCGCTAGTTAACCTACATAATCTAAGTGCCCGTTAGCTAACCTAGATAGTCCAAGGGCCCGCTAGTTGACCTACATAGTCCAAGTGCCAGCTAGGTATCCAAGATAGTACAAGTGCCCGCTAGGTAACCTAGATAGTCCAAGTGCCCGTTAGTTAACATAGATAGTCCAAGTGCCCACTAGGGGACGTACTTAGTCCATGTGCCCCTTAGCTAACCTAGATAGTCCAAGGGCCCTCTAGTTAACCTAGATCGTCCAAGTGCCCGCTAGTTAACCTACATAGTCCAAAGGCCCGCTAGTTAACCTACATAGTCCAAGGTCCGCTAGTTAACCTAGATAGTCCAAGTGCTCGCTAGTTAAGCTACATAGTACAAGGGCCCACTAGTTGACCTAGATAGTCCAAGTGCCCGCTAGCTAACCTAGAAGTCCAAGTGCCCGCTAGGTAACCTAAGTAGTCCAAATATCCGATAGGGATCCTACATAGTCCAAGTGCCCGCTAGGTAACCTACATTGTCCAAGTGCCCGTTCGTTAACCTAGATAGTCCAAATGCCCGCTAGGTAACCTAGACTGTCCAAGTACCCGCTAGGTTACCTACATAGTCCAAGTGCCCGTTCGTTAACCTAGATTGTCCAAGTGCCCGCTAGGAAACCTACATAGTCCAAGGGCCCGCTATGTAACCTAGATAATCCAAGTGTCCGCTAGATAACCTAGAGTCCATGTGCTCGCTAGTTAACCTACATAGTCCAAGTGCCCGCTATGTAACCTAGATAGTCAAAGTGCCCGTTAGGTAACCTAGATAGTCCAAGTGCACGCTAGGTAACTTACATTGTCCACGTTCCCGCTAGGTAACCTAGATAGTCCAAGTGCCCGTTACCTAACCCAGATAGTCCAAGTGCCCGCTAGGCAACCTACATAGTCCAAGAGCCCGTTCGTTAACCTAGAAATCCAAGTGCCCGCTAGGTAACCTAGACAGTCCAAGTGCCCGATAGGGAACATACATAGTCCAAGTGCCCGCTATGGAGCAAACATAGTCCAGGTGCCCGCTAGGTAACCTAGACTCTCCAAGTGCCCTCTAGGTTACCTACATAGTCCAAATGCCCTTTCTGTAACCTAGATAGTGCAAGTGCCCGGTAGTTAACCTACATAGTCCAAGTGCCCTCTAGGTAACCAATATAGTCCAAGGGCCCGCTAGTTAACCTACATAGTCCAAGTGCCCGGTAGTTAACTTACATAGTTCAAGTGTCCGTAGGGAACATAGAGTCCAGGTGCCCGCTAGGGAACCTACATATTCCAAGTGCCCGCTAGGCAATCTACATAGTCCAAGGGCCCGCTAGTTAATGTAGATAGTCCAAGTGCCGCTAGTTAATCTACATAGTTCAAGGGCCCTCTCGTTAACCTACATAATCCAAGTACCCGCTAGTTAACCTAGATCGTCCAAGTGTCCGCTAATTAACCTACATATTACAAGTGCCCGCTAGTAAACCTAGATAATCCAAGTGCCCCCTCTGGAACCTACATAGTCCAAGTGACTGCTAGGGAACCTACATAGTCCAAGTGCCCGTTCTGGAACATGCATAGTCCAAGTGCCCGCTATGGAATCTACATAGTCCAAGGGCCCGCTAGTTAACCTAGATCGTCCAAGTGGCCACTAGGTAACCTATATAGTCCAAGGGCCCGCTAGTTAACCTACATAGTCCAGGTTCCCCCTAGGTAACCTAGATAGTCCAAGGGCCCGCTAGGTAACCTACATTGTCCTAGTGCCCCCTAGTTAACCTACATTCTCCAAGTGCCCTATAGGGATCCTACATAGTCCAAGTGCCCGCTAGGTAACCTACATTGTCCAAGTGCCCGTTCGTTAACCTAGATAGTCCAAGTGCCCGCTAGGTAACCAAGAGTGTCCAAGTGCCCGCTAGGTTACCTACATAGTCCAAGTGCCCGTTCGTTAACCTAGATAGTCCAAGTGCCAGCTAGGAAACCTACATAGTCCAAGGGCCCTCTAGGTAACCTAGATAATCCAAGTGTCCGCTAGATAACCTAGAGTCCAAGTGCTCGCTAGTTAACCTACATAGTCCCAGTGCCAGCTATGTAACCTACATAGTCCAAGGTCCGCTAGTTAACCTAGATAGTCCAAGTGCTCGCTAGTTAACCTACATAGTACAAGGGCCCACTAGTTGACCTAGATAGTCCAAGTGCCTGCTAGTTAACCTACATATTCCAAGTGCCCGATAGGGAACCTACATAATCCAAGTGCCCACTAGGTAACCTACTTACTCCAGGTGCCCGTTAGTTAACCTAGATAGTCAAAGTGCCTGCTAGGTAACCTGGATATTCCATGTGCCCGCTAGGTAACCTACATAGTCCATGTTCCCGATGGTAACCTAAATAGTCCAAATGCCCGCTAGGGAAACTACATAGACCAAGTGCCTGCTAGTTAACCTAGATAGTCCAAGTGTCTGCTAATAAACCTACATAATCCATGGGCCCGCTAGTTAACCTACATAGTGCAAGGGCCCGCTAGTTAACCTAGATCGTGCAAGTGTCCACTAGTTAGCCTATATAGTCCAAGTGCCCGCTAGTTAACCTATATACCAAGTGCCCGCGACGTAACCTACATAGTCCAAGGGCACGCTAGTTAACCTACATAGTGCAAGTGCCCGCTAGGCAACCTAGATAGTCCAAGTGCCCACTAAGGAACCTACATAGTCCAAGTGCACGCTAGTTAACCTATATAGTCCAAGTGCCCGCTAGTTAACCTAGATAGTCCAAGTGCCTGCTAGGTAACTTACATAGTGCAAGTGTCCGCTAGTTAGCCTACATACTCCAAGTGCCCGCTAGTTAACCTAGATAGTTCAAGTATCCGCTAGGTAACCTAGATAGGCCAAGGGCCCCCTAGTTGGCCTACATAGTCCAAGTGCCCGCTAGGTAACCTAGATAGTCCAAGTGCCTTTTCGGTAACCTAGATAGTCCAAGTGCCCTTTAGGGAACCTAGATAGTCGAAGGGCCCGCAAGTAAACCTACATAGTCCAAGGGCCCGCTAGTTAACCTACATATTCCAAGTGCCCGCTAGTTAACCTACATAATCTAAGTGCCCGTTAGCTAACCTAGATAGTCCAAGGGCCCGCTAGTTGACCTACATAGTCCAATTGCCAGCTAGGTATCCAAGATAGTACAAGTGCCCGCTAGGTAACCTAGATAGTCCAAGTGCCCGTTAGTTAACATAGATAGTCCAAGTGCCCACTAGGGGACGTACTTAGTCCATGTGCCCCTTAGCTAACCTAGATAGTCCAAGGGCCCTCTAGTTAACCTAGATCGTCCAAGTGCCCGCTAGTTAACCTACATAGTCCAAAGGCCCGCTAGTTAACCTACATAGTCCAAGGTCCGCTAGTTAACCTAGATAGTCCAAGTGCTCGCTAGTTAAGCTACATAGTACAAGGGCCCACTAGTTGACCTAGATAGTCCAAGTGCCCGCTAGCTAACCTAGATAGTCCAAGTGCCCGCTAGGTAACCTAAGTAGTCCAAATATCCGATAGGGATCCTACATAGTCCAAGTGCCCGCTAGGTAACCTACATTGTCCAAGTGCCCGTTCGTTAACCTAGATAGTCCAAGTGCCCGCTAGGTAACCTAGACTGTCCAAGTACCCGCTAGGTTACCTACATAGTCCAAGTGCCCGTTCGTTAACCTAGATAGTCCAAGTGCCCGCTAGGAAACCTACATAGTCCAAGGGCCCGCTAGGTAACCTAGATAATCCAAGTGTCCGCTAGATAACCTAGAGTCCATGTGCTCGCTAGTTAACCTACATAGTCCAAGTGCCCGCTATGTAACCTAGATAGTCAAAGTGCCCGTTAGGTAACCTAGATAGTCCAAGTGCACGCTAGGTAACTTACATTGTCCAAGTTCCCGCTAGGTAACCTAGATAGTCCAAGTGCCCGTTACCTAACCTAGATAGTCCAAGTGCCCTCTAGGCAACCTACATAGTCCAAGAGCCCGTTCGTTAACCTAGAAATCCAAGTGCCCGCTATGTAACCTAGACAGTCCAAGTGCCCGATAGGGAACCTACATAGTCCAAGTGCCCGCTATGGAGCAAACATGGTCCAGGTGCCCGCTAGGGAACCTAGATAGTCCAAGTGCTATCTAGGTAACCTAGATAGTGCAAGGACCCGCTAGTTAACCTACATAGTCCAAGTGCCTGCTAGGTAACCTAGATAGTCCAAGGGCCTGCTAGTTAACCTACATAGTCCAAGTGCCCGCTAGGTAACCTACATAGTGCAAGTGTCCGCTAGTTAACCTACATAGTCCAAGTGCACGCTAGTTAACCTAGATAGTCCAAGGTCCCGCTAGGTAACCTACATAATGCAATTCTCCACTAGTTAACCTACGTACTGCAAGGGACCGCTAGTTAACCTAGATAGTCCAAGTGCCCGCTATGTAACCTAGACAGTCCAAGTTCCTGCTAGGTTACCTACATAGTCCAAGTGTCCGTTCGTTAACCTAGATAGTACAAGTGCCCGTTTGGTAACCTACATAATCCAAGTGACCGCTAGGTAACCAATGTAGTCCAAATGCCCGCTAGGGAACCAACATAGTCCAAATGCCCGCTAGTTAAACTAGATAGTCCAAGTGTCCGTTTGGTAACCTAGATAGTCCAAGTGCCCGCTAGGAAACCTACATAGTCCAAGGGCCCGCTAGGTAACCTAGATAATCCAAGTGTCCGCTAGATAACCTAGAGTCCAAGAGCTCGCTAGTTAACCTACATAGTCCAAGTGCCCGCTATGTAACCTAGATAGTTAAAGTGCCCGTTAGGTAACCTAGATAGTCCAAGTGCCCGCTAGGTTACTTACATTGTCCAAGTTCCCGCTAGGTAACCTAGATAGTCCAAGTGCCCGTTACCTGACCTTGATAGTCCAAGTGCCCGCTAGGCAACCTACATAGACCAAGAGCCCGTTCGTTAACCTAGAAATCCAAGTGCCCGCTAGGTAACCTAGACAGTCCAAGTGCCCGCTAGGTTACCTGCATATTCCAAGTGCCCATTCGTTAACCTAGATAGTCCAAGTGCCCACTAGGTAACCTACATAGACCAAGTGCCTGCTAGGTAACCTATATAGTCCAAAGGCCCGCTAGGTAACCTAGATAGTCCAAGGGCCCGCTAGTTAACCTACATAGTCCAAGGGCTCACTTGTTCACTTTGATAGTCCAAGTGCCCGCTAGTTAACCTAGATCTTCCATGTGCCCGCTAGTTAACCTAGATTGTCCAAGTGCCCGCTAGTTAACCTACATAGTCCAAGGGCCCACTAGTTAACCTATATACCAAGTGCCCGTAACGTAACCTAGATATTCCAAGGGCACGCTAGTTAACCTATATCGTCCAAGTGCCCGCTAGGCAACCTAGATAGTCCAAGTGCCCGCTAAGGAACCTACATAGTCCAAGTGCACGCTAGTTATCCTAGATAGTCCAAGTGCCTGCTAGTTAACCTAGATAGTCCAAGTGCCTGCTAGGTAACCTACATAGTGCAAGTGTCCGCTAGTTAACCTACATATTCCAAGTGCCCGCTAGTTAACAGATAGTCCAAATGCCCGCTAGGGAACGTACATAGTCCAAGTGACCGCTAGGTAACCTAGATAGTTCAAGTACCCGCTAGGTAACCTAGATCATCAAAGGGCCCTCTAGTTAGCCTACATAGTCCATGTGCCCGCTAGGTAACCTAGATTGTTCAAGGGCCCTTTAGGGAACCTAGATAGTCCAAGTGCCCTTTAGGGAACCTAGATAGTCCAACGGCCTGCTAGTAAACCTACATAGTCCATGGGCCTGCTAGTTAACATACATATTCCAAGTTCCCGCTAGTTAACCTACATAATCTAAGTGCCCGTTGGCTAACCTAGATAGTCCAAGGGCCCGCTAGTTGACCTACATAGTCAAAGTATCAGCTAGGTAACCTAGCTAGTACAAGTGCCCGCTAGGGAACCTAGATAGTCCAAGTGCCTGTTAGCTAACCTAGATAGTCCAAGTGGCGGCTAGGTAACCTACATAGTCCAAGTGCCCGTTCGTTAACCTAGATAATCCAAGTGCCCGTTCGTTAACCGAGATAATCCAAGTGCCCACTAGGTAACCTAGACAGTCCAAGTGCCCGCTAGTTAACCTACAATGTCCAAGTGCCCTATAGGGAACCTACATAAATCAAGTGCCCACTAGGCAACCTACATAGTCCAAGTGCCCGTTAGTTAACCTAGATAGTCCAAGTGCCCGCTAGGTAACCTACATAGTCCAAGTGCCCGCTAGGTAACCTAAAAAGTCCAAATGCCCGCTAGGGAAACTACATAGTCCAAGTGACCGCTAGTTAACCTAGATAGTCCAAGTGCCTGCTAGTAAACCTACATAATCCATGGGCCCGCTAGTTAGCCTACATAGTGCGAGGGCCCGCTAGTTAACCTAAATTGTCCAAGGTCCCGCTAGTTAACCTAGATAGTCCAAGTGCCCGCTAGTTAACCTACATAGTCCAAGTGCCCGCTAGGTAACCTAGACAGTTCAAGTGACCACTAGGTTACCCACATAGTCCAAGTGCCCGTTCGTTAACCTACATAGTCCAAGTGCCCGCTAGGTAACCAATATAGTCCAAATGCCCGCTAGGGGCCCTAATATTCTAAATGCCCACTAGTTAACCTAGATAGTCCAAGTGCTCGCTAGTTAACCTAGATAGTCCCAGTGCCCGCTAGTTAACCTAGATAGACCAAGTGCCCGTTAGGGAACCTATCTAGTCCAAGTACCCGCTAGGAAACGTACATAGTCCAAGTGCCCGCTAGGTAACGTACATAGTCTAAGTGCCCACTAGGTAACGTAGATAGTCCAAGTGCCCGCTAGGGAACGTACATAGTCCAAGTGCCCGCTAGGTAACCTACATAGTCCAAGTGCCCGTTAGGTAACCTAGATAGTACAAATGCCCGCTAGGGAACCCACATAGTCCAAGTGCTCGCTAGGGAACCTACATAGTCCAAGGGCCCGCTAGGGAACCTACATAGTCCAAGTTCCCGTTAGTTAATCTAGATAGTCCCAGTGCCCGCTTGGTAACTTAGATAGTCCAACAGCCCTCTAGGTAACCTACATACTCCAAGAACCCGCTATAACGTAGATAGTTCAAGTGCCAGCTAGGTAACCTAGATAGTTCTTGTGCCGCTAGGTAACCTACAAAGTCTAAGTGCCTGCTAGGTTATCTATATAGTCCAAATGCCCGCTAGGGAATCTACATAGTCCAAGGGCCCGCTAGTTAACGTAGATAGTCCAAGTGCCGCTAGTTAATCTACATAGTCCAAGGGCCCGCTAGTTAACCTACATAGTCCAAGTACCCGCTAAAAACCTAGATAGTCCAAGTGCACGCTAGTTAACCAGGATAGTCCAAATGCCCTCTAGTTAACCTAGATCGTCCAAGTCCCCGCTAAGGAACCTAGATAGTCCAAGTGCCCGTTACCTATAGTCCAATTGCCCGCTATGCAACATACATAGTCCAAGTGCCCGTTCGTTAACCTAGAAGTCCAAGTGCCCGCTAGGTAACCTAGACTCTCCAAGTGCCCTCTAGGTTACCTACATAGTCCAAATGCCCGTTCCTTAACCTAGATAGTGCAAGTGCCCGGTAGTTAACCTACATAGTCCAAGTGCCCGCTAGGTAACCAATATAGTCCAAGGGCCCGCTAGTTAACCTACATAGTCCAAGTGCCCGGTAGTTAACTTACATAGTTCAAGTGTCCGTAGGGAACATACAGAGTCCAGGTGCCCGTCATGGAACCTACATATTCCAAGTGCCCGCTAGGCAATCTACATAGACCAAGGGACCGCTAGTTAATGTAAATGGTCCAAGTGCCGCTAGTTAATCTACATAGTTCAAGGGCCCTCTCGTTAACCTACATAATCCAAGTACCCGCTAGTTAACCTAGATCGTCCAAGTGTCCGATAATTAACCTACATAGTACAAGTGCCCGCTAGTAAACCTAGATAGTCCAAGTGCCCCCTCTGGAACCTACATAGTCCAGTGACTGCTAGGGAACCTACATAGTCCAAGTGCCCATTCTGGAACATACATAGTCCAAGTGCCCGCTATGGAATCTACATAGTCCAAGGGCCCGCTAGTTAACCTAGATCGTCCAAGTGGCCACTAGGTAACCTATATAGTCCAAGGGCCCGCTAGTTAACGTTGATAGTCCAAGTGCCGCTAGTTAATCTACATAGTCCAAGGGCCCGCTAGTTAACCTACATAGTCCAAGTACCCGCTAAAAACCTAGATAGTCCAAGTGCACGCTAGTTAACCAGGATAGTCCAAGTGCCCTCTAGTTAACCTAGGTCGTCCAAGTGCCCGCTAAGGAACCTAGATAGTCCAAGTGCCCATTACCTATAGTCCAATTGCCCGCTATGCAACATACATAGTCCAAGTGCCCGTTCGTTAACCTAGAAGTCCAAGTGCCCGCTGGTAACCTAGACTCTCCAAGTGCCCTCTAGGTTACCTACATAGTCCAAATGCCCGTTCTGTAACCTAGATAGTGCAAGTGCCCGGTAGTTAACCTACATAGTCCAAGTGCCCGCTAGGTAACCAATATAGTCCAAGGGCCCGCTAGTTAACGTTGATAGTCCAAGTGCCGCTAGTTAATCTACATAGTCCAAGGGCCCGCTAGTTAACCTACATAGTCCAAGTACCCGCTAAAAACCTAGATAGTCCAAGTGCACGCTAGTTAACCAGGATAGTCCAAGTGCCCTCTAGTTAACCTAGGTCGTCCAAGTGCCCGCTAAGGAACCTAGATAGTCCAAGTGCCCATTACCTATAGTCCAATTGCCCGCTATGCAACATACATAGTCCAAGTGCCCGTTCGTTAACCTAGAAGTCCAAGTGCCCGCTGGTAACCTAGACTCTCCAAGTGCCCTCTAGGTTACCTACATAGTCCAAATGCCCGTTCTGTAACCTAGATAGTGCAAGTGCCCGGTAGTTAACCTACATAGTCCAAGTGCCCGCTAGGTAACCAATATAGTCCAAGGGCCCGCTAGTTAACCTACATAGTCCAAGTGCCCGGTAGTTAACTTACATAGTTCAAGTGTCCGTAGGGAACATACATAGTCCAGGTGCCCGCTAGGGAACCTACATATTCCAAGTGCCCGCTAGGCAATCTACATAGACCAAGGGACCGCTAGTTAATGTAGATAGTCCAAGTGCCGCTAGTTAATCTACATAGTTCAAGGGCCCTCTCGTTAACCTACATAATCCAAGTACCCGCTAGTTTACCTAGATCGTCCAAGTGTCCGCTAATTAACCTACATAGTACAAGTGCCCGCTAGTAAACCTAGATAGTCCAAGTGCCCCCTCTGGAACCTACATAGTCCACGTGACTGCTAGGGAACCTACATAGTCTATGTGCCCGTTCTGGAACATACATAGTCCAAGTGCCCGCTATGGAATCTACATAGTCCAAGGGCCCGCTAGTTAACCTAGATCGTCCAAGTGGCCACTAGGTAACCTATATAGTCCAAGGGCCCGCTAGTTAGCCTACATAGTCCAAGGGCCCGCTAGTTAACCTACATCGTCCAAGGGCCCGCTATTTAACCTACATAGTTCAAGGGCCCGCTAGTTAACCTACATCGTCCAAGGGCCCGCTAGTAAACCTAGATAGTCCAAGTGCCCGCTAGTTAACCTACATAGTCCAAGTACCCGCTAAAAACCTAGATAGTCCAAGTGCACGCTAGTTAACCAGGATAGTCCAAGTGCCCTCTAGTTAACCTAGGTCGTCCAAGTGCCCGCTAAGGAACCTAGATAGTCCAAGTGCCCATTACCTATAATCCAATTGCCCGCTATGCAACATACATAGTCCAAGTGCCCGTTCGTTAACCTAGAAGTCCAAGTGCCCGCTGGTAACCTAGACTCTCCAAGTGCCCTCTAGGTTACCTACATAGTCCAAATGCCCGTTCTGTAACCTAGATAGTGCAATTGCCCGGTAGTTAACCTACATAGTCCAAGTGCCCGCTAGGTAACCAATATAGTCCAAGGGCCCGCTAGTTAACCTACATAGTCCAAGTGCCCGGTAGTTAACTTACATAGTTCACGTGTCCGTAGGGAACATACATAGTCCAGGTGCCCGCTAGGGAACCTACATATTCCAAGTGCCCGCTAGGCAATCTACATAGACCAAGGGACCGCTAGTTAATGTAGATAGTCCAAGTGCCGCTAGTTAATCTACATAGTTCAAGGGCCCTCTCGTTAACCTACATAATCCAAGTACCCGCTAGTTTACCTAGATCGTCCAAGTGTCCGCTAATTAACCTACATAGTACAAGTGCCCGCTAGTAAACCTAGATAGTCCAAGTGCCCCCTCTGGAACCTACATAGTCCACGTGGCTGCTAGGGAACCTACATAGTCTAAGTGCCCGTTCTGGAACATACATAGTCCAAGTGCCCGCTATGGAATCTACATAGTCCAAGGGCCCGCTAGTTAAACTAGATCGTCCAAGTGGCCACTAGGTAACCTATATAGTCCAAGGGCCCGCTAGTTAACCTACATAGTCCAAGGGCCCGCTAGTTAACCTACATCGTCCAAGGGCCCGCTATTTAACCTACATAGTTCAAGGGCCCGATAGTTAACCTACATCGTCCAAGGGCCCGCTAGTAAACCTAGATAGTCCAAGTGCCCGCTAGTTAACCTACATAGTCCAAGTGCCCGCGAGGTAACCTAGACATATCAAGTGGCCACTAGGTTACCTACATAGTCCAAATGCCAGCTAGTTAACCTAGATAGTCCAAGTGCTCGATAGTTAACCTAGATAGTCCAAGTGCCCGCTAGTTAACCTAGATAGACCAAGTGCCCGCTAGGGAACCTGTCTAGTCCAAGTACCCGCTAGGAAACGTACATAGTCCAAGTGCCCGCTAGGTAATGTACATACTCTAAGCGCCCGCTAGGTAACCTATATAGTCCAAGGGCCCGCTAGTTAACGTTGATAGTCCAAGTGCCGCTAGTTAATCTACATAGTCCAAGGGCCCGCTAGTTAACCTACATAGTCCAAGTACCCGCTAAAAAACCTAGATAGTCCAAGTGCACGCTAGTTAACCAGGATAGTCCAAGTGCCCTCTATTTAACCTAGGTCGTCCAAGTGCCCGCTAAGGAACCTAGATAGTCCAAGTGCCCGTTACCTATCGTCCAATTGCCCGCTATGCAACATACATAGTCCAAGTGCCCGTTCGTTAACCTAGAAGTCCAAGTGCCCGCTGGTAACCTAGACTCTCCAAGTGCCCTCTAGGTTACCTACATAGTCCAAATGCCCGTTCTGTAACCTAGATAGTGCAAGTGCCCGGTAGTTAACCTACATAATCCAAGTGCCCGCTAGGTAACCAATATAGTCCAAGGGCCCGCTAGTTAACCTACATAGTCCAAGTGCCCGGTAGTTAACTTACATAGTTCAAGTGTCCGTAGGGAACATACATAGTCCAGGTGCCCGCTAGGGAACCTACATATTCCAAGTGCCCGCTAGGCAATCTACATAGACCAAGGGACCGCTAGTTAATGTAGATAGTCCAAGTGCCGCTAGTTAATCTAAATAGTTCAAGGGCCCTCTCGTTAACCTACATAATCCAAGTACCCGCTAGTTAACCTAGATCGTCCAAGTGTCCGCTAATTAACCTACATAGTACAAGTGCCCGCTAGTAAACCTAGATAGTCCAAGTGCCCCCTCTGGAACCTACATAGTCCACGTGACTGCTAGGGAACCTACATAGTCCAAGTGCCCGCTCTGGAACATAAATAGTCCAAGTGCCCGCTAGGGAATCTACATAGTCCAAGGGCCCGCTAGTTAACCTAGATAGACCAAGTGCCCGCTAGGGAACCTGTCTAGTCCAAGTACCCGCTAGGAAACGTACATAGTCCAAGTGCCCGCTAGGTAATGTACATAGTCTAAGCGCCCGCTAGGTAACCTAGATAGTCCAAGGGCCTGCTAGGGAACGTACATAGTCCAAGTGCGTGCTAGGTAACCTAGATAGTCCAAGTGCCCACTAGTTAACCTACATAGTCCAGGTTCCCCCTAGGTAACCTAGATAGTCCAAGGGCCCGCTAGGTAACCTACATTGTCCTAGTGCCCCCTAGTTAACCTACATTCTCCAAGTGCCCTATAGGGATCCTACATAGTCCAAGTGCCCGCTAGGTAACCTACATTGTCCAAGTGCCCGTTCGTTAACCTAGATAGTCCAAGTGCCCGCTAGGTAACCTAGAGTGTCCAAGTGCCCGCTAGGTTACCTACATAGTCCAAGTGCCCGTTCGTTAACCTAGATAGTCCAAGTGCCCGCTAGGAAACCTACATAGTCCAAGGGCCCGCTAGGTAACCTAGATAATCCAAGTGTCCGCTAGATAACCTAGAGTCCAAGTGCTCGCTAGTTAACCTACATAGTCCAAGTGCCCGCTATGTAACCTAGATAGTCAAAGTGCCCGTTAGTTAACCTAGATAGTCCAAGTGCCCGCTAGGTTACTTACATTGTCCAAGTTCCCGCTAGGTAACCTAGATAGTCCAAGTGCCCGTTACCTAACCTAGATAGTCCAAGTGCCCGCTAGGCAACGTACATTGTCCAAGAGCCCGTTCGTTAACCTAGAAATCCAAGTGCCCGCTAGGTAACCTAGACAGTCCAAGTGCCCACTAGGTTACCTGCATATTCCAAGTGCCCATTCGTTATCCTAGATAGTCGAAGTGCCCACTAGGTAACCTACATAGACAAAGTGCCTGCTAGGTAACCTATATAGTCCAAGTGCCCGCTAGGTAACCTAGATAGTCCAAGGGCCCGCTAGTTAACCTACATAGTCCAAGGGCTCACTTGTTCACTTTGATAGTCCAAGTGCCCGCTAGTTAACCTAGATCTTCCATGTGCCCGCTAGTTAACCTAGATTGTCCAAGTGCCCGCTAGTTAACCTACATAGTCCAAGGGCCCACTAGTTAACCTAGATAGTCCAAGTGTCCTCTAGTTAACCTACAAAGTCCAAGTGCCCGCTAGTTAACCTATATACCAAGTGCCTGAAACGTAACCTAGATATTCCAAGGGCACGCTAGTTAACCTATATCGTCCAAGTGCCCGCTAGGCACCCTAGATAGTCAAAGTGCCCGCTAAGGAACCTACATAGTCCAAATGCACGCTAGTTATCCTAGATAGTCCATGTGCCCGCTAGGTAACCTAGATAGTCCAAGTGCCTGCTAGGTAACCTACATAGAGCAAGTGTCCGCTGGTTAACCTACATATTCCAAGTGCCTGCTCGTTAACATAGATAGTCCAAATGCCCGCTAGGGAACGTACATAGTCCAAGTTCCCGCTAGGTAACCTAGATAGTTCAAGTACCCGCTAGGTAACCTAGATCATCAAAGGTCCCCCTTGTTAGCCTACATAGTCCAAGTGCCCGCTAGGTAACCTAGATAGTCCAAGTGCCCTTTAGGGAACCTAGATAGTCCAAGTGCCCTTTAGGGAACCTAGATAGTCCAAGGGACCGCTAGTAAACCTACATAGTCCATGGGCCCGCTAGTTATCCTACATATTCCAAGTGCCCGCTAGTTAACATACATAATCTAAGTGCCCGTTAGCTAACCTAGATAGTCCAATGGCCCCCTAATTGACCTACATAGTCCAAGTGCCAGCTAGGTATCCTAGACAGTACAAGTGCCCGCTAGGTAACCTAGATAGTCCAAGTGCCCGTTATTTAACCTAGATAGTCCAAATGCCCACTAGGGGATGTACTTAGTCCATGTGCCCATTAGCTAACCTGGATAGTCCAAGTGCCCGCTAGTTAACATTGATCATCCAAGTGCCCGCTAGTTAACCTAGATAGTCCAACTGCCCTCTAATTAACCTAGATCGTCCAAGTGCCCGCTAGTTAACCTACATAGTCCAAAGGCGCACTAGTTAACCTACATAGTCCAAGGTCCGCTAGTTAAACTAGATAGTCCAAGTGCTCGCTAGTTAACCTACATAGTACAAGGGCCCACTAGTTGACCTAGATAGTCCAAGTGCCCGCTAGCTAACCTAGATAATCCAAGTGCCCGCTAGGTAACCTAAGTAGTCCAAATATCCGATAGGGATCCTACATAGTCCAAGTGCCCGCTAGGTAACCTACATGGTCCAAGTGCCCGTTCGTTAACCTAGATAGTCCAAGTGCCCGCTAGGTAACCTAGACTGTCCAAGTGTCTGCTAGGTTACCTACATAGTCCAAGTGCCCGTTCGTTAACCAAATAGTCCAAGTGCCCGCTAGGAAACCTACATAGACGAAGGGCCCACTAGTTAACCTAGATAGTCCAAGTGTCCGCTAGATAACATAGAGTCCAAGTGCTCGCTAGTTAACCTACATAGTCCAAGTGCCCGCTATGTAACCAAGATAGTCAAAGTGCCCATTAGGTAACCTAGATAGTCCAAGTGCTCGCTAGGTAACTTATATTGTCCAAGTTCCTGCTAGGTAACCTAGATAGTCCAAGTGTCCGTTACCTAACCTAGATAGTCCAAGTGCCCCCTAGGCAACCTACATAGTCCAAGAGCCCGTTTGTTAACCTAGAAGTCCAAGTGCCCGCTAGGTAACCTAGACAGTCCAAGTGCCCGCTAGTTTACCTGCATATTCCAAGTGCCCATTCATTAACCTAGATAGTCCAAGTGCCCACTAGGTAACCTACATAGTCCAAGTGCCCGCTAGGTAACCTATCTAGTCCAAGTGCCCGCTAGGTAACCTACATAGTCCAAGGTCCGCTAGTTAACCTAGATAGTCCAAGTGCTCGCTAGTTAACCTACATAGTACAAGGGCCCACTATTTGACCTAGATAGTCCAAGTGCCCGCTAGCTAACCTAGATAATCCAAGTGCCCGCTAGGTAACCTAAGTAGTCCAAATATCCGATAGGGATCCTACATAGTCCAAGTGCCCGCTAGGTAACCTACATGGTCCAAGTGCCTGTTCGTTAACCTAGATAGTCCAAGTGCCCGCTAGGTAACCTAGACGGTCCATGTGCCTGCTAGGTTACCTACATAGTCCAAGTGCCCGTTCGTTAACCAAATAGTCCAAGTGCCCGCTAGGAAACCTACATAGACGAAGGGCCCACTAGGTAACCTAGATAGTCCAAGTGTCCGCTAGATAACATAGAGTCCAAGTGCTCGCAAGTTAACCTACAAAATCCAAGTGCCCGCTATGTAACCAAGATAGTCAAAGTGCCCATTAGGTAACCTAGATAGTCCAAGTGCCCGCTAGGTACCTTATATTTTCCAAGTTCCTGCTAGGTAATACCTAGATAGTCCAAGTGCCCGTTACCTAACCTAGATAGTCCAAGTGACCCCTAGGCAACCTACATAGTCCAAGAGCCCGTTCGTTAACCTAGAAGTCCAAGTGCCCGCTAGGTAACCTAGACAGTCCAAGTGCCCGCTAGTTTACCTGCATATACCAAGTGCCCATTTGTTAACCTAGATAGTCCAAGTGCCCACTAGGTAACCTACATAGTCCAAGTGCCCGCTAGGTAACTTATCTAGTCCAAGTGCCCGCTAGGTAACCTACATAGTCCAAGGTCCGCTAGTTAACCTAGATAGTCCAAGTGCTCACTAGTTAACCTACATAGTACAAGGCCCTCTAGTTGACCTAGATAGTCCAAGTGCCTGCTAGTTAACCTACATAGTCCAAGTGCCCGATAGGGAACCTACATAATCCAAGTGCCCGCTAGGCAACCTACTTACTCCAGGTGCCCGTTAGTTAACCTAGATAGTCAAAGTGCCTGCTAGGTAACCTAGATATTCCATGTGCCCGCTAGGTAACCTACATAGTCCAAGTTACCGATGGTAACCTAAATAGTCCAAATGCCCGCTAGGGAAACTACATAGTCCAAGTGCCTGCTAGTTAACCTAGATAGTCCAAGTGCCTGCTAGTAAACCTACATAATCCATGGGCCCGCTAGTTAACCTACATAGTGCAATGGCCCGCTAGTTAACCTAGATCGTGCAAGTGTCCGCTAGTTAGCCTATATAGTCCAAGTGCCCGCTAGTTAACCTATATACCAAGTGCCCGCGACATAACCTACATAGTCCAAGGGCACGCTAGTTAACCTACATAGTGCAAGTGCCCGCTAGGCAACCTAGATAGTCCAAGTGCCCACTAAGGAACCTACATAGTCCAAGTGCACGCTAGTTAACCTACATATTCCAAGTGCCCGCTAGTTATCATAGATAGTCCAAATGCCCGCTAGGGAACGTACATAGTCCAAGTGCCCGCTAGGTAACCTAGATAGTTCAAGTACCCGCTAGGTAACCTAGATCATCAAAGTGCCCCCTAGTTAGCCTACATAGTCCATGTGCCCGCTAGGTAACCTAGATAGTCCAAGTGCCCTTTAGGGAACCTAGATAGTCCAAGTGCCCTTTATGGGACCTAGATAGTCCAAGGGCCTGCTAGTAAACCTACATAGTCCATGGGCCTGCTAGTTAACCTACATATTCCAAGTTCCCGCTAGTTAACCTACATAATCTAAGTGCCCGTTGGCTAACCTAGATGGTCCAAGGGCCCACTAGTTGACCTACATAGTCAAAGTATCAGCTAGGTAACCTAGCTAGTACAAGTGCCCGCTAGGGAACCTAGATAGTCCAAGTGCCTGTTAGCTAACCTAGATAGTCCAAGTGGCGGCTAGGTAACATACATAGTCCAAGTGCCCGTTCGTTAACCTAGATAATCCAAGTGCCCGTTCGTTAACCGAGATAATCCAAGTGCCCACTAGGTAACCTAGACAGTCCAAGTGCCCGCTACAATGTCCAAGTGCCCTATAGGGAACCTACATAAATCAAGTGCCCACTAGGCAACCTACATAGTCCAAGTGCCCGTTAGTTAACCTAGATAGTCCAAGTGCCCGCTAGGTAACCTACATAGTCCAAGTGCCCGCTAGGTAACCTAAATAGTCCAAATGCCCGCTAGGGAAACTACATAGTCCAAGTGCCCGCTAGTTAACCTAGATAGTCCAAGTGCCTGCTAGTAAACCTACATAATCCATGGGCCCGCTAGTTAGCCTACATAGTGCGAGGGCCCGCTAGTTAACCTACATTGTCCAAGGTCCCGCTAGTTAACCTAGATAGTCCAAGTGCCCACTAGTTAACCTACATAGTCCAAGTTCCCGCTAGGTAACCTAGACAGTTCAAGTGACCACTAGGTTACCCACATAGTCCAAGTGCCCGTTCGTTAACCTACATAGTCCAAGTGCCCGCTAGGTAACCAATATAGTCCAAATGCCCGCTAGGGGCCCTAATATTCCAAATGCCCGCTAATTAACCTAGATAGTCCAAGTGCTCGCTAGTTAACCTAAATAGTCCCAGTGCCCGCTAGTTAACCTAGATAGACCAAGTGCCCGTTAGGGAACCTATCTACTCCAAGTACCCGCTAGGAAACGTACATAGTCCAAGTGCCCGCTAGGTAACGTACATACTCTAAGTGCCCGCTAGGTAACGTAGATAGTCCAAGTGCCCGCTAGGGAACGTACATAGTCCAAGTGCCCGCTAGGTAACCTACATAGTCCAAGTGCCCGCTAGGTAACCTACATAGTCCAAGTGCCCGTTAGGTAACCTAGATAGTACAAATGCCCGCTAGGGAACCCACATAGTCCAAGTGCTCGCTAGGGAACCTACAAGTTCCCATTAGTTAATCTAGATAGTCCCAGTGCCCGCTTGGTAACTTAGATAGTCCAACAGCCCTCTAGGTAACCTACATACTCCAAGAACCCGCTATAACGTAGATAGTTCAAGTGCCAGCTAGGTAACCTAGATAGTTCTTGTGCCGCTAGGTAACCTACAAAGTCTAAGTGCCTGCTAGGTTATCTATATAGTCCAAATGCCCGCTAGGGAATCTACATAGTCCAAGGGCCCGCTAGTTAACGTAGATAGTCCAAGTGCCGCTAGTTAATCTACATAGTCCAAGGGCCCGCTAGTTAACCTACATAGTCCAAGTACCCGCTAAAAACCTAGATAGTCCAAGTGCCCTCTAGTTAACCTAGATCGTCCAAGTGCCCGCTAAGGAACCTAGATAGTCCAAGTGCCCGTTACCTATAGTCCAATTGCCTGCTATGCAACATACATAGTCCAAGTGCCCGTTCGTTAACCTAGAAGTCCAAGTGCCCGCTAGGTAACCTAGACTCTCCAAGTGCCCTCTAGGTTACCTACATAGTCCAAATGCCCGTTCTGTAACCTAGATAGTGCAAGTGCTCGTTAGTTAACCTACATAGTCCAAGTGCCCGCTAGGTAACCAATATAGTCCAAGGGCCCGCTAGTTAACCTACATAGTCCAAGTGCCCGGTAGTTAACTTATATAGTTCAAGTGTCCGTAGGGAACATACAGAGTCCAGGTGCCCGCTAGGGAACCTACATATTCCAAGTGCCCGCTAGGCAATCTACATAGACCAAGGGACCGCTAGTTAATGTAGATAGTCCAAGTGCCGCTAGTTAATCTACATAGTTCAAGGGCCCTCTTGTTAACCTACATAATCCAAGTACCCGCTAGTTAACCTAGATCGTCCAAGTGTCCGCTAATTAACCTACATAGTACAAGTGCCCGCTAGTAAACCTAGATAGTCCAAGTGCCCCCTCTGGAACCTACATAGTCCAAGTGACTGCTAGGGAACCTACATAGTCCAAATGCCCATTGTGGAACATACATAGTCCAAGTGCCCGCTATGGAATCTACATAGTCCAAGGGCACGCTGGTTAACCTAGATCGTCCAAGTGGCCACTAGGTAACCTATATAGTCCAAGGGCCCGCTAGTTAACGTAGATAGTCCAAGTACCCGCTAAAACCTAGATAGTCCAAGTGCCCGCTAGTTAACCTACATAGTCCAAGTGCCCGCGAGGTAACCTAGACATTTCAAGTGACCACTAGGTTACCTACATAGTCCAAATGCCCGCTAGTTAACCTAGATAGTCCAAGTGCTCGATAGTTAACCTAGATAGTCCAAGTGCCCGCTAGTTAACCTAGATAGACCAAGTGCCCGCTAGGGAACCTGTCTAGTCCAAGTACCCGCTAGGAAACGTACATAGTCCAAGTGCCCGCTAGGTAATGTACATAGTCTAATCGCCCGCTAGGTAACCTAGATAGTCCAAGGGCCTGCTAGGGAACGTACATAGTCCAAGTGCGTGCTAGGTAACCTAGATAGTCCAAGTGCCCACTAGTTAACCTACATTCTCCAGGTTCCCCCTAGGTAACCTAGATTGTCCAAGGGCCCGCTAGGTAACCTACATTGTCCTAGTGCCCCCTAGTTAACCTACATTCTCCAAGTGCCCAATAGGGATCCTACATAGTCCAAGTGCCCGCTAGGTAACCTACATTGTCCAAGTGCCCGTTCGTTAACCTAGATAGTCCAAGTGCCCGCTAGGAAACCTACATAGTCCAAGGGCCCGCTAGGTAACCTAGATAATCCAAGTGTCCGCTAGATAACCTAGAGTCCAAGTGCTCGCTAGTTAACCTACATAGTCCAAGTGTCCGCTATGTAACCTAGATAGTCAAAGTGCCCGTTAGGTAACCTAGATAGTCCAAGTGCCCGCTAGGTAACTTACATTGTCCAAGTACCCACTAGGTAACCTAGATAGTCCAAGTGCCCGTTACCTAACGTAGATAGTCCAAGTGCCCGCTAGGCAACGTACATTGTCCAAGAGCCCGTTCGTTAACCTAGAAATCCAAGTGCCCGCTAGGTAACTTAGACAGTCCAAGTGCCCACTAGGTTACCTGCATATTCCAAGTGCCCATTCGTTAACCTAGATAGTCGAAGTGCCCACTAGGTAACCTACATAGACAAAGTGCCTGCTAGGTAACCTATATAGTCCAAGTGCCCGCTAGGTAACCTAGATAGTCCAAGTGCCTGCTAGGTAACCTACATAGTGCAAGTGTCCGCTAGTTAACCTACATATTCCAAGTGCCCGCTAGTTAACATAGATAGTCCAAATGCCCGCTAGGGAACGTACATAGTCCAAGTGCCCGCTAGGTAACCTAGACAGTTCAAGTACCCGCTAGGTAACCTAGATCATCAAAGGGCGCCCTAGTTAGCCTACATAGTCCATGTGCCCGCTAGGTAACCTAGATAGTCCAAGTGCCCTTTAGGGAACCTAGATAGTCCCAGTGCCCTTTAGGGAACCTAGATAGTCCAAGGGCCTGCTAGTAAACCTACATAGTCCATGGGCCTGCTAGTTAACCTACATATTCCAAGTTCCCGCTAGTTAACCTACATAATCTAAGTGCCCGTTGGCTAACCTAGATAGTCCAAGGGCCCGCTAGTTGACCTACATAGTCAAAGTATCAGCTAGGTAACCTAGCTAGTACAAGTGCCCGCTAGGGAACCTAGATAGTCCAAGTGCCTGTTAGCTAACCTAGATAGTCCAAGTGGCCGCTAGGTAACCTACATAGTCCAAGTGCCCGTTCGTTAACCGAGATAATCCAAGTGCCCACTAGGTAACCTAGACAGTCCAAGTGCCCGCTAATTAACCTACAATGTCCAAGTGCCCTATAGGGAACCTACATAAATCAAGTGCCCACTAGGCAACCTACATAGTCCAAGTGCCCGTTAGTTAACCTAGATAGTCCAAGTGCCCGCTAGGTAACCTACATAGTCCAAGTGCCCGCTAGGTAACCTAAATAGTCCAAATGCCCGCTAGGGAAACTACATAGTCCAAGTGCCCGCTAGTTAACCTAGATAGTCCAAGTGCCTGCTAGTAAACTTACATAATCCATGGGCCCGCTAGTTAGCCTACATAGTGCGAGGGCCCGCTAGTTAACCTACATTGTCCAATTTCCCGCTAGGTAACCTAGACAGTTCAAGTGACCACTAGGTTACCCACATAGTCCAAGTGCCCGTTCGTTAACCTACATAGTCCAAGTGCCCGCTAGATAACCAATATAGTCCAAATGCCCGCTAGGGGCCCTAATATTCCAAATGCCCGCTAATTAACCTAGATAGTCCAAGTGCTCGCTAGTTAACCTAAATAGTCCCAGTGCCCGCTAGTTAACCTAGATAGACCAAGTGCCCGTTAGGGAACCTATCTACTCCAAGTACCCGCTAGGAAACGTACATAGTCCAAGTGCCCGCTAGGTAACGTACATACTCTAAGTGCCCGCTAGGTAACGTAGATAGTCCAAGTGCCCGCTAGGGAACGTACATAGTCCAAGTGCCCGCTAGGTAACCTACATAGTCCAAGTGCCCGTTAGGTAACCTAGATAGTACAAATTCCCGCTAGGGAACCCACATAGTCCAAGTGCTCGCTAGGGAACCTACATAGTCCAAGGGCCCGCTAGGGAACCTACATAGTCCAAGTTCCCGTTAGTTAATCTAGATAGTCCCAGTGTCCGCTTGGTAACTTAGATAGTCCAACAGCCCTCTAGGTAATCTACATACTCCAAGCACCCGCTATAACGTATATAGTTCAAGTGCCAGCTAGGTAACCTAGATAGTTCTTGTGCCGCTAGGTAACCTACAAAATCTAAGTGCCTGCTAGGTTATCTATATAGTCCAAATGCCCGCTAGGGAATCTACATAGTCCAAGGGCCCGCTAGTTAACGTAGATAGTCCAAGTGCCGCTAGTTAATCTACATAGTCCAAGGGCCCGCTAAAAACCTAGATAGTCCAAGTGCACGCTAGTTAACCAGGATAGTCCAAGTGCCCTCTAGTTAACCTAGATCGTCCAAGTGCCCGCTAAGGAACCTAGATAGTCCAAGTGCCCGTTACCTATAGTCCAATTGCCCGCTATGTAACATACATAGTCCAAGTGCCCGTTCGTTAACCTAGAAGTCCAAGTGCCCGCTAGGTAACCTAGACTCTCCAAGTGCCCTCTAGGTTACCTACATAGTCCAAATGCCCGTTCTGTAACCTAGATAGTGCAAGTGCCCGGTAGTTAACCTACATAGTCCAAGTGCCCGCTAGGTAACCAATATAGTCCAAGGGCCCGCTAGTTAACCTACATAGTCCAAGTGCCCGGTAGTTAACTTACATAGTTCAAGTGTCCGTAGGGAACATACAGAGTCCAGGTGCCCGCTAGGGAACCTACATATTCCAAGTGCCTGCTAGGCAATCTACATAGACCAAGGGCCCGCTAGTTAATGTAGATAGTCCAAGTGCCGCTAGTTAATCTACATAGTACAAGGGCCCTCTCGTTAACCTACATAATCCAAGTACCCACTAGTTAACCTAGATCGTCCAAGTGTCCGCTAATTAACCTACATAGTACAAGTGCCCGCTAGTAAACCTAGATAGTCCAAGTGCCCCCTCTGGAACCTACATAGTCCAAGTGACTGCTAGGGAACCTACATAGTCCAAGTGCCCATTCTGGAACATACATAGTCCAAGTGCCCGCTATGGAATCTACATAGTCCAAGGCCCCGCTGGTTAACCTAGATCGTCCAAGTGGCCACTAGGTAACCTATATAGTCCAAGGGCCCGCTAGTTAACGTAGATAGTCCAAGTGCCGCTAGTTAACCTACATAGTCCAAGTGCCCGATACGGAACCTACATAATCCAAGTGCCCGCTAGGGAACCTACATAGTCCAAGTGCCCGTTAGTTAACCTAGATAGTCCAAGTGCCCGCTAGGTAACCTAGATAGTCCAACAGCCCGGTAGTTAACCTACATACTCCAAGTACCCGCTAGGTAACGTAGATAGTTCAAGTGCCTGTTAGGTAACCTAGATAGTCCAAGTGCCCGCTAGGTAACCTACAAAGTCTAAGTGCCCGCTAAGTAATCTATATAGTCCAAATAACCGCTAGGGAGCCTACATAGTCCAAATGCCCGCTAGGTAACCTAGATAGTCCTAGTGCCCCCTAGTTAACCTACATTTTCCAAGTGCCCGATAGGGAACCTACATAGTCCAAGTACCCGCTAGGTAACCTAGACAGCTCAAGTGACCACTAGGTTACCCACATAGTCCAAGTGCCCGCTAGTTAACCTACATAGTCCAAGTGCCCGCTAGGTAACCTAGACAGTTCAAGTGACCACTAGGTTACCCACATTGTCCAAGTGCCCGTTCGTTAACCTACATAGTCCAAGTGCCCGCTAGGTAACCAATATAGTCCAAATGCCCTCTAGAGGCCATAATATTCCAAATGCCCGCTAGTTTACCTAGATAGTCCAAGTGTTCGCTAGTTAACCTAGATAGTCCCAGTGCCTGCAAGTTAACCTACATAGACCAGGTGCCCACTAGGGAACCTATCTAGTCCAAGTACCCGCTAGGAAACGTACATAGTCGAAGTGCCCTCTAGGTAACGTACATAGTCCAAGTGCCCGCTAGGTAACGTAGATAGTCCAAGTGCACGCTAGGGAACGTACATAGTCCAAGTGCCCGCTAGGTAACCTAGATAGTCCAAGTGCCCGATAGTTAACGTACATAGTCCAAGTGCCTGCTAGGTAACCTAGATAGTCCAAGTGCCCAAGAGTTAACCTAAAAAGTCCAGGTTTCCCCTAGGTAACCTAGATAGTCCAAGGGCCCGCTAGGTAACCTACATAGTCCAAATGCCTGATAGGGAACCTATATAGTCCAAGTGCCTACTAGGTAACCTACATAGTCCAAGGGCCCGCTAGGTAACCTACATAGTCCAAATGCCCACTAGTTAACCTACATAGTCCAAGTGCCCGATAGGGAACTTACATAATCCAAGTGCCCGCTAGGGAACTTACATAGTCCAAATGCCCGATAGAGAACTTACATAATCCAAGTGCCCGCTAGTTGACCTACATAGTCCAAGTTCCCGCTAGTTAACCTACATAGTCCAAGGGCCCGATACGGAACCTACATAATCCAAGTGCCCGCTAGGGAACCTACATATTCCAAGTGCCCCTTAGTTAACCTAGATAGTCCAAGTGCCCGCTAGGTAACCTATATAGTCCAACAGCCCGGTAGTTAACCTACATACTCCAAGTACCCGCTAGGTAACGCAGATAGTTCAAGTGCCTGTTAGGTAACCTAGATAGTCCAAGTGCCCGCTAGGTAACCTACAAAGTCTAAGTGCCCGCTAAGGAATCTATATAGTCCAAATAACCGCTAGGGAGCCTACATAGTCCAAATGCCCGCTAGGTAACCTAGATAGTCTAGGGCCCGCTAGGTAACCTACATAGTCCTAGTGCCCCCTAGTTAACCTACATTTTCCAAGTGCCCGATAGGGAACCTACATAGTCCAAGAACCCGCTAGGTAACCTACATAATCCAAATGCCCTCTAGTTTACCTACATAACCCAAGTGCCCGCTAGTTGACCTACATAGTCCAAGTGCCTGCTAGGTAACCTAGATAATCCTAGTGCTCGCTAGGGAAACTTCATAGTCCTAGTACCAGCTAGGTAACCTAGATAGTCCAAGTGCCCGCTAGTTAACCTAGATAGTCCTTGTGCCCGTTTGTTAACCTAGAGTGTCCAAGTGCCCACTAGGGGACGTACTTATTCCAAGTGCCTGTTAGCTAACCTAGATAGTCCAAGTGCCCGCTAGTTAACATTGATCATCCAAGTGCCCACTAGTTAACCTAGATAGTCCAAGTGCACGCTAGTTAACCTACATAGTCCAAGGGCGCGCTAGTTAACCTACGTAGTCCAAGGTCCGCTAGTTAACCTAGATAGTCCAAGTGCTCGCTAGTTTACCTACAAAGTACAAGGGCCTGCTAGTTGACCTAGATAGTCCAAGTGCCCGCAAGTTAACCTAGTTAGTCCAAGTGCCCGCTAGGTAACCTACATAGTCCAAGTGCCCGTTAGTTAACCTAGATAGTCCAAGTGCCCGCTAGGAAACCTACATAGTCCAAGGGCCCGCTAGGTAACCTAGATAGTCCAAGTGCATGCTAGGTAACCTAGAGTCCAAGTGCTCGCTAGTTAACCTACATAATCCAAGTGCCCGCTATGCAACCTAGATAGTCAAAGTGCCCGTTAGGTAACTTAGATAGTCGAAGTGCCCGCTAGGTAACTTACATTGTCCAAGTTCCGGCTAGGTAACCTAGATACTCAAGGTGCCCGTTACCTAACCTAGATAGTCCAAGTGCCCGCTAAGCAACCTACATAGTCCAAGTGCCCGTTCGTTAACCTAGAAGTTCAAGTGCCAGCTAGGTAACCTAGACAGTCCAAATGCCCGCTAGGTTACCTGCATATTCCAAGTGCCCGTTCGTTAACCTAGATAGTCCAAGTGCCCACTAGGTAACCTACATAATCCAAGTGCCCACTAGGTAACCTATATAGTCCAAGTGCCCGCTAGGTAACCTAGATAGTACAAGGGCCCACTAGTTAACCTAAATAGTCCAAGGGCTCACTTGTTAACTTTGATAGTCCAAGTGCCCGCTAGTTAACCTAGATCGTCCAAGTGCCCGCTAGTTAACCTAGATAGTCCTAGTGCCCGTTAGTTAACCTAGAGTGTCCAAGTGCCCACTAGCGGACGTACTTAGTCCAAGTGCCCGTTAGCTAACCTAGATAGTCCAAGTGGCCGCTAGTTAACATTGATCATCCAAGTGCCCACTAGTTAACCTAGATAGTCCAAGTACACGCTAGTTAACCTAGATAGTCCAAGTGCCCTCTAGTTAACCTAGATCGTCCAAGTGCCCGCTAAGAAACCTAGACATCCAAGTACCCGTTAAGTAACCTAGATAGTCCAAGTGCCCGCTAGGTAACCTACATAGTCCAAGTTCCCGCTAGGTAACCTAGATAGTCCAAGTGCCCGCTAGGTTACCTGCATATTCCAAGTGCCCGTTCGTTAACCTACATAGTCCAAGTGCCCACCAGGTAACCTACATAGTCCAAGTGCCCGCTAGGTAACCTATATAGTCCAAGTGCCCTCTAGTTAACATACATAGTGCAAGTGCCCACTAGTTAACCTATATACCAAGTGCCCGCTACGTATCTGAGATAGTCCAAGTGCATGCTAGTTAACCTACATGGTCCATGTGCCCGCTAGGCAACCTAGATAATCCAAGTGCCCGCTAAGGAACCTACATAGTCCAAGTGCACGCTAGTTAACCTAGATAGTCCAAGTGCCTGCTAGGTAGCCTACATAGTGCAAGTGTCCACTAGTTAACCTACATATTCCAAGTGCCCATTAGCTAACATATATAGTCCAAGTGCCCGCTAGGGAACGTACATAGTCCACGTGCCCGCTAGGTAACCTAGATAGTGCAAGTGCCCGCTAGTTAACCTAGATAGTTCACGTACCCGCTAGATAACCTAGATCGTCCAACGGCCCCCTAGATAGCCAACATAGTCCAAGTGCCCGCTAGGTAACCTAGATAGTCCAAGTGCCCGTTCGGTAACCTAGATAGTCCAAGTGCCCTTTAGGGAACCTAGATAGTCCAAGGGCCCGCTAGTAAACCTACATAGTACATGGGCCCGCTAGTTAACCTACATAGTGCAAGTGTTGCTAGTTAACCTACATATTCCAAGTGCCCGCTATTTAACCTACATTATCTAAGTGCCAGCTAGGTAACCTAGATAGTACAAGTGCCCGCTAGGGAATCTAGATAGTCCAAGTGCCTGTTAGCTAACCTAGATAGTCCAATTGGCGGCTAGGTAACTTACATAGTCCAAGTGCCCGTTCGTTAACCTAGATAATCCAAGTGCCCGCTAGGTAACCAGGACAGTCCAAGTGTCCGCTAGTTTACCAACATAGTCCAAGTGCCCGATAGGGAACCTACATAATCCAAGTGCCCGCTCGGCAATCTACATACTCCAAGTGCCCGTTAGTTAACCTAGATAGCCAAAGTGCCCGCTAGGTAACCTAAATAGTCCAAATGCCCGCTAGGGAAACTACATAGTCCAAGTGCCTGCTAGTTAACCTAGATAGTACAAGTGCCTGCTAGTAAACCTACATAATCCATGGGCCCGCTAGTTAACCTACATAGTGCAAGGGCCCGCTAGTTAACCTAGATCGTGCAAGTGTCCACTAGTTAGCCTATATAGCCCATGTACCCGCTAGTTTACCTATATACCAAGTGCCCGCTATGTAACCTAGATAGTCCAAGGGCACGCTAGTTAACCTACATAGTACAAGTGCCCGCTAGGTAACCTAGATAGTCCAAGTGCCCGCTAAGGAACATACATAGTCCAAGTGCACGCTGGTTAACTTAGATAGTCCAAGTGTCCGCTATTTAACCTAGATATTCCAAGTGCCTGCTAGGTAACCTACATAGTGCAAGTGCCCGCTACTTAATATAGATAGGCCAAGTGCCAGCTAGGGAACGTACATAGTTCAAGTACCCGCTAGGTAACCTAGATAGTACAAGGGCCCCCTAGTTAGCCTACATAGTCAAGTGCCCGCTAGGTAACCTTGATAGTCCAAGTGCCTTTTCGGTAACCTAGATAGTCCAGTGCCCTTTAGGGAACCTAGATAGTCCAAGGACCCGCAAGTAAACCTACATAGTCCATGGGCCAGCTAGGTATCCTAGATAGTACAAGTGCCCGCTAGGGAACCTCAATAGTCCAAGTGCCTGTTAGCTAACCTAGATAGTCCAAGTGGCGGCTAGGTAACCTACATAGTCCAAGTGCCCGATAGGGAACCTACATAATCCAAGTGCCCACTAGGGAACCTACATAGTCCAAGTGCCTGCTAGGCAACCTATATAGTCCAAGTGCCCGTTAGTTAACCTAGATAGTCAAAGTGCCTGCTAGGTAACCTACATAGTCCAAGTGCCCACTTGGTAAACTAAATAGTCCAAATGCCCGCTACGGAAACTACATAGTCCAAGTGCCTGCTAGTAAACCTACATAATCCATGGGCCCGCTAGTTAACCTACATAGTACAAGGACCCGCTAGTTAACCTAGATCGTGCAAGTGTCCGCTAATTAACCTACATAGTCAAGTGCCCGCTAGGGATCCTTCATAATCCAACTGCCTGCTAGGTAACCTAGATATTCCAAGTGCCCGCTAGTTAACCTAGATATTCCTAGTGCCCGTTTGTTAACCTAGATAGTCCAAGTGCCCACTAGGGGACGTATATAGTCCAAGTGCCTGCTACGCAACCTAGATAGTCCAAGTGCCCGCTAGGTATCCTAGATAGTCCAAGTGCCCGTTACCTAACCTAGATAGTCCAAGTGCCCGCTAGGCAACCTACATAGTCCAAGTGCCCGTTCGTTAACCTAGAAGTCCAAGGGCCCGCTATGTAACCTAGACAGTCCAAGTGCCCGCTAGGTTACCTGCATAATCCAAGTGCCCGTTCGTTAACATAGATAGTCCAAGTGCCCACTAGGGAACCTATAGTGTCCAAGTGCTATCCAGGTAACCTAGATAGTCCAAGGGCCCGCTTGTTAACTTTGATAGTCCAAGTGCCCCTTAGTTAACCTAGATCGTTCAAGTGCCCGCTAGTTAACCTAGATCGTCCATGTACTGGCTAGTTAACCTACATAGTCCAAGGGCCCACTAGTTAACCTAGATTGTCCAAGTGTCCTCTAGTTAACCTACATAGTCCAAGTGCCCGATAGGTAACCTACATAGTGCAAGTGTCTGCTAGGTAAACTACATAGTCCAAGTGCCCACTAGTTAACATAGATAGTCCAAGTGCCCGCTAGGTAACCTAGAGAGTGCAAGTGCCCGCTAGTTAACCTACATAGTCCAAGTGCCTGCTAGGTAACCTAGATAGTCCAAGGGCCTGCTAGTTAACCTACATAGTCCATGTGCCCGCTAGGTAACCTACATAGTGCAAGTGTCCGCTAGTTAACCTACATGGTCCAAGCGTCCGCTAGTTAACCTAGATAGTCCAAGTGCCCGCTAGGTAACCTACATAGTGCAAGTGTCCGCTAGTTAACCTAAGTAGTCCAAGGGCCCGCTAGTTAACATACATAGTCCAAGTACCCGGTAGTTAACTTACATAGTTCAAGTATCCGTAGGGAACATAGATAGTCCAAGTGCCCGCTAGGGAACATACATAGTCCAAGTGTCCGCTAGGGAACCTACATAGTCCAAGGGCCCGCTAGGTAATGTAGATAGTCCAAGTACTGCTAGTTAATCTACATAGTCCATGGGCCCGCTAGTTAACCTACATAATCCAAGTACCGGCTAGTTAACCTAGATCGTCCAAGTGTCCGCTAGTTAACCTACACAGTCCAAGTGCCCGCAAGGGAACCTAGATAGTCCAAGTGTCCGTTCTGGAACTACATAGTCCAAGTGCCCGCTAGGGAACCTACATAGTCCAAGTGCCCGTTAGGTAACCTAGATAGTACAAATGCCCGCTAGGGAACCCACATAGTCCAAGTGCTCGCTAGGGAACCTACATAGTCCAAGGGCCCGCTAGGGAACCTACATAGTCCAAGTTCCCGTTAGATAATCTAGATAGTCCCTGTGCCCGCTTGGTAACTTAGATAGTCCAACAGCCCTCTAGGTAACCTACATACTCCAAGAACCCGCTATAACGTAGATAGTTCAAGTGCCAGCTAGGTAATCTAGATAGTTCTTGTGCCGCTAGGTAACCTACAAAGTCTAAGTGCCTGCTAGGTTATCTATATAGTCCAAATGCCCGCTAGGGAATCTACATAGTCCAAGGGCCCGCTAGTTAACGTAGATAGTCTAAGTGCCGCTAGTTAATCTACATAGTCCAAGGGCCCGCTAGTTAACCTACATAGTCCAAGTACCCGCTAAAAACCTAGATAGTCCAAGTGCACGCTAGTTAACCTAGATCGTCCAAGTGCCCGCTAAGGAACCTAGATAGTACAAGTGCCCATTACCTATAGTCCAATTAACCGCTATGCAACATACATAGTCCAAGTGCCCGTTCGTTAACCTAGAAGTCCAAGTGCCCGCTAGGTAACCTAGACTCTCCAAGTGCCCTCTAGGTTACCTACATAGTCCAAATGCCCGTTCTGTAACCTAGATAGTGCAAGTGCCCGGTAGTTAACCTACATAGTCCAAGTGCCCGCTAGGTAACCAATATAGTCCAAAAGCCCGCTAGTTAACCTACATAGTCCAAGTGCCCGGTAGTTAACCTACATAGTCCAAGTGCCCGATAGGGAACCTATATAGTCCAAGTGCCTACCAGGTAACCTACATAGTCCAAGTGCCCGCTAGGTAACCTACATAGTCCAAATGCCCACTAGTTAACCTACATAGTCCAAGTGACCGATAGGGAACCTATATAATCCAAGTGCCCGCTAGGGAACCTACATAGTCCAAGTGCCCGTTAGGTAACCTAGATAGTACAAATGCCCGCTAGGGAACCCACATAGTCCAAGTGCTCGCTAGGGAACCTACATAGTCCAAGGGCCCGCTAGGGAACCTACATAGTCCAATTTCCCGTTAGTTAATCTAGATAGTCCCAGTGCCCGCTTGGTAACTTAGATAGTCCAACAGCCCTCTAGGTAACCTACATACTCCAAGAACCCGCTATAATGTAGATAGTTCAAGTGCCAGATAGGTAACCTAGATAGTTCTTGTGCCGCTAGGTAACCTACAAAGTCTAAGTGCCTGCTAGGTTATCTATATAGTGCAAATGCCCGCTAGGGAATCTACATAGTCCAAGGGCCCGCTAGTTAATGTAGATAGTCCAAGTGCCGCTAGTTAATCTACATAGTCCAAGGGCCCGCTAGTTAACCTACATAGTCCAAGTACCCGCTAAAAACCTAGATAGTCCAAGTGCACGCTAGTTAACCTAGATAGTCCAAGTGCCCTCTAGTTAACCTAGATCGTCCAAGTGCCCGCTAAGAAACCTAGATAGTCCAAGTGCCCGTTACCTAATCAAGATAGTCCAATTGCCCGCTATGCAACATACATAGTCCAAGTGCCCGTTCGTTAACCTAGAAGTCCAAGTGCCCACTAGGTAACCTAGACTCTCCAAGTGCCCTCTAGGTTACCTACATAGTCCAAATGCCCGTTCCGTAACCTAGATAGTGCAAGTGCCCGGTAGTTAACCTACATAGTCCAAGTGCCTGCTAGGTAACCAATATAGTCCAAGGGCCCGCTATTTAACCTACATAGTACAAGTGCCCGGTAGTTAACTTACATAGTTCAAGTGTCCGTAGGGAACATACAGAGTCCAGGTGCCCGCTAGGGAACCTACATATTCCAAGTGCCCGCTAGGCAATCTACATAGTCCAAGGGCCCGCTAGTTAAAGTAGATAGTCCAAGTGCCGCTAGTTAATCTACATAGTTCAAGGGCCCGCTAGTTAACCTACATAATCCAAGTACCCACTAGTTAACCTAGATCGTCCAAGTGTCCGCTAATTAACCTACATAGTACAAGTGCCCGCTAGTGAACCTAGATAGTCCAAGTGCCCCCTCTGGAACCTACATAGTCCAAGTGACTGCTAGGGAACCTACATAGTCCAAATGCCCGCTCTGGAACATACATAGTCCAAGTGCCCGCTATGGAATCTACATAGTCCAAGGGCCCGCTAGTTACCCTACATAGTCCAAGTACCCGCTAGTTAACCTAGATCGTCCAAGTGCCCACTAGGAAACCTATATACTCCAAGGGCCCGCTAGTTAACCTACATAGTCCAAGGGCCCGCTAGTTAACCTACATCGTCCAAGGGCCCGCTATTTAACCTACATAGTCCAAGGGCCCGCTAGTTAACCTACATCGTCCAAGGGCCCGCTAGTAAACCTAGATAATCCAAGTGCCCGCTAGTTAACCTACATAGTCCAAGTGCCCGCGAGGTAACCTAGACATTTCAAGTGACCACTAGGTTACCTACATTGTCCAAATGCCCACTAGTTAACCTAGATAGTCCAAGTGCTCGCTAGTTAACCTAGATAGTCCAAGTGCCCGCTAGTTAACCTAGATAGACCAAGTGCCCGCTAGGGAACCTCTCTAGTCCAAGTACCCGCTAGGAAACGTACATAGTCCAAGTGCCCACTAGGTAACGTACATAGTCTAAGGGCCCGCTAGGTAACCTAGATAGTCCAAGGGCCTGCTAGGGAACGTACATAGTCCAAGTGCCTGCTAGGTAACCTAGATAGTCCAAGTGGCCACTAGTTAACCTACATAGTCCAGGTTCCCCCTAGGTAACCTAGATAGTCCAAGGGCCCGCTAGGTAACCTACATTGTCCTAGTGCCCCCTAGTTAACTTACATTCTCCAAGTGCCCTATAGGGA